>NC_135824.1:19610302-19978776 GCF_964213995.1 Mustelus asterias | reverse complement strand
GTACTGCATTACTATAAGCGAGAAGGGGTGCAGAATGTAAAGTATATCTCACCAGAGCCTTGTTACATTGCCTGGCTTAGAAACATGCTCTGCTTTGGAGGAGAGAGCTCCCTGCTTCTGGCTAGTAAATTATAAATCTGAGAGTGCAGTCAAGAATGTCCATAATCTTAAATCATTAAAAACGGCTTTGCAGTCAGTTTATTAAGTGCCTAGAATGTCCAACTAATCACCCTGAGCAGTTTTTATATTTGGCTTAAAACCAGACTGTAGTTTTATTCTATACTATATTGCATCTCGAGTAATGTTGAAACCCAGGAGTGATATTGTCCTGATATTTTTGTACTGGCCTGCTTCCTGTCAATCCAAATGTGGCTGATGACTGGATACCAAGTCGATGGGTCAGTAAACACACTCCTTAACACTCCAATGTGTATTAGTTTATTTTTACCCATATTTAAATCATTCACTTAAATTATGTGGAGCTTAACAGATATCACTCATCTGTGTGTCTACAGAAATGTTACTTCATGACTGTGAAAGTGCTCTTCCCTGTTTTGCTCTAATGTGGTAATAAACCAAGTAGCCTTTTCTGTTTATTGTCACCCAAGGCTTTATATTGCCAAGCTAAGCCAACCAGTTAAATTGCCATTAACTCCACCAGCTTCACTCGTGGAACTTGCTATGACCAAATGAGGAGGGGGGAAACTATCTCCTGTCTGCCAAGTTTGCACGTTCTCCCCATCGGTTTCCTCCAGGTGCTCCAGTTTCCTCCCACAGTCCAAAGATGTGCGGGTTAGGTGGATTGGCCATGCTAAATTGCCCCTTAGTATCAGGGAGATTAGAAAGGTAAATACATGGTTTTACGGAAATAGGGCCTGGCTAGGATTGCTGTCAGTGCAGGCTTGATGGGAAGAATGGCTTCCTTCTGCATTGTGGGGATTCTATGACTCTATTCAACCTCCTCGGTTAATTTATGTTTCTTTTTCCTGAGGATATTCCCTTTTCCCTTCCGAATGCATTTAAGCTGTGAGCAATAAGGAGCCAATCAAACAGGGTTTCTTGAGCAAAGGAAAAACAAATTTATTAATCAGTAAACCCGATAAAAAGTGACATGAAGCATCACACACACACACACACACATGTGCAGACACACATACATATGCACACAGACACATTTGTCTTTGAGGTGTCAGTAGATTCTAAAGACTGCAGCTGATTCTGCTTAGCTGGTTTGTAGGATGCGTTCAGATGAGGAAGATGTTGCAATTGTTATGAGATGTCAGTTCCAACTGGTACGTTTCCAGTAGAGTTGGTTTCTGGATCTGGATTACACACTTTTTCCAGAAGATAGAGAGGATAAGTGAGCAGCCCTCAGCCTGTTTTCTCCGCTGAAGATTTTCTTGACATCACTTGTGTCACTTGCAATTTCTTTCAAGTGAGTGGGCAGCCTTGCCTTGAAATACTTCACCCATTGTGCATTTTTCCAGAAGATTTCTCTGTATCTGTGGCAGCCATTGTTTCCATATCAGTACTTTACATTTTTAATGTCTCTTCTATAGAAAGCTATGAGTCCTGATGAGTGTCTGGATTATAGGAAATGTTTCTCTCTTCACATTCCCTTCCGAGGGTGATTTGTTTGTTTTTCACCGTCACTTTGGAGTGTGGCCTTACATTTTTAAACAGTTTGAACAAAGAAAAGTACAGCACAGGAACAGGCCCTTCAGCCCTCCAAGCCTGTGCCGATCATTATGCCCTAACTAAACAAAAGAAAAAAACCATCTGCCCTTACTCGGTCCGTATCCTTTTATTCCCTCCCTATGTATTCAAGAGGTGGTTGGATATAGCACTTGGGGCGAATGGGATCAAAGGTTATGGGGAGAAAGCAAGATTAGGCTATTGAGTTGGATGATCAACCATGATCATGATGAATGGCGGAGCAGGCTCGAGGGAGCAGGAGGAGGCCACTTGGCCCTATCTTCTATGTTTCTATGTATTCATGTACCCACCCAGATGCCTCTTAAATGTTGCTAATGTGCCTGCTTCCACCACCTCCTCTGGCAGCGCATTCCAGGCACCCACCACTCTCTGTGTGAACAAGTTCCCCCGCACATCTCCCTTAAACATTTCCCCTCTCACTTCTGTCTCAGTCAGATTGCAAAATTTTCAGTCAGTTGAAAGTTTAAAAAAAATGAAGGAGCATGGTCTCATGACAAACTTTATAAATGCCACTTAAATACTTAAGTGAATTCTGTCTCTTGGATAGCACTAATCTTTTAACTGAATTATCTCCTCAAAGAGCTCCAGATCTGTGAAAGATAAACAACTGCTGTGTTCTTCAAATAAATGTTGAAGTGCTTAAGCCTCTGTGCAGTACTGGTATTAGAGTAACTGGTCTTTTTTTTGTTCATTATCCTTCAGACCTGAGGTATAACTCTGCATTTGCAGAGCTCCTAAAATATTAACCGAGTCCTTTTCCATTTATTTGCATGAGAAGCTGAGGTAATAGATCACCTCAAACATAATTCCTAATGCTTCATAAAACGGTGTAAAATATTTGAAATTTTATTTCTCCGGCGTATCCTTATTTGATTTCAAAATTCGTACAAATGAACAAGGGCATTCGGCCGTTCTTACTTTATCCATTGAGAAGAAGTCTACAGTTTCACCATCACTACGACCATGATTGAGGCTTTTGCCTTCCCTACCCAGGAGTTCATTCCATATATTGATCACTGTTCATATGAAGAACCTCCTGACGTTGGTGCAATGGTTGTCTTTGGCTGGTTTGGAGCTGTGTCCTTGTCCTTCCAACATGGTTCAGTTCATGATGCTCTGAAGCTACCTTTCCAAGGCCATTGGTTGGTGTTGGAGGGCGGGGGGGGAGAGGGAGAGTTTCTGCCCTCATGTTCAGTGGACAGGGATGACAGCAGAGGCGGAGAATCGAAGGGAGTTCTAAAATGGCTTTTGCACTGGCAGGATTTCCCTGCCTGACTATCCCCACCAGTGGCAAAACAGGGTTTCTGCTCCTGCCAGTGATGTAATGGGGTTTCTGCCCCCACCAGGTAACGGGGTTCCTGATCGCATCATGCAATGACGAGAACCCCGTTCACCGGGGCGGGGGGGAGGGGTGGGGGGTGGGGGGGCGCACAGGTAAATACAGCCCCCAGATGGGAGAGGGTCAAGTTTAGGGACACTGTTGGGGGTGCGGGGTTCCATTGGGGATGTTCGGGGTGGGGTTTCCCTGGAGAGGGGGTCCCATGTCCATGGAGGCGTGGGTCCCATATCTGAGGTGGTGGAGGTCCCGTGTCCATGGGGTGGAATTCTTTTTTTCTCAGATCAGGAATGGGCACCTGCCTGCCCCACCAGCATGACACCATGGGACAAAGTTTCTCCACAGTTTCCATCAAGCTTTCTGATTCTAGAAATGATTCTTGTAGTTCGCCTCGGAAACCATCCCCAGCTTGAAATCTCCCTTGTATCTCAATGGACCAGTTTGTTTAAGTTTAAGTTTATTTATTAGTGTCACGAGTAGGCTTACATTAACAATGCAATGAAAATCCCCTAGTCGCCATACTCCGGCGCCTGTTAGGGTACACTGAGGGAGAATTTAGCATGGCCAATGTACCTAACCAACACATCCTTTGGACTGTGGGAAGAAACTGGAGCACCCGGAGAACCCACGCAGCCACGAGGAGAATGTGCAGACTCTGCACAGACAGTGACCCAAGCCAGGAATTGAAGCTGGGTTCATGGCGCTGAGGCAGCACTGTGCCTTCAAGCTACTGAATCAAGTTGTTTCATTAACTGGAAATAGCAGGAATCCTGCATTCCCTGCAACGTCCCATTCAGTGCTTTCCAGACACTGACTTAATTCTTAACAATTGCACTTCGCTTCCTACATTTCAGAGAGCAACGTATCCACTCGCTGAGAGTATAGGGAACTCATGCCATTTTAAGATGAAATTGTACCCAATCACGCAGAATTTTGTCAAATGTCTTTTTTGGAAAAACATTTTTGGACATATTTATTATGACATACATTTATACTGCTTTTCACAGTTACCCCCTTAAACCCTGAGCAAAATGTTCCTGATACAGTCAGGATTCCATTCCGCTCCCAGTAAATCGAGGGTGGGTTGAAGTTCCAAGTGCCTTGCCCTGATGAAGTGGGCGAAGAATGGATTCGGGGTCGGTATTCTTAAGTAGACTTCTTTTGGGTTTGGGGTGGATGGATGTTATGGACAGACACATTACATCAGTAACCCTCCAGTTCATATTGACAAGTACTGTATCAACCAGAAAGATGAACTTGCATTTCGGGCGGCACAGTGGCACATGTAGGTGGAGTTTTAACAACACCAGGTTAAAGTCCAACAGGTTTATTTGGTAGCAAATGCCATTAACTTTCAGAGCCCTGCTCCTTCATCAGATGGAGAGGCATCCACTCCATCTGACGAAGGAGCAGGGCTCCGAAAGCTAATGGCATTTGCTACCAAATAAACCTGTTGGACTTTAACCTGATGTTGTTAAAACTCTTACTGTGTTTACCCCAGTCCAATGCTGGCATCTTCACATCATGACATATAGGTGGCACAGTGGTTAGCACTGCTGCCTCACAGCGCCAGGATCCCAGGTTTGATTCCCGGCTTGGGTCACTGTCTGTGTGGAGTTTGCACGTCTCCCTGTGTCTACGTGGGTTTCCTTCGAGTGCTCCTGTTTCCTACCACATTCTGAAAGACGTGCTGGTTAGGTGTATTGACCCGAACAGGTGCCGGAGTGTGGTGACTAGGGGAATTTCACAGTAACTTCATTGCAGTGTTAATGTAAGCCTTACTTGTGACTAATAAATAAACTTTACTTTACTTTTACTTTACATTTATATAGAGCCTTTCACTATCATCAGCCCTCCCAAAGCGATATAGAACTTTTGAACTGTAGTCACTAATGAGACTAATGAAACAGTGGCCAAGTTTTACACTGCAAGTTCCAACACTCAGCTTTGTCATAATGATCGGGTAACCTGTCTCTGTGATGTTGACTGAGGGACAAATGCTGGTCGCCACACTATGTTTAACTCACTTGCTCATCTTTGAAATAGTACCTTTTTTTTAATGTCCGCGTCTCAGTTTAAAGTCTCATTCAAAAGATGGCACCTCAGACAAAGCAACATTCCTTCAGTACTGCTCTGGCATTTAAGCCTTGACTTTTATACTCAAGGTGGTAGGACAGGTGGAGAGCAGTTAATAAAGCATATAATATTCTGGGCTTTATTAATAGCAGTGGAGAGTACAAGAGCAAAGAGGTTATATCTAACTTATCCAGGACACTCATTAGGCCCCAGCTGGAATATCGTGTACAGCTCTGGGTGCCACACTATAGGAAGGATGTGGACACATTGGAGAGACTGTAGAAGAGGTTTACAAGAATGGTTCCAAGGATGAGAAACTTCCATTAAGAGTATAGATTGGAGAGGTTAGATGTTCAAAAGCATGAGGGGGCTGATCAGAGTAGATAGGGAGAAACTATTCCTGCTCGTAAAAGGATCAAGAAAGAGAGGACACAAATTTAAGGTGATTTGTACAAAAAGCAAATGTGATGTGAGAAAAAAACTTGTTTACACGGTGAGTGGTTGGGGTCTGGAATGCATTGCTTGGAATCGTGGTGATGGCAGGTTCAATCGATGCATTCAAGAGGGCTTTAGATGATTACTTGAATACAACAACGTGCAGGGGTATGGGGAAAAGGCAGGAGAATCGAACCAAGTCATGATGCTCATTTGGAGAGCTAGCTGGTGGAGACACGATGGGCCAAATGCCTCCTTCTGTGTTGTGACAATTCTGTGAAGTCCTTGGACTGGGACTTGAATGCACAATCTCTGACTCAGATGCAAGAGTGCTGACACTAACCAGAAAGCACAATGATCTTGGTTTACTCCAATCTGTGTATTTCAGTGCCCCAACATGATGTCCGAATTGTTCTCAGCCTATTTGGCAATTTGGGAAGGATTGCACCAAAGTTACCGGGAGCCCAAACCAATAGCAGCATTACTGTGATAGAGCAAATCCCATTCCCAGCTTTGTGCATTGCACATGAGGCTTTCTTAACACTCGCATGAAATGTGTTTGAAAGGTGAGGGAGCATTGACATTAGCCGGGAGTCTTTGCAATCTGCCATTACTGATATCAGCTGCACATTTGTTTCTTGGTGACAGAAAAATGTAGCATGTTGGGCATTATACGCAATGACCCTAACACCTGACTTGGTGGGCAACCTGGAATAAAAGCAAAGGCAGGGAAGTATGATGGCATCAGCAGCGTGTTATTCATTGTGCCCAGCTACCTGGAATTGAATCATCAGTAGTGCCTTAGCACTGTAACTCGGTTACAGCATATACGGTGCTTCCTTTTTATATTGGTGCATTCCGATCCACAAATGGAGATGCCCACGGTGTTATTTACTGCCTGCGGAGCTATTAGGAAGGAGACTGCTTTATTCAGGAGAGCCAATGATTCCACCGCTTTATCAACTGGCCAAAGTGAGTGTGTGTATGAACAATATATTTACATTTCATTGCTGCTTTACACAGACGCATTGGATGATTGTAGCCATGTAGTATTCATACTTCTGTTCATAATGATGAGTCCTCCATGAATAGCAAGGGATTCTATATTTAACCCTTGCCAATAACATCTATTCAACAGCAAGAGACTGAGGTAGAGCACAGATCAAATAAGGCCCATTGCAACCAGAGGAATATTATTGAGCATGCTACTGGCATCTTTAAGCAGCGCTTCAGATGCTTGAATAGATTGGAGGCACCTTGCACTACATCCACTGCTCCCAAGATTCTCATTATTGTGGCTGCATCTTCTACAGAGTTACCATACAAAGGGGGTCTCAGAGTTGACTAGGGGGAATGAAAGGACAGAATCAAGGCCAGAAGAGGATGCTGAAATTGACAACATAAAAGCTTCACTTCAGCCTGGAACACTAATGTAGCAGATTCTCAGATGAGATACATTTCGCTAGGCACCTGAGCTGTCCCCATCTTTTTGCACCCTGCACCACCCATTCATCAGTAACATGTTTCTCTATCACTCTCAATGCCATTTATCCTCTCCAAAATGGACAAATCAAGTGTACACAGTTTACTGGATAAATTGATTTAAATATTAATAATGCTGCTGTCTTAGAGCGGCACAGTGATTAGCACTGCTGCCTCACAGCGCCAGGGACCCAGGTTCAATTCCCAGCTTGGGCCACTGTCTATGCAGAGTTCCCCACATGTCTGCGTGTGTTTCCTCCGGGTGCTCCAGTTTCCTCCCACAGTCCGAAAGACGTGCTTGTTAGGTGCATTGGCCATGCTAAATTCTCCTTCAGTGTACCCGAACAGGTGCTGGAGTGTGGCCTCTTTTTAGGAACTAGGGGATTTTCACAGTAACTTCATTGCAGTGTTAATGTAAGCCTACTTGTGATACTATCTAATGCAGCACTCCAGCTTTTTCCCCTGAAAGCTCAGGAAACTGCAAATCATTGGACAAATGAAATGAAATATTTTAATCTTCCTTACATATAGCACAAGTGAACTTTATATTGCTGTTATAGGTGTAATAGAATATAAACTGTAATATGTAGGCTCATAGCCCACATCTTTATTGGGAGACGGTGGCGTAGTGGTCATGTCACTTGACTAGTAATTCAGAGGCCCAGGCTAATGTACTGGGGGACATGGGTTCAAATCCCACCATGGCAACCGGATGGAATCTGAATTCAAGTAATTATCAGGAATCGATAGTCTCAGTAATAGCCACCATGAAACTATTGTAAAAACCTATCCATTAATACCCTTTAGGGAAAGAAATCTGCCATTCTTACCTGTTCTGGCCTACATGTGTCTCCAGAACCCATAGCAATGCAGTTGACCCTTAACTGCCCTCTGAATAGGTATGGCAAGCTACTCAGTTCAAGGGTAACTAGGGATGGAAAACAAATGATGCCCACGTCCTGTGAAAGAATAAATAACATAGATAAAAAGAAGTTGCTTAAATCAATAATCTGATGTATTTTTACATTACTTACCTTTGTAGTGATGGACTAAGCATTTAGGTGGATGTGAAGAGAAAAACAGTTAAGCTAATGAGGTACATGGTGCATTAGTGGGTGGCAGTGATGTAATGGTATTGTCACTGGACGAATAATCCAGAAACCCAGAGGGGTAATGCTCTGGGGACCCAGGTTCGAACCCCACCATAGCAGATGGTGAAATTTGAATTGAAGAAGAATCTGGAATAAAAAGTCTAATGATGACCATGAAGCCATTGATGATTGTAACCAATTGACTCTTAAAGGGTGCTTGGGGATATTTTCAATAAATGCTGGCCTAGCCAGTGACACCCAAATCCCACAAAAGAATAAAACAAATGAGTAATTTAACTCTTTCCCACATTCCATATCGAATACACTTCACATTCATCTCAGGAAACTGTGGAACTCGGGTGGAGGAGAAATGTGGTTTAGTTCTTTTCTGTCCAGCTCTAAGCAACATAAACCATTTTGGGGCAGAGAGGAAATGGAAGTGTTCTGAAGATATTACCAATCCTTTCAACACCAAGAATGAACAAGTGATTGGCATTTGACTCTGGATGTATCTTTTCAAATTATATTGAGCATCCAAGTTTCTGAGCAAGAGAATTCCACCGTTACGCCACAACATTCCTTTCTACTACTGAGGAGGGAAAAAAAGACTCCTATTTCTTCCTACCATTTTGATTTGGCTCATCCTCCTAGCTTGGAAATATTGGAGAGGGGAGAGTGGAGTGGCAGCTTCCAGCAGCTCCTTGACAGTTATCACCAATATCACTCTGCATTGATGGATAGGTAGGATGTATAAATCAGTTGGTGCTCTACCAATTCCTTACCCTTTCCCCTTCCCCCCCTCTTATATGGAAAATTTTGTGACTTCTATGCCAGCGTTTGCCGGCTGTAATCTGACAGACTCCATCCAGATGAGGTGAGCAACTTTGAGTGACAAATAGCCTTGGGGTTTGACCTCGTGACCTTTAAATTGGAAATTGAGCAGATGAACCATCAGAGGTCAATACATTTTTTTTCCCCTGGCTTGCATTATAATAGCCTCTCCTCAAATATTCTTCTGACCATTTCAAACGTCGAGCATGTCTTTTCAACATTCTGTTGTGCTTTACAAAGGGCTAAAATGCCTTTTTTTTGATTAACGAAAAAGCAGTATTCTGTTTTCTACGGACTTGACTGCTGCGTCAGTGAATGACACAATCCGATCTTGAAAGAAACACAAATTAAAATCTGTTTTAATTATTGACCAGTTGAGCAACAAGATTTGTTGCGAAATGTTTTGAAGAATGACGTTAAAATAAAAATTTCAGGAATTGACGGCGTTGAGCTTAAAGAATTTGACATTCTGCCAAAGGCAAGCCATGGGCATCAATATTTAGCCGTGATAATGAACTGCCAAACTGCATAATCAAGGTAAACTTTTCTTTCTAACGAGCACGGTGTGATCTAAACTGCAAAATGTTTATGCAGTTATTATGTACGCCCTGTTGACTTGGGCTTTCCAACAAGTCTTTCGCCGGCCACTAGTCCACTAGTGACTTTGTTGGCCAAAATAAGGCAGTGGTTAATTATAATCTGGGCTCAGTTTAAAGGTTTTTACAAGCGATGGCTCACACGAGCTCAGCAGAGCAGGAAGCTGCTGGCCATTGTCTGAGCATCGCTACAGGGAAGGTGAGCGCATATGTTGAAAAGCTGATGCCGAGCTTACAACCAGAACAGCATCTGTGCTGATTGTTAGCTTCCAGCGTGTGATCACAATGAGGATAAGCCTGGCTGAAGAAGTTCAAACCAATTTATGAAAAATAATTAGAACACGTCTTAGAGCGCAAATGACTTGGGCATTAAAAACACTTAAGTATTAATGTGTTTATATGACATTCCTATGTCTGCTGCATTAACTTAAGCTTCACCCCATTATCTTAACCAGTTACACTTCAGTTGAAATAACAGACAGATAGTAGCTGATGAACTTGCTAAGTGTTCCTTTGTAATGTTTCGCTGATAGTCCTTTCCACCCGTCTTCCTTTCCGGGCTTTTCTCTCTCCCCTCATTTTTGTACACCCTCTCCAATGTCCTGACTTTTTGCCCAGGCACAATTCTACAGGGTATCTCGCCCAAGTGGCTGTTATTAACCCTTGACATTGAGTGTTTGCATATCACCCCACTGTAAGGAATATCGGAGCTTAAACTCATCTTGGCCTCATGCCACATCCACAAGCGTTCATTTGAAGCAGTGATGGTTGGGTAGCGATTGGGAACAGGAGCACTGGCTGATTATTAAATATTTTTCAATCCTCACTAATGCAAGCCTCTGGCTGAAATTAGTTAATTCCATGCAGATCATAAAACGGTTCTATCAAGGGGGGGGGAGGGGGCACTTCATTTGTTTTCAATTTCTTTCACAAACCATTAAGGTAACACTTCATGCCTTGTGACCACATATGCCATTCTTTTCCTCCATCTCTTTTCTATTTATGCCTTCGTATTTACTTGTAAACATTTTGGTGGGGTGGCACAGTGGTTAGCACTGCTGCCTCACAGCGCCAAGGACCCATGTTCGATTCCTGGCTTGGGTCACTGTCTGTGCAGAGTCTGCATGTTCTCCCCGTGTCTGCATGGGTTTCCTCTGGGTTTCCTCCCACAGTCCGAATGACGTGCTGGTTAGGGTGCATTGGCCATGCTAAATTCTCCCTCAGTGTACCTGAACAGGCACTGGAGTGTGGCAACTAGGGGATTTTCACAGTAACTTCATTGCAGTAAGTAAGTAAGGAAATGTATTTATTAGTCAGAGGGAGGCTTACATTAACACTGCAATGAAGTTATTGTGAAAATCCCCTAATCGCCACACTCTGGTGCCTGTTCGGGTACACTGACGGAGAATTTAGCATAGACAATGCACCTACGTCATTTGGGCTGTGGGAGGAAACCGGAGCATCCGGAGGAAACCCAGGCAGACATGGGGAGAATGTGCAGACTCCATACAGACAGTAACCTGAGGCCGTGAATCGAACCCAGGTCCCTGGCGCTGTGAGGCAGCAGTGCTAATCACTGTGCCACCTTGCCGCCCTGCAGCACTAACGTAAGGCTACTTGTGACACAAATAAATAAAATTTAAAAAATCAATAGTCACCATTTTTTGCTTTTAAATTGCAGTCTGCATTTCCAGAACTGACCTTGCAGCCGTTCACCGTGCTGCCTGTGAAAACAAAATGGAGCGATGGCACGATCCACATTTTACTGTTTGACATCAGCGCCATTTGTGATCAGCTCCTCTCGTATCAAGAGAAAGAGCCCAAATCACAGAATATTGTCCAAAGTCATGAGACATTGAAGAGACTTACCAATATTGACGGGAAAAAACCACCCATGTCCTTAAAAAGAAACAAGACAACAGCATCCCCATGTCAGGCAAATGGCTCGGTGAAAGATTTAGTCCGTGAACATTTATTTTACAATGAGACTAACACAAGTGGACTTGCGAGGGAAGGTGCCGGAATTAGCAAACAAAAAACTAAACCCAAGGGTGCTAAACGGGTTGCAACATCAGCAGTGAAAAAAATGGATGTTAATATGGCCAGAGACACAGCAAAGTTGCTAATTTCCTGCCTCTTTCCCTGGGGTGTGGATAGAGATCTGGATGAACTCTGCATGAAGCATCTGGGCATGTTTGAGCCTCGCTGTCCAGTATCCTTTGGCCTTTTGTCACAGGATGATTACTTGTCCCTCCTTTTGCCGGGATGGTATCAAGTCAATCGGGAGGTGACAAAGGACTGTGCATTCTGCAGCAAGATTTCGAATAAAGTTGTGGAACTCGCAAAGCAAGTCTCAAATATTACCCAAGCTTACACTCTCTCTCTGGAGGAGACCCTGAATGATGAAGCAGATGGACACTTTCAGTCAGAAATGACATCCTATTTGCTATCTGTCATCTTGTTAGTCAACATACAGATGAGAGTGCCTTTTCTGTCCAAAGGAAATGAAACACATTATACAATGAGGTAAGAACAATAGAGTTAACTACTCCAATACAACAGAAATGTGATTAAATCTTAGCCCTTGACTTTAGTAACGCATTTTTGGTGTAGAATATTTACTGTAAACCTGTTAATAGAAGAGACCTTGGTTAGAAAATATTTTGAATTGCCCCTTGCTTATTCATTTGGAATTTGATCATTACTGTTATGGATATCAATAGTGCCTTAATTAATGGAGATTCCCCTGGAAGATATCTTCCCCAGTGAATAGAATGTACTGAGTGTTAATAAGTTCCTTTTCTACTTCCTTAAGATAGAAGAATGCACCATAGTTTCAATAAATGTCATTTTATATTCAATTCTCGTGTCTTTAAGGTTACTCTGCAGTTTCTTAGCAGTAAAATTACTGAAAGTCTTCCTAATATTCAAAAATATCAGAGAGCCTCCATCCAACCTCTTAGATTTTTAGAATTTTTCTTTCAAATGTTCATAATACATAAATAGAATTTCTGACAATGGGTTGCATGACTTAATGTATGAAACCTGCTCTTAATGAATGTAATAATCATTCAATAGCAGCATGGTTAAAATTGGAATGTTCTTACGGGTTAGCTAAAATTGAAACTTCTTTGAAAACGCAGTTGGCTTTCCTAAAACATAGGCCGCAAAATTCCCATCCCGCCCACAGCCGGCGAAACAGAAAATTCGGTGGACCATTTAAAGGTTCGTTGAGCTCGGGTGAAACTTTCCAGTTTTGGGGTGCGCCCGACTTGAAAATCCCACCCATAATTTTATAAGTACTTTATAATTACCATAAAAGGTTCCCATATCCTGCATTTTCAGCAGGGAGCTACACTAAATGGGAGAATAGATTCCCGAAGGTGCATACCAGTGTTACTGCCCTAACTCTCTCCTACACTCACTTCAAGCGCTGTAGGGTTTCTATGATTCTATGATTCTAAGCGTATGTGCCCAATGGGATTGTGGAACTAAGTCTTCAGATTGAGCTTTGTAGGGTTCAGAGGACACCACTTAAATCCTGAGATGACAATGGCTGGAAATTGTTGTTGTGTATGTCCATATTTTTCCAGTCTACCACAAAGATGATTATGGGGAGTCAAGAACAAGTGTAACCTTAAGGTGAAGGGCAGAATTGAACCCGGGTTCTTGGCGCTGTGAGGCAGCAGTACTAACATCCAAACCAACTGTGTGTGCAGTGTGGTGTCAACCATGGCACTTAGAACGGGAAACATAAAGGTGCTAATGTACGATGTCTGTGTTGCCATTATAAATTTCTGTGCCCGTACCGAGGACAAGAATGGCCCATGTAAATGTATCACACTGCAATGAAGCACCATCTTTGTGGGAATCTGTGTGGTAGGTTTATTTAGGCAGCTTCCATAATAATTGTGAGGTTAGGAATTAATGGTGGCAAAGTTCATGCAGACACAAGCTACTTCTAATATTTTATTTGGACATCAATTCTGTCGCAAGATCGACCTAATGGCTCAGATCAACTTTCATCTGTCAGGCATTTGGTGTCACAAACAATCCTTTATGTTTCCCGTTCTAAGTGCCATGGTTGACACCACACTGCACACACAGTTGGTTTGGATGTTAGCACTGCTGCCTCACAGCGCCAAGGACCCGGGTTCAATTCTGGCCCCGGGAGACTGTCCGTGTGGAGTTTGCACGTTCTCCCCGTGTCTGCGTGGGCTTCCTCTGGGTGCTCCGGTTTCCTCCCACAGCCCTTAGTGTCAGGGGGACTAACAGTGTAAATATGTGGGGTTATGGGGATAGGGCCTGGGTGGGATTGTTGTCGTGCTGAATGGCCTCCTTCTGCACTATAGGGATTCTATGATCTTGTTTCTGCACAATTAAGGAGTGCATATCATTTAAAGAGTTTATCAAGGTGACATTAAGGTTAAATACACAGCATTGTTTTATCAGACACAATGGATCTTATTAAACCGACAGCAACAGCTAAGGGAGTTAGTTCCCTGTTTAGCAATCTGCTGATGAGTTTTCTTCCAAATCATGCAAAGTATCTGTAGTGAGCAGGGGGCAACATTTGAAAGAGCTTGTGGCCCAAATACACCGTCCATTTAGATTTTATTCATATTTAGTATAAAAGGACAATTTATTTTCTCAAATGGAGTGGGCATTGCTGGCAACATTTATTGCCCATCCCTAATTGTACTTGAACTGAGTGGCTTGCTAGGTTAAGACCCATCACTGTGGGTCTGGATGATAGATTTCCTTCACTAAAGCACGTTAGTGAACCAGATGGATTTTTACAACAATCAATGATAGTTTCATGGTCAACATTACTGAGATTAGCATTTTTAATATTCCGGATTTATTATTTGAATTTGAACTCCACCAGCTGCCGTGATGGGATTCGAACCCTTGTCCCCAGCACATTAGCCTAGATTATTAGGCCAGTGACGTTACCACTCTGCCACCTTTAACTCCCTTTAAAATTACAAAAGCCTGAGAAGTATCTATTAGAAAAAAGTTCATCATCAAGATAGTAAATTGGCTATCTAACAGTAAATAAGAATCTTGCTGATGGTTTAATTTGCCTTCTGTTTTGACAGTTACTGATACATGTCATGTTAGTATTATACTTCAAAAGATAGATATTTGGTAAGGTAGTTGGGGAAGGTAGCGGTATACTTACAGCACAATAGGAAGTAACTGGGTGATTTTGGAACATGGTGTAGGTGGGGAGTGCCTTTCACTGGTTCCTTGATTAAGTGCCTTAGAAAAAGAACAGTAAGCACAGGAACAGGCCCTTTGGCCCACCAAGTCTGCACTGACACATGATGCCTTTCTAAACTAAAGACCTTTTGCCTTGATGGTAAATATCCTTTGATTTAAATATTTGAATAAAGTTTCTATCTGTTTCTGGTGGGAGTACTAGCTGGACATTCGGAAGAACATACCTTGGTTTATGCAATCAAAATCCTATGCTTTATCTGTGCTATCAATTGATGTCTGCCTTGTGTGAAGGAATCAAAGTCTATGGCCTGGATTTTCAGGATGCCAAGTGTTTGACGCCCCCACCTCCACCCCCACACCCCCAACCCACCCTGAGAGTCAGCGTGTAACCCATCCCTGCAGGCAAGCTTTCATTTCACGCTCAACAGAGCGTTGATTGGCAGTAGGTGGGACTCCCGTCCCCCCCTTGGAGTGGGCACAACCAGAAATGTCCTCCCTCTGTCTTTTTCAAGAGGGTTTCCATTCTCCACACTTGAAGAATTTGCCTTGGAATTCTCCCCCACATGATGCTTTCATTCAGACGTCTTCATGCTCCAGGGTTTCAGTCTTTTTCTTCTGATGTTCTTCACATGTTGATCTCCATGTACACTTTTGCTCCGTCTCTCTCACATTCTGCCAGTTACTTGGCACAACGCCACTGCTCTAAAGACCAGTGGTAAGGAGTCACCAACCTTCTTCTGCCTCCTTGGATCTTCTTGCTTCTCTCAAGCTCACTTTGGAGCAAGTCTTCTGCCTTTGGCTGAATCTCTCATCCAGAAACTTTTCCTCTGCTGCTTACTTTGAACTTCATTGAACAGGATTCCTGTGAAATCATAGAAACCCTACAGTGCAGAAGGAGGCAATTCGGCCCATTGAGTCTGCACCGACAACAATCCCACCCAGGCCCTATCCCCGTAACTCACATATTTACCCTGCTACTCCCTCTAACCTAAGCATCCGGGACACTAAGGGGCAATTTAGCATGGCCAATTAACCTAACCTGCACATCTTTGGAGTGTGGGAGGAAACCAGAGCACCCGAAAGGAAGCCACGCAGACACAGGAAGAACGTGCAAACTCCACACAAACAGTGACCTGAGCTGGGAATTGAACCCAGGTCCTTGGAGCTGTGAGGCAGCAGTGCTAACCACTGTGCCACCGTGCCGCCTGTGCTTGTCCCTTAACTTGACTTTCTTCTTGGGACCTCTTTTTGGCCCATTCTTTGGGTTTGGGTCCTGTTTCTATGTTGTGGGACCGCTCCTTGTCCCCTTGCTGTGTCCTGCTCCTTTGGACACTCTCTCCAGAATAGCGCTCCACTCCCAGGCCACCTGACCGTCTCTTCACATTGTTTCACTTTTGTTCTTTTTCTTTTTCTCTGCATGGCTGATCATCAAATTCAATATCCTGATCGCCCCCTTCCCCCCATGTCTCTTGATTCCTTTAGCCCCAAGGGCTGTACCTGTTTTTTTCTTGAAATCACACAACGCTTTGGCCCCAACTACGTTCTGTGATAATGAATTCCACAGATTCACCATCCTCTGGGAGAAGAAATTTCTCCTCACCTCAGTCCTAACAGTAAGAGGTCAGTATGGGAGTAGTTTACAGGGCACCTAAGAGTAGTCACACGGTAGGATAGAGTTCACAGGAAGAAATAAATGAGGTGTGTAAGAAAGGTACTGTAGTAATCTACATGTAGATTGGGTAAATCAGATTGGCAAGGATAGCCTGGAATATAAGTTCATAGAGTCTATCTGGGGCAACTTCTTAAGAACATAAGAAATAGGAGCAGGAGTAGGCCATCTAGCTCCTCAAGCCTGCCCCGCCATTCAATAAGATCATGGCTGATCTGAAGTGGATCAGTTCCACTTACCCGCCTGATCCCTATAACCCCTAATTCCCTTACCGATCAGGAATCCATCTATCCGTGATTTAAACATATTCAACGAGGTAGCCTCCACCACTTCAGTGGGCAGAGAATTCTAGAGATTCACCACCCTCTGAGAGAAGAAGTTCCTCCTCAACTCTGTCCTAAACTGACCTCCCTTTATTTTGAGGCTGTGCCCTCTAGTTCTAGTTTCCTTTCTAAGTGGAAAGAATCTCTCCACCTCTACCCTATCCAGCCCCTTCATTATCTTATAGGTCTCTATAAGATCCCCCCTCAGCCTTCTAAATTCCAACGAGTACAAACCCAATCTGCTCAGTCTCTCCTCATAATCAACACCCCTCATCTCTGGTATCAACCTGGTGAACCTTCTGTGCACTCCCTCCAAGGCCAATATATCCTTCCGCAAATAAGGGGACCAATACTGCACACAGTATTCCAGCTGCGGCCTCACCAATGCCCTGTACAGATGCAGCAAGACATCTCTGCTTTTATATTCTATCCCCCTTGCGATATAGGCCAACATCCCATTTGCCTTCTTGATCACCTGTTGCACCTGCAGACTGGGTTTTTGCATCTCATGCACAAGGACCCCTTATATTCTTAGAGCAATATGTCCTAGAGCTAACCTGGGAGCAGACTATTCTAGATTTGGTAATAAGCAAGGAGACAGGATTAATCAATAACCTCATAGTAATGGAGCTTCTGGGCATCAGTGATCATAACGTGATAGAATTTCATTTTCAGTTTAAAGGGGAGAAGCGTGGCTCTAAGATTGGTGTTTTTAAACCTGAACAAAATGGCGTTGAGCCCTCTGACGGCAATGATGGCTTTTCCTGCCATGTTTTGCAGTGCTTAGTGACAAGCATCTTCCTGCATGGGTTCCACACCATAGTGCTGGCTGGGCGGCCTGTGATTCACTCACCCCACCATCACCTCAGCACTGCAATCCTCAGGCCACCACATTTAAAGGCCACCCCACCACACACCAGCCTCGCTTCGTAGGTCACTGAGAAATGATGACTGCCAAGAAATCTGCCTCCTGGTTTTTGAACACCTCCCCGGAGAGACTGCCCGATGTTGTGGAGGCCTGACATGCTATGCTGTACCCGCAGGAAGATAACCAGCCAGCAACGTGGCAAGCCCAGCATGGGTGGTCAGTGCTAACGCCCTGCAGAAGAGGACGGACATCCAGTGCAGGAAGAGGATGAATAATCTCTTCCGTTTTGTTTCAAATTCCAGCATCCGCAGTATTTTGCTTTTATCTTAGAACTAGTGGACGCAGTTTAAGAATGAGAGTTCTACCAATTAAGATGGAGATGAGGAGAATTACTTTTAGAGGGACATTAATCGGTGGCATTCTGTTCCCCAGAGCACAGTGGAGGCTGTTTCACTGAATTTATTATTCAAGGTTGAGTTAGACAGATTTTCAATAGGCAAAGGGGCCAAGGGTTATGGAGGGGTGGACGGCAAACTGGAGTTGAAATCGCAGCTAAATCAGCCATGATCTCATTGAATGGTGAAGCAGGTTTGAAGGATTGAATGGCTTATTCCTGCTCCTAAGTCCTATGTTCCTAAGTGTACAACAAACCACTAGCATTCCTCCAAAGCGATTATTGGAGTAAAATTGCACTGTGGTTTCACACATTTAGAGAACATTCCTTTGCCTTTATTTGAAGAAAAGGGGAGGCGATAGCCTAGTGGTATTATCGCTATACTATTAATCCAGAAACTCAGCTAATGTTCTGGGGACCTGGGTTCAAATCCTGCCATGGCAGGTGGTGGAAATTGAATTAAATAAAAGATCTCTGGAATTAAGGATCTACTACTGACCATGAAACCATTGCCGATTGTCGGAAAAAACCCCATCTGGTTTATTAATGTCCTTTAAGGAAGAAAATCTGCCATCTTT
The DNA here is from genome assembly GCF_964213995.1 of Mustelus asterias. Taxonomy (NCBI): domain Eukaryota; kingdom Metazoa; phylum Chordata; class Chondrichthyes; order Carcharhiniformes; family Triakidae; genus Mustelus; species Mustelus asterias. Next base: position 19,960,155 of record NC_135824.1, on the reverse strand, counting down.
ACCTGGTCTGGCCTACATGTGACCCCAGAGCCACAGCAATATGGTTGACTCTCAACTGCCCTCTGAATAAGGGCAACCAGGGATGGGCAATAAATGCTGGCCCAGCCAGTGACAACCATGTCCTACGAATGAATAATTTAAAAAAAATTTGAACAGAAGAGAGTTCACTCTTTTGAAGTAACTTTCTGTCAAATCAATCCATAAATTCAACTGTAAAAATCTCTTGAGTTTGTCTTGCTTCTTTGATTTTGGGTTTGGTTTTATGCAACCTTGCATTTGATGGGGTTGGAGTTTGGGATGGGAGAGGATGCTGCTATTTCATGCTCATCATGTATTAGAAGCCTTTATTTGAGATGGTACACATCATTGGTAATCTGCTGTGCACACTTTCCCTCATACTTTTGGTGAAATATATTTCTGCGCATTACATTCACATGCCGACCACATAACTATCTATAGTGCTATAATGCTCAGGATTCAGAATTACTTCATCAAGTTTATGTACTAATGTATCTGTTTAACAAATCACATGTAGAGCAAACTTTACATACAGTCATCATTTATTAATTACTTTTCATCATACTCTTCCAGGTGACTTACATGCAGTGATGACACTATGTATGTAACAGGTTTCATTTATGAGCCTGAAAATGCCCACTCCATTGCTTCCAGCTCTTTCTGCAGTTTGTTTACTTTCCTCTGAGTCCACACCCAGGTTTAACCAATCAAACGCAGTGAGCACTAATAGTAAACAGACACATATAATCAAACACAGAACAATTGAGCACCTCCTCTTCTGTTCCAAATGTGATGACTCTTTCCTGAGTCCCCAGTCATAAGGTCTAATTCATCATAGAACCCTTACAGTGTAGAAGGTCATTAAGCCCATCGAGTTTGCACCAACAACAATCCCACCCAAGCCCTATCCCCGTAACCCCACGTGTTTACCTCACTGATCCACTGACGCTAAGGGGGCTATTTAGCATGGCCAATCAACTGAACCCGCACATCTTTGGATTGTGGGAAGAAACTGGACACAAGGAAGATGTGCAAACTCCACACAGACAGTCACTTGAGGCTGGAATTGAACCCAGGTCCTGGACACAGTGAAGCAGCAGTGCTAATACTGTGTCTCTGTGCCGCCCATTCAGGTGGCCACTTGTTATCAAAGATCAGTTCACAGGGGTGGGGCTCACAGCCAGTGCCAATCTTATATGATGTCCACGTGTGTGCATTCCAACCAGAGTCACTGGGTAATGACCTGGAGAGAGAACCTGGACTGACTTGAGTCTCCTTAAGCTGGTCTGCTGAGGCTAACACTAGCTCCCCGACTGCAGGCTCCTGTTTGGGAACAGCTCGTTCAACCCGCTCATAGATTTAATCATGTAATTGGTTAATCTGGAAACAAAAGTGTGATTTCAAGGCTCATTATTTATGATGCTTCGTAAACTGGTGCATGCTACAGATGTGGCTTACCCTCAAATTAGGCAAAACAGTCAATTCTGCATAAAATCAGATCCCAGGACAGTAAATAATCACCTTTATCCAAATCGTGGCAGTAAATCTATGTGTGCAACTGCAAGCCAGAAGCTTTTAAGAATGACCGATAATTTAATAAACATTTCTAACTTTGAGATAAATGGTTTCCTTTCCGACAAAATTACCTTAAAACGCAATATTACAGAGAAATTTCATATTTAGTTGAAAGCTGCTTTTGAAAGGGCTGAAGCTAAACTAACAAACCAGGCTGCTGTCTTATTGAAGGCTACCTTAAGAATTCTGCAGTGTTTACTATCTGATGGACTCAAAGCTCGAAGGCTGTGTCGGATAATCTGAAAGTAAACAGTACCTCTGTATTTGATCGCAATGTGTAAAGCTGCTGGTGGGGCAAATCGATCTTTGAGTGGCATTGAAAAATTCAGTGATTCTTGTCGGCAAATATTCCATTAAACAGCACCAGTTCCTGTGTTGCTATTCCTTTCCTTACCATTTTTGTATCTGGCATCTGAAGCTGTGAGGAATCTACATGATTATTGGAAATATCCATTTCTATTTATTGGCTCGGTTTCTTTTTTTAAAAAAAAATTAACTGTTTGCACCAGATATTATTTCTTCAATTCTGAAAGTTCAAGTCTTAAGCCATTCACATCAAAGATAAAAATTGTTTTGCACGGATGGGGTAAATATGTCAGACTTCCTGGAGAATAAATGGTGTGCTGTCCCCACCCTGATGATGAATCTGATTTTTATATATATTTATATATCCAATAGTTGTGTTGCCACTTTGCTTAATTGCAAATAAATACAATTAGTGAGGGAAGGTGATGGCTTAATGGTATTATCACGAAACTATTAATCCAGAAACTCAGCTGGGGACCCGGATTCGAATCCCGCCATGGTAGATGGTGCAATTTGAATTCAATAAAAAATATCTGGAATTAAGAATCTACTGATGACTATGAAACCATTATTGGAAAAACCCATCTGGTTTATTAATGTCCTTTAGGGAAGGGAATCTGCTGTCATTACCTGGTCTGGCCTACATGTGACTCCAGAGCCACAGCAATGTGGTTGACTCTCAACTGCCCTCGGGCAACCAGGGAAGGACAATAAATGCTGGACAGCCAGCGACGCCCATGTCCCATGAATGAATTAAAAAACAAAATTAGTTGTATTTATTCTAGTAACAAGCTAAAATTCTGGAAATGGATAGCAGGACATTCAATTTAATTTTTTTTAGATCTGGCCCTTTATCAAAACTCATTCATCATGCTCAGGTCACTCAACTGCATAGCGTTTGTTGAGTTTCAAAAATATCTAATTGCATGAAATTAGTTGTTGACGAAGATTGTATTTATGCGTTCAAACATAGCTATTCTGATCTATAGTAGGTCTGAAGCTGCATGGTCATTTTGTTTTTCGTATATTTGATTGATTTGAGACTTATTAATGATCTAACATTAAATAATGATGCCAAGATGAGTACATTCATTGCAATGTGATCATAAATTCCTTTATAATACATTAATTGTTTCATTAGACATACTTCATAGAAGAGAGTTGCCGTCTAAATTTGCCACAGTTGAAAACAGCTTCACGTTCAGCAGTAAAGCACTGGGCTTACAAAAGTGCCATTTTGTTGCCTACTTAACTTGACCATTCTAGACAAGTTGCCCAATTATTCCGTCCATTTAACTGATTGTCTGATTGCAACAATGATTCATTGATTGCTCATTCTAAGGTATTCCCACTCTCAAGTTTATTGAGAAGTGCTTTAAAAACCGATACCATAATCTGTGCCATTGCAAACTTAACGTGCAGCACAGCCAAGTGTCTCCCTTTGCTGTGTGGTGTGTGCTCCCGCTGGCAGCAGTGAGCAGCAATTCAGAATGATTGTGCAGAGCTGTTGAAGTTAGATGTGGCCCTGCATACTGCCAGTTGATGGCACAGTGTGCATTGGGGGAGGAGAGTTCTATTTAAGGGCAAGGGTTTCAATTGTAACCTGACATATTTTAGAAAATAGACTGTGCTGCCTCCTAATACCAATACATTTCCGCAGCCACATTCCCCCGCCCACTCCAATGCTGGTGGGTCTTTGAATAAAGTAGCCATATAATCTCTGCACTTCCTCAGGTCAGACCCTGACACTTGCGTCAAAGAAAAAGCTACTTGTTCAATTTCACGGCAAAATGTGGAATACATATCATTTTTATTTAGTGGCGGGGGAGACCTTGGAATATAAAACACTTGTGAAAGATCGAAAATATTCTATTCAGCCAGTAAAATCTTCGAATTTCTGTTTGAGTGAGCTGAGTTCTGTAAAGCTGGTTGTTTTGTAACGTGAACTCTGCAATTTTCAGCTAAATGTTCACGGACGTGGACACATTGCCGCCATCGAGTGCTGAGTTCTTTATGGTTGTGCTTGTGAATAGAATGTTTGCAAAACGCAAACGTGAACGTGAGGCTGTCTATTTGATGTTAAGGTGAAATGGTTTAAGTAGATCTCAGCCTTTTCCCTTGCCAACCAGCATTTTGTTACTGTTTCCCAGACAGCAGAAAGTGGATTGCCAGCGAGGGAAGGGTGATGCACCCCAGCCAACGATCCCTGCGTTCTCTGGAGAAACGATGCCAAGTAAGTGTTGATTGACAGAAAAGAAATAGGAACCAACTTTCCAAGAGAACGATCCTGAAACTGACGCTTGGAGAGTAAAAGGATGACTTTGTTTCTCCTCTCCCAGAGGTGTTAATCCCTGATTGGGAGGGGCGGCTCCACAGGGAATGGGTAACCTCTGGTACTTCAGCCAAATAGTCAATCTTTGTGGGTGAAACATTACTGACCTCGCCACGTCAGGTGCAGATAGCACCGATCCCAGAAAATAGTGTGTGGACCTAAAAATCGGTTCCAAACCTGGCGCAAAACCGTTTACGATCGTCCCGGTCCCATTGTAATGGCGGACACCGGAGCCTGCCCAGAATTGGGTGCGAGGCTGATTAGTCATATTTAAAGTAGTGTTTAAATATGCATAGCCCATTCAACACCGGATTCTCCCAGCTCCTGGGATCTTTCGACCTTCAGGCAATAAAGACAAGATAGGCAATAATCACAACTGGTCTCCACGAGCGAAGATCAGGCACGATGGCTACATCGGGGGGCTCTGAGGCCATTGAAGTCCCTGGATGGTCAGAGGCATGGCTAGGCAGTGCCCACCAGACACCTTGGCAGTGCCAGTTAGACACTTCCATGTGGAAAGGAAGTGCCAAGGGACCGAGGCCTGAGTGGAGGCTATGGCAGGAGAGCCTGAGTGGGGGCCATGTAAGGGGGCGGGGGGGCAATGCAGATAGGACAAGGTTGGGTGGGCTATGCAGGGGAGGTTCATGCAAGGGGAGTCGTGCAGGGGTGAAGCATAATGGGGGCACGATGAGGGGCATGTCGGGGTTCATGATGGGGCGGGCATGTCAAGGGTCAGGCCGGGGCACCTATCGGGAGGACCCCAATGCTGGTGACCCATGCCAGGGAGGGGGCGGGGAACATGTCATTATGGGGGGGGAGGTTCCTGATGTCTGTAGGGGAAGGAAGGGGTCTCTCATTGCACTGTGAGATCGGGGTTCATGTGAAATGGCACCCTAGCGCTGTGCAGCTGGGCTCACCGGTGTGGTTAAAGTTTTCAAGTTTAAAGTTTATTATTAGTCACAAGTAAGGCTTACATTAACACTGAATGAAGTTACTGTGGAATTTCCCTAGTCGCCACAGTCCAGCGCCTGTTTGGGTCAATGCACCTAACCGACACATCTTTCAGACTGTGGGAGGAAACCAGAGCACCCGGAGGAAACCCATGGAGAGACACGGAGAGAATGTGCAAACTCCGCACAGACAGTGACCCAAACCAGCAATCGAACCCGGGTCCCTGGCGCTGTGAAGCTTTAGTGCTAACCACTGTACTTTTACCTTGCATTTAGGCACTATAAGTGTGCCAGGGCAGCGCAAAGTGGGTGGGGCTTACAATGAAGTTACTGTGAAAATCTCCCAGTTGCCACACTCTGGCACCTATTCGGGTACACTGAGGGAGAATTTAACATGGCCAGTGCACCTAACCGACACGTCTTTTGGTCTCTGAGAGGAAACTGGAACACGCAGAGGAAACCCATGCAGACATGGGGAGAACGTGCAGACTCCGCACAGACAGCGACCCAAGCCGGGAATCGATCCCGGGTCCCTGGCGCTGTGAGGCAACAGTGCTGACCGTTGTGCCACCGTCCACGTATATATATAATTGCTTTATTATAATTCAAATGACTTCCAAATATTGAAACTTAATTTTTTTCCACTATAGACCGAACCTTTTGTCAATCCTCGAGCTTAAGCAAAGAGAAGAACTTAGATATCCTTTCAAACTTGCTCACAAGTTGGCAAGTCCAATCAGTGGAGGTAAGCTACTGCAGTCCACTAGCTGATGGATGTAAATTTTGCTGATCATTTTTAGATTCGTATTAATGCATATTTCTGGTCAAACGTTTTTGACAGCTGTTAGAAGCAATGCAGGCCATGTTACTATCAGAAGTCCAGAGGATTTTCAGAGCTTTGAGAAAGAAGCCAATCAGTTGCCAACCGGTGATTAAAGCGCAGAATGGCAACAGTGAGCCCCAGACAGTTCTGCAGACTGAACAAATCGAGTTACAAGATACACAACAAAATACAAGCACAGTCATGACCAGTAAGTGGAAACCTGTAAGGTTTGAACTTCCTCGGTAATATTTGTAACTCTGCACTGTAAGTCCAATATTTTCACATTTTAAGGTAACATTTATGGGTGTCTTTATTTCAACATTTAAATGTTGAATTCACTCCAACTAACATGATACTTGCACCGTTTTTTTCCTTTTTCTTGGGTGGCTTTCTATCAAAAGGGGATTGGAGTGATTTTTTTCGCAGTGATGGCGTGGTTCATCTATTTTAAATATGCCTTGCTATGATTACCATGGTCCATGAAGGGGAAAAAGTTGGAATGATCAAAATCTAATTTGTATGTATCAGAGCAAGGCTGGGTGATTGTAACGGTTTCAACAGCTTTCAGTTCTACTTTCAAGACTTATACGAATGTACAACACCAAACAAAAAAGGAGGAAAATAATTTATTTAGCACCCAACTACGTCCTTGAAACATATCCAAACTCAAACTTGAACTCAGCAGTGTGCCTCCATACTGCTTTCAGAAGTTGAGACTTTCCAATTCATTCATAGTTATCATCAGTTAGTAAAACTGCAGGATTGTATAAACTAAGTAGAATCATAGAATCCTACAGTGCAGAAGGAAGCCATTCGGCCCATCGAGTCTGCACCGACCACAATCCCACCTAATCCCTATCCCTGTAAACCCATGCATTTACCCTAGCTAATCCCCCTGACACTAAGGAGCAATTTAGCATGGCTAATCCACCCAACCTGCACATCTAAAGACTGTGGGAGGAAACCGGAGCACCCGGAGGAAACCCACACAGACACGGGGAGAATGTGCAAATTCCACACAGGCAGTGACCCAAGCCGTGAATTGAACTCGGGTCCCTGGCGCTGTGAGGCAGCAGTGCTAACCACAATTGCAATGCAACAGACTGAAAAGTTTAAAGCAAAAGAGAGAATCCTGAAGTCAACTTGAGTTTTCTGCTAAGTCTATAGGTGAAATCTTCTGATATTTAAGTGCTGGCTCTGGAGAGGAAAGCTGTGTGCTATTCCCTGACTGCACAATGGGCTTTACTCCCCAGATAATGCAGCACTTAAAATATAAAATGCTGGCAGGGAGTTTGAAGCTGTGACGCTGGTGCGGAGGAATCTGATACAATCAGCAAATGCCAGGTGCACAGAGATCGGGGCATCCTTTAAAAAAGCTAAAAATAATACTCCTCCCACCAAGGATATGGGGGAATCGACCCCCCCAACACACAAACCACACAAGCACCGGAGCAACCCCCCCACCCCACCCCACCCCCCTTCCACACAGAACCTCCCCAGAAGAGTCCCCTTGGTGTTGGCCCCGGCACAGCTGCTTGGCATGGCACTGCCGGGGACAGTGCTGGTTTAGTGTCAGGGGGCTGTGCAAGGGTGACACCAGGCAGTCCAAGGGTATTGCCTGGGTATGTCCCTCTCCCCCAGGGAGGGTGTACTTACTTGTGCATTACCCAGAAGGTTCCCTTCGACTGCTTCATGTTTTGAAATACCTGTTGTAAACCTCGCTGGGAATTCCAAATGTGTGAGGAACATATAGAATCCATTGAATCCCTGCAGTGCAGAAGGAGGCTATTCGGCCCATCAAGTCTGTACCGATTCTCCAAAAGAGCATCTTACCCACACCCACCCCATCCCCCCCCTCCAACTGCCCTATCCCCAGAACCCCACGCATTTACCATGGTCGATCCACCTGACCTACACCTCTTTGGACTGTGGGAGGAAACCAGAGTATCCAGCGGAAAGCCACGCAGACACGGGAGAGCCCACTAATATATAAAAATCGATTAAAGTGTATTGAAATAAGAGGGCGGGAACCTTATTATGTCATTGATGATGGCGGGGAACATTGGAGACGTCATTGGCGAGAATCTCGTTTTCCTATTCTCGTGAGATTTTGTGCCCACATCGCCGTTTGTGGGTGCTAAATTGCCTCCTATAACTTTGCACATTCTGCTCCTAAGGCTAAGGATTTGCATAGTGTCAGACAATGTTTAAAAAATTAAAATGAAGAAACTCATTGAAATTTTGCTCACAATTTGGAGGAGCTAATATCGTTGATGCTGATTATTATTGTTCCTCATTCACGGAATGTGGACATTGCTACCTGGGCCAACATTTATTGCCCATCCCTAACTACCCTACCTAGTTTGCTAGGAGACTTCAGAGGGCTCTTAAGAGTCAACCACATTGGGGCAGCACAATGGCACAGTCGTTAACACTGCTACCTCACAATGCCAGGGACCTGGGTGCAATTCCGGCCTTGGGTGACTCTCTGTGTGGAGTTTGTATGTTCTCCCCATGTCTGCGTGGGTTTCCTCGCACAGTCCAAAAATGTGTAGATTAGGCCGATTAGCCATAGTAAAACCACATTGCTGTGGCTCATGCAGGCCAGACCAGGTAAGGACGGCACATTTCCTTTCCTAAAAGACATTAGTGAACGAGATGGGTTTTTCCGACAGTCAGCAATGGTTGCATGGTCATCAGTAGATTCTTAATTCCGGATATTTTTTACTGAATTCAAATTCCACCATCTGCCGTGGTGGGATTCGAACCCGGGTCCCCAGAACATTAGCTGAGTTTCTGGATTAATAGTCTAGCGGTAATACCACTAGGCCATCATCTTCCCCAATTATGGGGATAAGGTGGGGAGAGGGCCGAGAGAAGATACTCTTGTCAGAGAGTCGGTGCAGACTTAATGGACCTCCTTCTGCATTGTATATTCCTTCAGAAGGAACTCTTCAAAATGCAGCTGATGAAAATACAACAAAACTTACTCCAACTTACAAATCAAAGAAAAGGTTTAATAAAGAAACATCATTACTCCAAACTTGGGGCCACTCCAAGTGATGCGCGATTAATTCACTCGGGAGGCTAGGTCGTACCCGGGAATAAAGGCTTTTATTCGCAACAAGAATAGAGCATACTGCTTAACAATACTATCCCAGACTAAGGGCCACTAGGAAGTAGCAGTGACCTTTATACTCCTATAAGAAGGCAAAGCCAAACGGAGTGTACCACAGAACAATGCTAACAGGTGGAACACCCCAACCCTAACCCCAACAGTAACAAGAGTAACATATGTACAAGTACCCATAGTGGTAACCATCTATGGTTCACCACATTCACCCCTCCTTTAAAAACAAAGGCCGGTGGGGTAAAAAACAATACGAACTGTCCATATGTTCACAAGTTCAGTCGTATCGGAGGTCCGCATCGTCCCTGCGACCTCCACAGCACTGGCTCCAGTGCCGGTTCTGGTGACCGTGGTGTCCCTCTCTCCGAGGTGGTGTCCAGTGACTCCTCCAGTTCCTCACGCACCTGTGGACCTCGAGGTGGCGACAATCTCCTGGACTCAGGCAAGCTGTACACGGGAGTAAGAGGATTAAGTGGAGGTCCCGATGCTGCCCGCGCCGTGTCAGGAGGGGAGAGAATGGGCAAAGGAATCCTAGTAAGAAGTTTAACAACACCAGGTTAAAGTCCAACAGGTTTATTTGGTAGCAAAAGCCACACAAGCTTTCGAGGCTCTGAGCCTCTTCTTCAGGTGAGAAGAAGGGGCTCAGAGCCTCGAAAGCTTGTGTGGCTTTTGCTACCAAATAAACCTGTTGGACTTTAACCTGGTGTTGTTAAACTTCTTACTGTGTTTACCCCAGTCCAACGCCGGCATCTCCACAAAAGGAATCCTAACCAGGGGTGCGGGAGTGACGGGGGTTTCCAGGTCCCCTGCAGGCGCCAGATCTCTGATAGAGACCGTGTCCTCTCGCCCGTCAGGATATGCCACAAAGGCATATTGAGGGTTGGCATGGAGGAGATGGACCTGTTCAACCAAAGGGTCGGACTTGCGGGCCCTAACATGCCGCCGCAGGAGGACAGGTCCTGAGTATGTCAACCAAGACAGCAGTGAGGTCCCAGAGGAAGACTTCCTAGGGAAGGTAAACATCCGCTCATGTGGGGTAGCGTTGGTTGCCGTACACAGGAGGGACCGGATTGAATGGAGCGCATCAGAAAGTACCTCTTGCCAACCGGAGACTGGAAGACCCCTAGACCTTAACGCCAGTAAGACAGCCTTCCAGACTGTAGCGTTTTCTCTCTCGACCTGCCCGTTACCCCTGGGGTTGTAACTCGTAGTCCTACTTGAGGCAATTCCTTTAGAGAGCAGGTATTGCCTCAAGTCATCGCTAAAAAACGACGAACCCCTATCACTGTGGATATAACTGGGGTAGCCGAACAGGGTAAAAAGACTCCGCAGGGCTTTGATGACCGTGGCAGAGGACATGTCAGAACAGGGGATGGCAAAAGGGAATCGGGAGTACTCGTCAACCACGTTGAGGAAATACACATTCCGATCTGTCGAAGGAAGGGGGCCCTTGAAATCGACACTCAGTCGTTCAAAAGGGCGAGTGGCCTTAATGAGGTGTGCCCTGTCAGGCCGGTAGAAGTGCGGCTTGCACTCTGCACATACCTGGCAGCTTCGAGTTATCGACCTGACATCTTCGATGGAGTAGGGCAGATTCCGGGCCTTTACAAAATGGAAGAGCCGAGTGATCCCCGGATGGCAGAGATCATTGTGGAGGGCCTGTAGCCGGTCCTCCTGCACACTGGCATGTGTTCCACGCGACAGGGCATCTGAGGGCTCATTGAGCTTCCTCGGACAGTACATGATATAATAGTTGTAGGTGGAGAGTTCGATTCTCCACCTCAAGATTTTATCATTCTTAATTTTTCCCCTTAACGTGCTGTTGGACATGAAGGCCACGGACCACTGGTCCGTGAGCAGGGTAAATCGTTTGCCAGCCAGATAATGGCGCCAATGCCGTACGGCCTCCACAATGGCCTGAGCCTCTTTTTCCATAGAGGAGTGCCGAATTTCAGGGCCTTGGAGGGTGCGAGAGAAAAAGGCGACGGGCCTGCCCGCCTGGTTAAGTGTGGCGGCCAGGACGAAATCAGATGCATCACTCTCCACCTGAAAGGGGATGGACTCATCGACAGCGTGCATCGTGGCTTTCGCGATGTCAGCTTTTATCCCTTCAAAGGCTAGGCGAGCCTCTGTTGTCAGGGGAAAAGAGGTAGACTTTATGAGCGGATGGGCTTTGTCCGCGTAATTGGGAACCCACTGTGCATAGTACGAGAAGAAGCCTAAGCATCTTCTCAGTGCTTTGATGCTAGTGGGTAGGGGAAGTTCAAGGAGGGGACGCATACCGTCTGGATCGGGGCCGATGACCCTGTTTTCCACCACGTATCCAAGGATTGCTAGGCGGTGCTTGTTAAATACGCACTTCTCCCTGTTATAGGTCAGGTTCAGGAGAGACGCAGTGCGTAAAAACTTCTGGAGGTTGGCGTCGTGGTCCTGCTGGTCATGGCCGCAGATAGTGATGTTGTCCAGGTACGGGAAGGTAGCCCGTAGCCCGTTTTGGTCCACCATTCGGTCCCTCACACGCTGGAAGACCGAGACCCCATTAGTGTCGCCGAAAGGGACTCTTAAGAAGTGGTAGAGATGGCCATCCGCCTCAAAGGCCGTGTATTTTCGGTCCTCTGGGTGAATGGGGAGCTGGTGGTAGGCTGACTTCAAGTCGATGGTGGAGAACACCCGGTACTGCGCAATCTGGTTGACCATGTCAGATATGCGCGGGAGAGGGTACGCGTCCAGCTGCGTGTACCTATTAATGGTCTGACTATAGTCTATGACCATCCGGGGCTTGTCTCCAGTCTTGACCACCACGACTTGTGCTCTCCATGGGCTAGTGCTAGGTTGAATGACCCCTTCCCTGAGGAGCCGCTGAACCTCAGATCGAATAAAGATCCGATCCTCAGCGCTGTAACGCCTGCTCTTAGTCGCGATGGGCTTGCAGCCTGGCTCGAGATTTTCAAATAAGGAAGGCGGGGTAATTTTGAGTGTCGAGAGACTGCATGTGGAGCGCGCTGGACAATTTGGAGACTGCTGTTCTCCCACTGAAAGTGGAGGGAGTGGCCCATCGTACTGCAGGGTCACACTCTTCAGGTGGACCATAAAGTCTAGCCCCAGGAGTACTGGAGCGCAAAGGTGCGGTAACACGAGGAGCCTGAAGTTCTCGTAAACTGTGCCCTGCACCGTTAAGGTTACCACACAGCTCCCAAGAACAATAACAGATCGGGACCTCGACGCCATAGAGATTGTCTGCCTGACAGTTTGCATGCGGAGAGCGCACCGTTTCACTGTATCCGGATGGATGAAACTCTCCGTGCTCCCGCTGTCAAACAAGCAATGTGTCAGGCGCCCGTTTACCTCTATGTCCATCATGGACTTGTCGAGTCTGTGAGGCTTGGCCTGGTCCAGGATGATTGACGCCACTGTTGGATCCTGAGTGTAACTGCAGGCAGCTGAGATAGTCGACGACGAGGACCCCTGCTGGTCTTCTGCGGCCGGTGTCGACCAAAATGGCTGCGCCCACGAATCGCACGTGGTCGATGGTGTTGAAAGCGGCGGCACCCGTAGGTCGCACGTGGCTTGCGTCGTCGTCATCAGAAATGGCGGCACCCGCGAATTGCATGTGGTTGAAGACATCGACGAGGCCGGAGACGAGGAGATGGATCCTGGGGAGTCACACGCAGCACTGCTAGGCTTGGAAGAGGTCTTTGCTCGGCACACTTTTGCATAGTGCCCTTTCTTCCCACAGGCGGAGCAAAACACCGTCCTGGCCGGACATCTCTGACGAGGGTGCTTCGCCAATCCGCAGAAATAGCACCCTGGGCCTCCTGGAGCTACCGCAGCCATCAGGTCTGAAGTTGAGAGCATTATCGCGCAGTTCCGAGGAGCCACCGGGTACAGTTGAGGCGGTGGCTGTACTTGCCACGATGTTCCCACGTGGTCGGTGGGGTAGGTTTCAAGACTTCTGGAGGCCGTTTCCATCGCATTGGCCAATTCTACCGTCTTAGCCAGGTCCAAGTTACCCTGCTCTAGCAGCCGTAGGCGAATATAGGATGAGCTGATTCCCGCCACGAACGCATCTCGGATCAGATCGTTGGTGTATTGAGTAGCCAACACCTCCTTGCAATTGCAGGCTCTGGCTAGCTGTTGAAGTTCGCGCAGGCACTGTCCGGTCGTTTCGCCGGGCTGCCGCCGTCGAGTGGCTAATAGGTGACGAGCATGGATTTCGTTCGGCAGTTTATGCTACAGCTTCTTGAGTAATTCGCTGGCCTCTTTGTAATCTTGGGAATCACGGATTGTTGCATACACAGTGTCGCTCACCCATGCGTGGAGGACCCGCAATCTGTCGGCGTCGGTCTGGACTGCTGTCGAGGCGTCGATGTAATCCTGGAAACACTTCAACCAATGGTCGAAAGTGTTCGACGCTCCCGCGGCACGCAGATCCAAGGTTAGCCGATCGGGTTTCAGCATCTGTTCCATTTTTCTTTCTCCGAACAAAATTTCGGTATTTTGTTGCGAATAAAATTGATGCGCGATTAATTCACTCGGGAGGCTAGGTCGTACCCGGGAATAAAGGCTTTTATTCGCAACAAGAATAGAGCATACTGCTTAACAATACTATCCCAGACTAAGGGCCACTAGGAAGTAGCAGTGACCTTTATACTCCTATAAGAAGGCGGAGCCAAACGGAGTGTACCACAGAACAATGCTAACAGGTGGAACACCCCAACCCTAACCCCAACAGTAACAAGAGTAACATATGTACAAGTACCCATAGTGGTAACCATCCATGGTTCAGTACCCATAGTGGTAACCACCTATGGTTCACCACACCAAGCTCTCCACAATTCTACATAGTTCCTTATTTATAGTGAATCACAGTGCCGGATTTAGGCATAAGCTAAACAAGCTACAGCTTAGGGCCTCACAATCCGCAGGGGCCTCACAAAATTTCGGCAGATTTACAATGAAGAGAACATTTAAGAGCGGATACCAGAAAAGAAAAAGAAAGCACCAGCTTGAAGAGCAACTCAAAAAATTACCAAAAGTTGACAGTTACTTTACTCCAAAAACAGATAAGGATCAGCAAAGTCCAAAACAATCACAGCCTAGTGCCTCTGCTACTGAGACAACAGAGTCTGGAATCTCAGCTGAGGAAAACACTGGAAGTGATGCAAATGTGAGCGTTGCAGAGCCGACATCCACAGTTGAAACAACAAAATTCACGAAACTCAATGATGTAGGTCAGTGGGGTGTCTTAACTGAGGATGAACTCCTCGGTTATCAGTAAATGCATCCTTGGTAATCAGTAAATGCATTCATTTGAAAATAATTTGTATTTTTCACTTTAAATACCTTGCTATTAAATAATTAAAAGGCATAATTATTTTTACCAATTTTTTTGTGGCGACCTAAGGTCCTGTTTTGGTGCGCACCTTTGTGAGACCTTTTGGTGTAACTTTTTAACAAGGGGCCTCCAAGCTTTATATAGCTTAGGGCCTCACCAAATCTAAATCCGGCACCGGTGAATCAGTTGGTCAGCTGACTATTACATCAGTCTGTAATTGGTTCATGTTTTACTGGGTGAGCTGACCCTTACATCTTGTTTCCATTGGTCACATTACATCCAATCAAAGTTGTTACCAGTTACAATCTAACACTGTAGGGATTCTATGATGATCTAAGATGCTGTGGATCTGGAGTGTGTGTCGGCCAGACCAGGTAATGACGGCAGATTTCCTTCCCTGAAGGACATTAGTGAACCACATGGGTTTTTAAGGATAATTGACAATGGTTTCATGGTCATCATTAGACTTTTTAATTCCAGATTTTATTCCCCCCCCCCCCGTGTCTCTGGTCCAGTGTCAATACCACTACACCGCCACTTTTGGTAATAGATAAAGGTAAAAGGTGCCTTTTCCCAGATCAGTTCAGTTGCTCACTGGTTCGTGTTATCTCGCTGACTGCAATTAGAGTTCTGCACCATAAAGATATCACCTTAAAATGAATACAATGATTTATGGCTTGTGTGGATTGGAGTTCTAGGTTCGATTAAGCTTTTACAGTATTAGGATATTAAAGAAACTCAATTGGATAAGCAGTTTGAACAAGTTCCGTTGACAATGAATATAAATGTTTTACATTCTGGAACGAGAGCATTTATATTGCGAAGCTTAGAAGAGAAGCCATAGTTGTAGCTAATAAATGTAGTAATTGAGTTAACAAAATGCACGCAGAAAGAGCCTGTAATTACACAGTGTTATATGTGAATCAATAGCATCGATATCAAAAGAATAGCAATGGGAGTAATTTGAACTCTTTGTTCATAATCCGTCGCGTGTCTGAGAATCCAAAGATTAATCCTGCTAAAAGAAATAAAATATTTAGAGGCTTCTATTTCAGGTTCATAACACTTCAGCACAGATTGGGTGTTTGGGGATTGCCTTAATGCTGCTGTATCCCCCTCCAAACAGACCTGCTCATCAAATCCACAACATTTAAAATCAACCAAGCAAGGTATTTTCTGATGGACCTGTTAAAAAAGATCAGTCTAAGAACGGAGTTCTCTGGTCGGCTGAGTTTGAATGTGTGAAAGCTGACGAGGGTGACAGTTTCAGCTGGGATGATGCAGCATTCATTTTCAGCCATCAGATTCATTTTGCCGCAAAGCGACACAAGTTTTTTTTCCCCCCCTTTGCCAATTAGCAAAATGCACAGCCAAAGAATGTACACGTCCTGTCTCTCATCAATACATCTCTCATCATTATATTTCTCATCATTATATCTCTCATCATTATATCTCTCATCAATACATCTCTCATCAATATAACTCTCATCAATATATCTCTCATCATTATATTTCTCATCATTATATCTCTCATCATTATATCTCTCATCAATACATCTCTCATCATTATATCTCTCATCAATACATCTCTCATCAATATAACTCTCATCAATATATTTCTCATCATTATATCTCTCATCATTATATCTCTCATCAATACATCTCTCATCATTATATCTCATTATATCTCTCATCAATATAACTCTCATCAATATATCTCTCATCAATATATCCCTCATCAATATATCTCTCATCAATATAACTTTCATCAATATATCTCTCATCAATATATCCCTCATCAATATATCTCTCATCAATATAACTCTCATCAATATATCTCATCAATATATCTCATCAATATATCTCTCATCAATATATCCCTCATCAATATATCTCTCATCAATATATCTCTCATCAATATATCTCTCATCAATATATCCCTCATCAATATATCTCTCATCAATATATCCCTCATCAATATATCTCTCATCAATATATCTCATCAATATATCTCTCATCAATGTATCTCTCATCAATATATCTCTCATCAATATATCTCATCAATATATCTCTCATCAATATACCTCTCATCAATATATCTCTCATCAATATATCCCTCATCAATATATCCCTCATCAATATATCCCTCATCAATATATCCCTCATCAATATATCTCTCATCAATATATCTCTCATCAATATATCTCTCAATATATCTCTCATCAATATATCTCTCATTATATCTCTCATCAATATACCTCTCATCAATATACCTCTCATCAATATATCTCTCATCAATATATCTCTCATCAATATATCTCTCATCAATATGTCTCTCATCAATATACCTCTCATCAATATATCTCTCATCAATATGTCTCTCATCAATATATCTCTCATCAATATACCTCTCATCAATATACCTCTCATCAATATATCTCTCATAAATATATCTCTCATCAATATGTCTCTCATCAATATACCTCTCATCAATATGTCTCTCATCAATATATCTCATCAATATACCTCTCATCAATATACCTCTCATCAATATATCTCTCATCAATATATCTCTCATCAATATATCTCTCATCAATATATCTCTCATCAATATATCCCTCATCAATATATCCCTCATCAATATATCCCTCATCAATATATCGCATCAATTTATCTATATAGATGTATGTGCAGACAGGCTTATTTGCATTTGTGTGTGTATAAAAATGATCAAAACATATGATCAACTCAAACTTTTATCAGCAGCATTTAGCTTTGGTACAGTACCAACCGCAAAAGCATTTGGTTAGTTCGACTGGACTGGGCTGTCAGCATGTTTTAACCGTGCTTCTGATTTCTTGTAAAATGACAAATAGATCTAACCTACTACACCTGAAGTGGGAGCAATGATGAAGCCAAGCATGTTTTCCTTTTCTCTAATTTAGATTAAAATCGGTGATTTTTCTTTACGCTTCAAAGTGAAGGCTGTCAGTTCTGGGGAATGGAATACTTTACTTCTTTTGGCATCTGATGTCAGCGTTCGGCAGTCACAGATCAGGTGCAACAGAACCAGCTGCAGAGTAGAGATCCCTCTGCTCTGCCCCAACAATATATCTTAACCTCAACCTCATTAAAACACCCCCTACTGCACTACTTGTGACATTTTCACTTCATACACCAGCCATCCTTCCGACCTTTCTGAGTGAGATTGCCAATTAGAGATGGATTATGGGCAGTTTTGTGCTGTGGGCTTACATCCGCGAGCAACTGAGCTGAAAGTGTCCAAACTCCCTTCTCCTGAGACCCTTACAGACTGCAGAGAAATGAGACTTTCATCCCCATTAGTCTGGGTTGGACTTGAGCCCAGTTCCCAGAGGGAAAGCAACAGTGTGCTAAACCACTGTGCCAACTAATCCTCCCCCCCAATCCCCCTTTTGTTCCATTGACTGGCACAATAAATTCAGGCCTGGCTTTGAATCGAGCGACATGAGGTTTCATGAGTAGGCCGGATTACAAACTCTAATTGCACAAGTTCGTTGGCTCCTAGTAGCCATCCCTCTGACCATGTCAGTTGCCTGGTCAAAATTTCTAAAGCAAATAAAGTTTGGTTTTATTCAACTTGCTTCAGAAATTGAAGTAAATGCCGTGTGAGATCAAATTTGATGTCCTTGGGGAAGAGTTATGTGCCAAGTTAAGTAAAACGCTACACGTGGAATTTTCCAGTCCCGCCAGGAATCATAACGGGCAGGATAGGACCATGCAAAGGTCCGTTGACCTCAGGCTGGAGTTTCTGGTCTTGGGGAGAGCAGGGCTGGAAAAACGCGCCCTACGACTCTCTATGACTCAGTTTAATTTTCTTGGCTCATAAATGCGCTTCCCAGAATGGAACTAAGCCTTCCAGAGCAATGGATGAGGTAACTGGGCTCATCTCCAGTGTCATCTGAGATAGTTGAAAATGAAAATCAGTTAGGTTCTATAATAAGCAAGAGATCCAGCTGGAGGGCAGCACGGTGGCACAGTGGTGACTGTGGCGGCATGGTAGCACAGTGGTTAGCACTGCTGCTTCACAGCTCCAGGGTCCCGGGTTCGATTCCCGGCTCGGGTCACTGTCTGTGTGGAGTTTGCACATTCTCCTCATGACTGCGTGGGTTTCCTCCGGGTGCTCCGGTTTCCTCCCACAGTCCAAAGATGTGCGGGTTAGGTTGATTGGCCAGGTTAAAAATTGTCCCTTCGAGTCCTGGGATGCGTAGGTTGGAGGGATTAGCGGGTAGAATATGTGGGGGTAGGGCCTGGGTGGGATTGTGGTCGGTGCAGACTCGATGGGCCGAATGGCCTCCTTCTGCACTGTAGGGTTTCTATGTTCTATGTTCTTCTTTCTATGTTCTATGTCTGTGTGGAGTTTGCACATTCTCCCTGTGTCGGCGTGGGTTTCCTCGGGGTGCTTCAGTTTCCTTCCACACTCCAAAGATGTGCTGATTACATGGACTGGCCATGTTAACTGCCCCCTTGGTGTCCCGGGATGTGTAGGTTAGTGGGATTAGTGGGGTTACGGGGATGGGCAGGCCTGGGTGGGATGCTCTGTGGTAGTTGGTGCAGACTCGATTGGTCAAGCTGCAGTTGCAATTTTACCAAAAATGTCAGTTCAAGGGGCAGCAGGTGACCCACAAGTGATAATTATATCCTATTTCAGCAACTGTTCGTAAGAAATTGTCTGCATTTCTTCAGGTTCTGCCGAACTTTATAGGTCAATGGACTACTTTGTGCTTGCTGTGCCTCCATTCCGCTGTTTCACATAGTTTCATGTGTTACTTGAAAGAGGGGAATGAGAAGGAAAGGTAATGATGCTAAAGAGGCAGAACCATAATGCCGTAGGACAACTCTCTCTGACTACCGTCTCGATCAGATACAGTGGGCCAAATTCTCCCAAAAAATGACCAAGTGTCATCTCTGGTGGAAAAAATGGTTAGAAATCTCCTGCGTGGGTCGCGCGATCCAGATCACAATTCACCCACACTTAGTCAGTTTTTTTGGAGCTTGGGGAGATTCCCACCGGCAAAGAGATGTGCAGGACCGAAAGACACCGGAATGAACAGCTCCTCAGAGATTGGGCTGCCATTTTCAAGTTGGCACTGCCAAGTTGGCACTGCCAGGGTTCCGGGGGCAGTACCAGGTCACAACCTAGCCAGGTCACTGGCCACCCAGGGGCTTCAATGTGTTCTTAATGCCTGATCTCCATTGGTGGAGACCAGTAATGATTGCTGCCAGGTTCCCATTGTGCCCAGAGGGTCGGTGAATCCTGGGATCCAGGTGAATGTGGCTTTAAGCCAAGCCTACATAGGATTTCAGTATGCTAATCTGTACCAATACCACGATGCCTCCCCATCCTCCTTCAAACCTGTCCTGGTCTCCCTTTCTTCTGTGCTGTCATCTCCTACTAGAGCACAGGCATAAGTTGAATAGTTTAACTGGTGAAATTCAGCTATCAGAATTCTGGCCATTGATATTGAGAAAACAGTAGCATACAATATAGGGGCTGATGTGGGGCTTCTACTAGTCAAGTTGCTACTAAAGAAAGTTTTGCCGGAAAGTGTCCAGCCTAATGGATAGCCATAAGAACTAGACAAATAATGTAAATCCAGTCTATTGTTTTGTGTGGTATTACACATTATGATGGGCCGAATGGCCTCTTCTACACTCTAGGGCTTCAATAATTCTATTGGTGCAGACTCAATGGGCCAAATGGCCTCTTCTGCACTGTAGAGATTCTATGATACATAGTATCATAAGAAATATGAGCAGCAGTAGGCCATTTGGCCCCTCAAGCCTGCCCCATTGTTCAGTAAGATCATGGCTGATCTGATTGTGGCTATAGCTCCACCTTATTGCCTGCCCCATAACATTTTTTCTGAAGAAGAGATATATGAGGCTGAATTTTCCCGTCCCAGCCGCCATGGGAATCAAAGCAGGCGGGACACGGACCATACAAAGATTGACCTCGGATGGAATTTTCTGGCACAGGCGCGAGCGTGGCCAGAAAATCCTACCCCTGGACTCCGAATGATAACTTTGTTTCTCACTCCACAGATGCTTCCAGACCAGCATTTTCATAACCCTTGACTCTCTTGCAAATCAAAAATCTGTCTAACTCAATCTTGAACAACATTTTCAATGGCCCAGCCTCCACTGCTCTCAGGAGTAGTGAATTCCAAAGATTGATGGCCTTCTGAGAGAAGTAATTCCTCCACATCTCAGTCTTAAATGGGAGATCCCGTATTTGAAAATTGTGACCCCTAGTTCTAGGTTTTCTCAGAAGGGAAAACATTCTCTCAGCATCTGCCCTGTCAACCCCCTCAGGATCTTACATGTTTCAATAAGATCACTTCTCATCCGTCTAAACTCCAATGGGTATAGGCCCAACCTGCTCAACATTTCCTCATAAAACAACCCCTTCATCCCAAGGACCGGCCTCGTGAGCCTTCTTTGAACTAACTCCAAGAATATGCAAGTATATCACTCTTTAAATAAGGGCGGCACAGTGATTAGCACAGCTCCAGGGACCTGGGTTGGATCCCCGGCTTGGGTCACTGTCTGTGTGGATTTTGCACATTCTCCCCGTGCCTGCGTGGGTTTCCTCCGGGTGCTCTGGTTTCCTCCCACAGTCCAAAGATGTATGGGTTAGGTTGATTGGCTGTGGTAAATTGCCCCTTAGTATCCCAGGATGCGTAGGTTAGAAGGATTAGTAGGGCAAATATGTGGGATTGCGGGGATAGGGTCTGGGTGGGATTGTTGTTGGTGCAGACTTGATGGGCTGAATGGCCTCCTTGTGCACTGTAGGGTATAATTCTATGAAAAACTGTACACAGTACTCTAGCTATGGTGTCACCAATGCCCTATAAAGTTGCAACAAGACTTCCTTACCTTTATACTCTGCCTCCTGCAATAAACATTCCATTTGCCTTCTTAATTACTTGCTGTACCTGCGGGCTAACTTTATTGATTGTATGAGGAGAGATGGCTAGTGCATTGTACTCTCTACTGCCCTTCAAATAGAGTTATGAGATCGTCAACATCTATCTGAACCAGTGTGCAAGGTCTGGCTTTCATGCCTCAAAGTACAGCACCCCCAACAATGCAATGTTCTCTCAGTACAGCACCGCAATGTCGGCCTAGATTATGAGTTCCAGCTCACATACCCCTGATCCTGCCAACTGAACAAATCTAACATATTTTCTTTAGTGGGCAGGTTTGATGATTTATTACACTGAATTGTTTTCACCCTGTAATCTCTCCTCTGTAGCATTGTCGAGTTACAGAGTTTTGAATTTATTGTATATTTTAGTCACCGCAGAGTCTTCTCCCAGGGTGATGTTTCATGAAGAAATATTTCTTTCCAAATCTCGCAGGGTCTTTGTTTCCTTTCAGACCACAATATTTTCTCACCACCAGGTGAACCTAAGTTTAAAAATCAATTGGCTTGCTGCTTACTTCACTGGATGTGCGGTTAGTGAAGTAAGCATTTGATGGCCAAATCTCAAAAAAAAACACTGTCCGAATTGTGTAGCTATGCTTGGGAAATGGGCAAAGTTTTTGTTCAATGATCAGTAAGAGTGGTACAAATCCCAAATCCAGTTACACACCTGAGTTTTGGTTATTTTTAAGAGTGCTGCATCAAATGGCTCTCAGATTTACAAAAGAGAAGTTACAAGATTTAATTGTATCGCAGCTGTCAATTTTGTCAGGAATTGCAGGAAGAGGCTTTACTTCAGTGACTCTGTTAGAGTAATTGCACACACTGAGAGAACAGTGCTATTTAATTCATCAGAGTGAAATGTTAGCTGTTACTGTGAGGAAGCAGCTGGTTCCAAGGACTCATTCTAATTTTGCTAGGAACACAGGAAGGCCATTCAGCCCATCGAGCCTGTTCTGCCATTTAATATGATCATGGCTGATACTTCAATTAATTTTACATCCACCATCCCCATATCGGGATCTTGATCAATTGGGCCAGTCGGCTGATGAATGGCAGATGGAATTTAATTTAGATAAATGCGAGCTGATGCATTTTGGTAGATTGAACCAGGGCAGGACTTACTCAGTTAATGGTAGGGCGTTGGGGAGAGTTACAGAACAAAGAGATCTCGGGGTACATGTTCATAGCTCCTTGAAAGTGGAGTCACAGGTGGACAGAGTGGTGAAGAAAGCATTCGGCATGCTTGGTTTCATTGGTCAGAACATTGAATACAGGAGTTGGGATGTCTTGTTGAAGTTGTTCAAGACATTGGTAAGGCCACACCTGGAATACTGTGTGCAATTCTGGTCACCCTATTATAGAAAGAATATTATTAAACTAGAAAGAGTGCAGAAAAGATTTATTAGATGCTACCGGGACTTGATGGTTTGAGTTATAAGGAGAGGCTGGATAGACTGGGACTTTTTTCTTTGGAGCGTAGATGGCTTAGGGATTATCTTACAGAGGTCTATAAAATAATGAGGGGCATAGATCATCTAGAAAGTCAATATCTTTTCCCAGAGGTAGGAGAGTCTAAAACTAGAGGCAATAGGTTTAAGGTGAGAGGGGAGAGATACAAAAGGGTCCAGAGGGGCAATTTTTTCACACAGAGGGTCGTGAGAGTCTGGAACAAGCTGTCGGAGGTAGTAGTAGAGGCGGGTACAATTTTGTCTTTTAAAAAGCGTTTAGACAGTTAGCTGAGTAAGATGGCTATTGAGGGGTATGGGCCAAGTGGGGGCAATTGGGACTAGTTTAGGAGTTTACAAAAAAGGGTGGCTTGGACAAGTTGGGCAAAGGGTCTGTTTCCATGCTGTAAACCTCTGTGACTCTATGACTCTAACCCTTTATGTTATTGCAAATCAGAAATCTATCAATCTCGACCTCAAACATACTCAATCACTGAGGTTCCGCAGCCCTCTGGGGTTAGAGAATTCCAAAGGTTGACAACCCTCTGTGTAAAGAAATCTTTACTCATCTCGGTCCTAAGTGGCAACCCTCTTATTTTGAAATTGTGCCCCTTGGTTCTAGACTCTCCAACCAAGGCAAACATCTTATCTGCATCTACCCTGTCTTTCCCTTGACATATTTTGTAGGTTTCAATGAGATCACCTCTCATTCTTTGAAACTCTGGAGAATACAGACCCAGTTTGCTCAAACTCTCTACGTGGGACAGTCCTGCCATTGAGTTGAGTTTGCTATTTTGAAATTAAATGAATAGCGACTACTCCTAAGAGGTGACACTCACAGGGTTTTTTATTATTTTAAGTGGGCGGCACGGTGGCACAGTGGTTAGCACTGCTGCCTCACAGCACCAGGGACCTGGGTTCGATTCCCGGCTTGGGTCACTGTCTGTGTGGAGTTTGCACGTTCTCCCCGTGTCTGCGTGGATTTCCTCCGGTTGCTCCGGTTTCCTCCCGCAGTCCAAAGTGGGTTAGGTGCATTGGCCGTGCTAAATTGCCCCTTGGTGTCCTGGGATGCATAGGTTAGTGGGATTAGCGGGGTAAATATGGGGGGTCACAGGGATAGGGACTGGGTGGGATCATTGTCGGTGCAGACTTGATGGGCCGAATGGCCTCCTTCTGCACTGTAGGGATTCTGTATCTAATTTTTGTATCTTCTGTGTTTCATAAAATATGAAAGGTATGAGGAGATGTGAGAAGGAACTGTTTTATGCAGTGAGTTGCAATGACTTGGAACTAGCTGCTGATGAGATTGCT
Organism: Mustelus asterias; assembly: GCF_964213995.1. Lineage (NCBI taxonomy): Eukaryota > Metazoa > Chordata > Chondrichthyes > Carcharhiniformes > Triakidae > Mustelus > Mustelus asterias. The sequence goes on along the minus strand of NC_135824.1, from coordinate 19,935,960 downwards.
GAAAGTAGGGAGTCAGGATTTCAAAAGGAAATTGGATGGGCACTCGAGGGAATTTACTTGCAGAGCCATGCTATGGTGATAGAGCAGGGGAATGAAACTAGCTTAATTGCTTGACAGAGAGCCGGCATCGACTCCCTGGCTGAATGGCCTCCTCCATGCTTTAATGACTCTATGTTTGCCTTGTATCTATACTGTTGACTTCTCAACCCGCAGCACTTGAACCAGAAATTGGTGATTGCAACGAGTGTACTTGTACAATGTACTTAAAAGTGTTCCTGAAGTAGTGAAATCAAGCTTTCTTTAAGAATTTACTCTCTGTTATCGATGCAGAGACAGTAGTGTGCATGGTATACACGATGCACTGCAGCAACTCACCAAACCTCTTTTAACAGCACCTTGCAAGCCTGAGGTCTTAAGTGCTTAGAAGGATAAGGGCAGCGCAAGAGAGCCCACCGCCACCAAGTGTCCTTCCAAGCCACACACTATCCTGACTTGGAACTATATCACCATTCCTGCACTGTCACAGGATCAAAATCCTGGAACTCCCTTCCCAGCAGTGCAGAAGGACTGCAGCAGTTCAAGAAGGTGGTTTACCACAAGCTAGCCAAGGGCAATTAGGGATGGGCTACAAATGCTGGCCTAGCCAGCAATGCAAACATCCCATGAAATAAAGAATGATGTTCAATGCTATGTGGAGCCAGTTCTTTTATTTAACGTTTATTTTGAAACGATTATTGTAATAACTCGAGGTGACTCAATGTGGCAAATAACAAACTAAAGGATTTATTGATGAGAAAAGGTCTATACAACAACGGATATAACAACAAGACTAATACAGATCTACTCCTATCAACGCCCTGACTCCTGCAGCTCTCCAGCCCCAGGAATACTCGCCCTCGTTCCTGATTGGCCCAAGTTTGCACCCTCAGGCTTCATTGGCTCCATCCCGGTCACATGGTCCACAAAGGATCACCCCTTAAAGGGGCCATACTAGCACACTCATTTTGCTACAAGCAGAAGTTGCATGTACATGTTTGACGTGAAGAAAGTGAAAGGGTACGATGATGCATATTGTCCTTAGATTTAATATTTCAATTAAAGATGTTCTTCACAGTCGAGTGCTTTAATAACAACTGTTCTGAAGCAAGGAAAGAACATTTCTAATGCACTTTTCAAAAGTCTTTGTTATTTCAAACCTTTGGTGTACATGTTTGGTAGCAAAACCTTAATGCAACAGAAATCAGATTTTGTCTGTATTTTTAAAACAAAATCAAATTTTCCTGGCGCCACTTCAGCCTTCTTCATTGCTTTTCAAAGGATAAAATTCCAACAGGCTGCACCCAAGCAAATATTAGAGAGTGCAGAAAGGCTCTTCAATATTAAGTCCAGGCAGTCTGTGAATTCAGTTATGTTTCTTCTCAAAATTTGCAACACATCTGAGGTTTATGCTGGGCAATCACCTTCTCCAACAAAAGACGATCTAACTATCACCTCTTGGCATTCAAAGGTATTACCATCGCTGAGTCCCCCACTATTAACAGCCTGGGGGTTACCATCGACCAAAAACTGAACTGGACCAGCCATATAAATACTGTGGCTCCAAGAGCAGACACACTGCAGGAACTCACCAAGGTTCCTTAGTCAGCACCAAACCCATGACCATTACCAACTAAAAGGATAAGGACAGCAGATACCTGCGAACCACCACATGGAGGTTTCCCTCTAAGCCACTCACCATCCTGACTTGGAAATACATTGTTGGTCCTTCACTGTCACTGGGTCAAAATCCTGGAACTCCCTCCCTTAGAGGTGCATGTACCTACACCTCAGAGACTGCAGTGATTCAGAAAGGCAGCTCACCACCACTTTATCAAGGGCAACTAGGGATGGGCAGCATGGTGGCATAGTGGTTAGCACTGTGGCCTCACAGTGCCGGGGACCTGGGTTCAATTCTGGCCTTGGGTGACTGTGTGGAGTTTGCACGTTCTCCAAGTGTCTGAGTGGGTTTCCTCCGGGTACTCTGGTTTCCTTCCACACTCCAAAGATGGGCAGGTTAGGTGGGATTGGCTATGCTAAAATTGTCCTTTAGTGTCCAAAGATGTTCAGGCGGATTAGCCATGGTAATTGCACAGGCTTACAGGAATAGGGCAGAGGGGTGCTCTTTCAGAGAGTCAGTGCAGGCTCAATGGGCCGGATGGCCTCTTTCTGCACTGTAGGGATTCTATGATTGATTCTATGACAATAAATACTGGCCTAGCTAGTGATGCCCACATCCCATATATATATATATATTGATAATAACCTTTGAGTTTTCAACCTACCATTGGTACTTGAACCAATCCTTAAGCTGCATGTCTAAAACCAGAATCGGATAGGTTCAAACTGGGATTACACTGCAGTTAACGACAGACTTAAGTTATACTGCTGATTGCATCGGACTGAACACAGAGACAACAAAAGCACTGTGCACATTTGTTGATAGGTATCCACAAAGCTCCGCACCCCAGGAAGTTATTTATCATGTTGGTAATGATGGAGGTATATATAATGGAGAAGCCTAAGGAGGGCATTAACCCCTCTCGCTGGTTTGTTTGATGTGGAAATCTACTAATTTAGCATTGTAAAGTTTTGTTTTATTTGTCAACTCTGATAATCAGATCCTTAAGCCTCCATTAGAAAATCCCTTAACATCTAAACTGAAGAGGATACAAGCATTCAGCAGGGACCGTCCTCTCCGGGACACCCTGCTCCACTCCTCCATCACACCCAACACCTCACCCCTGTCCACGGCACCTTCCCATGCAATCGTAGAAGGTGCAACACCTGCCCCTTTACCTCCTCCCTGCTCACTATCCTAGGTCCTAAACACCCCTTTTAGGTGAAGCAGTGCTTCACCTGCACCTCCTTCAATCTGGTCCATTGCATCGGAGAGACCAAACGCAGACTGGGTGATTGCTTTGCTGAACACCTTTGATCCATCCGCAAGCAGGACCTGGACCTTCCTGTCGCTTGTCACTTCAACACACCACCCTGTTCTCCTGCCCACATATCCGTCCTTGGCCTTTTGCAATGTTCTAGCGAATCCCAATGTAAACTGGAAAAACAGCGTCCGATCTTCCAATTAGGCACTTTATAGCCTTCCGGACTGAACATTGAGTTCAACCACTTCAGAGCATGAACTCTCCCCTCCAGCTCATTTCCATTTATTATATTGCTCTCCTTCTTCCCACACCGCCCGCACTCCCCCGCCACCTTCAGGCCAACTGCCACGTTCCTCAGGCAGTCCTTTACCAAGCTGTGCCTTTGTTTTGCCATTCACGCATTCTGATCACTTAATGGACACTTTCAACACCTTCTCAGCCTCCTGCATGTTCATTTACATTCCCTTTGTCCAATTCTACCACCTCTCCCTACCCTCATAGTATAAATCTCTGCTGACTCTCTTTGCTCTCAGCTTTGATGAAGGGTCATCTAGACTCGAAACTTTGGTTCTACTTTCCACAGATGCCGTCACACCTGCTGAGGATACAAGCTATGTCAGTGCAACCCATTACCATAATGTAACTCTTTAAACCCTGCCATTATTATGATGAAAGAGTGTTGAACCACTTCCAAGGTGAGATGAGGTGGTCAAAGCTGAATTGTGCTTTATATTGGGGTCTGATTAATGCCCTGTATAAGTGAACTTTCTCCACTCTGTATTGCAACTGCTTTGAGATACAAGCCAACGCGCCATGAGTTTTCTTGTTTTGTGTGTCAGCTTTTTGTGATTTGTTTACATGGCTAACCATATCATTTTGCTGCTCCACAGTTCTTTGTCTCTCGCTATTAATGAAATATTCTGATTGGCCATTTGAGGCAATGGCTGATTTGACATTGCCTGGGCAGCAAGTTGCAACCTTCTACTGAGGTTGCTCATTGAAACTGTGTCAATGGAAGTATGTGAGAATTAGAATACCTTTAGAATTTAAAACAAATATTATATGTGGGCATCACTGGCTAGGCCAGCATTTATTGCCCAACCCTAATTGCCCTTGAGAAGGCGGTGTTGAGCATCTTCTTGAACCGCTGCAGTCCACATGTGTAGGTGCACCCACAGTGCTGTCAGGGTGGGAGTTCCAGGATTTTGACCCAGCGACAGTGAGGGAACGGCCGATATACTCCCAAGTCAGGATGGTGTGTGACTTGGATGGAACTCACAGATGGCGGTGTTCCCATGTACTTGCTGCCTTGGCCCTCTAGATGGTAGAGGTAACGGGTTTGGAAAGTGCTGTTAAAAGTCTTGGTGAGCCGCTGTGGTGCATCTTGTAGGTGGCACACACTGCTGCCACTGTAAATTGGTTTTGCAGAGAGTGGATGTTGAATTTGGGATTCAGTGATGGTGATGTCATTGGGTGTGAAGATTAGATTTTCTCTAGTTGGAGATGATCATTGCCTGGCATAATATCTGTCAAAATAAGATGTGGCGATGCCGGCGTTGGACTGAGGTAGGCACAGTCAGTAGTCTCACAACACCAGGTTAAAGTCCAACAGGTTTATTTAGTAGCATGAACTTTCAAAGCACTGCTCCAAAAGCTCGTGCTACCAAATAAACCTGTTGGACTTTAACCTGGTGTTGTGAGACTACTTACTGTCAAAATAAAGACACATACAATCATGCAGTGAGGGACTATGTGCTGCACTGCTGGCATTATAGATACTAGTGCCTCATTCATAATATTCTTTATTCATTTCATGTCACATAAATAATATTTAGGTGACACCAATCTTAATTAGGAAGTGCACAAACTCAATCTGCAAAACTGCAAATGGTAGCTCACCTTAACTGCAACTTCAGCACAACATCTGAAATGTAGCAAAACAAATAGACAAATGGAACCACTTCACACACTGCCTCAATATGTGCTCTGCCATAGCCTCTCAAAATAAACATCCGAGTAACTTAGTTGAAGTTATGAAAGATACGGAAAAGTTGGAAGCTGCAATTGTAGCATGTAATATCAATAGAATGAATGGCAGCAGATGAGACTATATTAGGAAGCACAGTTAATAATGCAGGTGGGTCCATGAATTTGGAGTGAAGCTGTTATGACCAGGTGAGAAAGGGGTGAACTGGCTCCCCTCTATTTAACCTCCTCATTGGTCACAACAAAGGTGTAAGTTTCTTGCGCATGAGGCTATTCCCTTTTCCAAATCTGAATGTATTTAACTGAGCAATAAGGAGTCCATCAAAGAAGGTTTTCTTGAGTCAAAGGAAGAGCAAATTTAACCATTAAACCCAAGAAAAATAATGGCCCTCAGGCTGTAAAGACTTCAGCGAGGCCCCCATGATGTGGAACTCTTAGAATACAAGCTCCCAGATTAAGGCAGAAATATCTTGTCCAATCAGGGAGCCCTGCATGTGTACATGATGTAGAATGAAACATAGAAACATAGAAACCCTACAGTGCAGAAGGAGGCCATTCAGCCCATCGAGTCTGCACCGACCACAATCCCACCCAGGCCCTCCCCCCACATATTTTACCCACTAATCCCTCTAACCTACGCATCCCAGGACTCTAAGGGACAATTTTTAACCTGGCCAATCAACCTAACCCGCACATCTTTGGACTGTGGGAGGAAACCGGAGCACCCGGAGGAAACCCACGCAGACACGAGGAGAATGTGCAAACTCCACACAGACAGTGACCCGAGCCGGGAATCGAATCCTGGAGCTGTGAAGCAGCAGTGCTAACCACTGTGCTACCGTGCCGCCCATGATAGGGTTACTGGCATTCTGGGTTTATACTCTGTACGAGGAATTATCGGGATGTTGCTTACTATGTAACTAAATGTAAATTTGATGAAGGGACACCAGCCTCGGAGGAGTTATTTTACAGGCAATCATATGGACAGTCACCACACATCAGAAATAAGGGGAGTTAGAGTCCAATTAAAAAAAAGATAACAGTGTATACGGTTAATTGCCCTTGTGACATAGATTTCAAAACTCTGCGGCTGATTTAGGTTGGCTGGTTTCTAAGATGCGCTCAGTTGTAGAAGATGTTACAATTATTAGGAGATCTCATTTTGCTGCTGGAGTTGGCTTCTCAAACAAGCAATACTCTTATTCCAAAAGAGAAAGAGTGAGAGAGAGAGAGAGAGAGGGAGAGAGCAACTCTCAGCCTTTTTCCTCTGTTGAAGACTTTCATGGCACCTCCTATGTCATTTGCAATCTCTCACTAGTGGCTGGTGGACTTGCCTTGAACTACCTCACTCATTGTGTATTTCCAAGAAGTTTTGGATGTGTCCGTGGCAGTCATTGGTTCAATATCATGGGTGGGATTCTCCCCAAAAAATTCTAAGTGTCGAATTCGCGTAAAAACTGGAGTAAAATATCGTTCATTTTTTTTCAGTGGGATTTTCAAAATGAATCTCTCACACCCTGTGCACTGTAGAATGCCCTAGCGTGAATCATGCAAAATAATCAGTGGGCGGGGCCTATTCCTGCTGGAGAAGCCGGCAGCATAGCGCTGAGTGGGCAACTACGCATGCGCTGATCTGGTAGCGCCGGCATTGACGCATGTGCAGTAGCCCCTCACTGCCGGCTTCACAATCGCTGGCCAGCCCCGCAACGCTCACATCGCTGCCCCTCCAAACCTGCCACGGCCTGATCGCAGGCCCCCCCCCCCCGGATGTGACCGGGCCAACCTCGAGCTCCTCCCCGGCCCTCTTGGATATCCCCTCCCCCCATGGCAGCCTCAATCTCCGCCCCCACTCCTCCATGGCAGCCCCAATTTTGCCCCCCCCCCCCACTGGCAGTCCCGACTCCCCCACACCGATGGCCCCCTGGGCATCGACACTTTGCCACTGGGCAGTGCCAGGGGACCAGGCTGGCACTGCCAAGCTGGCAATGACCAGGGAGCAACCCCCTTCACCCCCAACCTCCTGGGGGGCCTCGATGGAGTCAGGCTGCCAGCTCCCCACAAGTGTGGAGCTCATGTAAACCCTGCTGGAGTGAAACATTCCAGATGGGGGCGAAAAGGCAAGCGGGCCCGAGACTTCAGTCCTGGGCCCACTAATTCAATGTGAATTATATTATAATGAGTATCTCCATAAATTATACAGCTCCGTTCCGATTTCTGGCGCGGAGCAGACGGTGCTGGAAATCCGGCACCCGGAGACTTGCGGAAGCCATGGTGACCGGTGGGAAGCCTGCGAAACAGCCTCGGCTTGAGTCTCCCGGCCTGCTGGGAGAATCGCCCTGCCCCTCCCCAGTACTTTGTGCATTTGTAATGTCTCTTTCGTATTTACAGGTTTCAATGAATGTCTGGATTGTAGGAAATGTCTCTCTCTTCCCACTCCTCTGAGGATGATTTGTTGGTATCTTGGAATATGGCCTTGCATTTCTGAGCAATTTGCTCTGTCTCAGTTCAAATTGCAATATTTCCAGTCAGTTGAAAGTTGGAAAATCATATTTTGGAAAATAAAGGGGCCTGGCACCATAACAGGGCCACAGACAGATTAAGTGAGGAGGCCACTCTATGATAAATGGAGCTTACGCTGGGATTCTCTGGCCTCCCCGGGGTTTTCTAGATGGTGGGAGGTGGCACGCCATTGGCTGGCGGTGGAACCTTCTGGTTCCGCCATGGTCAATGGGATTTTCCATTGATTCCACCCCACGCCACCCGGACACACACGGCGGGACTGCACCACACAGGCGGAACCAGAGGATCCCACCGGCCTGAAGAGCCAGAAGATCACACTCTTAATGTGGACCAGTGCGAGCACATCGACCTAAGAAAAATAAATTTGAATAGTTTCTAAATATTGAGAAACCAGGAAGTCTGCAGGGAAAAGCTTGTAAATGAGAACAATCAGATAGTTTAATAAACGGTTGACATTTCTCCGAAGGGATTGGGGAAGATGTTATGCTACGGTTGTATCAGAGCATTAATTAGGCCCCATCTGCATAATTATATTGCTCCAGGACGATACTGGGACTTATAGGGTAAAACTCTGAGTACAAGTTGGATACATTTGTCTTGAACTTCCCTGAGTTTAGAAGTTTGTGGGCTGATTTGATTGAAATGTTTAATATGTTAACACAATTTGACAGGGTGGTTATGGGGAAATATGTATTTACACCAGTGGGGGCAACGAAAACATAGAAATAATTCATGAGAAATTTGAGCGAGGCTGTTCATTCATGAAATCAGGAGGCACTTGTTTCCCCACACAAAGGGTGGCAGGAATTTTGATCTCCGTCCCCGAAAGGCTGTGGATTTTGGGACAATTGGAGCTTTCAGGATAGATTTTTGTTAGGCAAAGGTACCAAGGGATAAGCAAAGGTGTTCCGTTACAGAGGAGCCATGATCTAACCGAATTGCAGAGCCAGCCCTAAGGGGATGAATGGTCATTGCTGCTCCATATGTTTGCAGCAATGTAGGGGGGTGCTGAGGTTCAGTGTTACTAAATTACAGTGACAATACTTGGAAAATACGGGCTGCACTTCGCTTTTGTTTTGGCATGGGCTGATTTTGATAATCTGTCTTCAGCGTTACAAAGGAATAGGAATTGGATCTGTTCAATAATTCACTGAGATCTTGGTTGATCTAACAATCTACCTCTAAATATCCACCTTTGTCCCATCCCTTAATATCTTTTGATTAACAAAATATTTAGCAATCTCAGATTTGAAATTAACTATTGGTCGATCATCAGTTGCCAAATGCACCATCAGTGCTTTAATTTTGCTTTGCACAATATGGCATTTTTCTCTATAATTACACAGGCATTTAGTGTGCAATTTCTGAAACCATAGAATTGATAAGCAGAATAGCGTATGGTACAAATGTTGTTGGAAGTGGTTTGTTGTATTCATAATAGACATGGCAACATTCCAGTAGTATTATTAAGTTGCTTTCAATTGATTTCAAACCCCATGCTTATTAACTATTTGATTAAAAAGCATTTAGTTTTTAGCACCCATTAGATTGGAGTGGCAACAGACAAATGTTAGGATGTTTTAAGTGAACCCTTTTGAACAGTGCTCATTGAGATCTGACATATTTGTTGTTGCTTCGATTTTGTTTGCCCCAGTGGGCAGATCCAGCTGAAGCTTGTTCACCTTGACATGTAGCTGTTGCATATTGAAAAAATCTACCTTTATTAATTATAGATATCAGTCAAAATGTGGTGAAGTGAGCAAGTCTCTTTGATCATCAGCATCTCAAAGGCTCATGTTCAAACAGTGCGGTGTGAACAAAGAACTTGCTGCAGCACACACATCTGGGCTTTTCAGATTTCTTGTGCTTCTGCACATTGAGTTAGAGAATTTAGAGAAGACAGGGCAATTAGACAATATCCAATGTTTGAATTTGCTGCTAAGGTCTCTGCCCCTTCAAGTCTGCACGGTGTAATTGTTTGTAATTCTAAAACAGATGTTTCTGTTGATTAAACGGACTGCTTTTTACACTTGCACCGAAGTCCTAACTGTAATTAAATGAACGCAAACTGCAATGATCACTTAGAGATAAATTATTTAATCCAGGAGCTGCGTAATTGGGAATCTGTTTACCATTTTCAAGTTATAGCTGAGAAGCCTTTGGTTTTTAAAATTCTTTTTGGGGGAATTGGGTGACACGGGCAAGGTTGGCATTTTGACAAAGGTTGGCGCCTAGAACGCTAATATATTTTGAACACAGTAAAATACAATGTTCATCACATGGCATTACTGATAGTGACCAGAATTTTCCAGCTGTTCACACCAGCAGGATCTTCTGGTCCTGCTGACGGCACAGCCCTGCCATGGGGTTTCCCGGTGGCATGGGGTACGGTCGATGGGAAATCCCATTGATAGCGTGCGCAAACGTGCACTGCCTCCCACCATGAGAAACACATGCCACGGGGTGGCTAGAACATACCCTCCAATAAATCGGATGATACTATATTTATTTTTAATATGTGATGTGGAGATGCTGGCGTTGGACTGGGGTGGGCACAGTAAGTCTCACCACACCAGCTTAAAGTCCAACAGGTTTATTTGGAATCACGAGCTTTTGGAGCACTGCTCCTTCATCAGGTGAGTGTTTTAATACAGGCACTGACATGCTGTATCATATAATGCAGCATGTACTATTCTGCTTGTAAACTAAATCTGTGTCCAGTTAAGGGCACAAAACATAAATGCTGCTCAGAAAATACTGCATGACTTTGTACAGAAGTTACAGATGCGGTTAACATCTCGCACCCGATTTTAACTCTGGGCAAATGGGTAGGTTTTGAGTGAGTGAAAATCCCACCCTCATCTGCCCTGCTGCAATTTTATCAGTGCTGGGGGAGTTATTGGTTCTGCCTTCTTAACCATGGGACAGTTAAGGACCTTACAGTGGCTAATTAATGGAGCACCACCCTCTCCGCCATGGTTAATTTTCCCCCGTCCCCCCCACCCTGATGATCTCAGCCTCCTGCACCCCTCAATGGAGTCTGCCAGTTTGGCCCAGATGAGAAAACAAAAATTATTGGTATAATACATAATACACACAAAATGGACATGAAAATATTTTTTGGCTCTGAAACACATCAATGTAGAAAACATGGCCATGACCCCGTTGTTTTAATATCACAAGACTGGCAGCTATGTGATTTCAGGTAACAGTCAGCTATTCAATGTGTTACCATCTGATCTACTTATTTAAAGTAGACAAAGTTTCAAATCCCAGTTACTGATTAGGATCATAGAATCCCTACAGTGCAGGAGGAGGCCATTAGGCCCATCGAGCCTACACGAACTGCAATCCCACCCAGGCCCTATTCCCATAACTCCACATATTTACCCTGCTAATTCCCCTGACACTAGGGCCAATTTAGCTTGGTCAATCAACCTAATCCGCACATCTTTGGACTAGGAGAATAAAACCAAAATATTCCACGGTTTTAGATAAACAATATAAATATTACTGTACAAAATTATAAAAGGGAAACAATCTACAGTATATATCTTATACTCTAGCATTCAGAATTAACATGAGATAAATATGAATTAATGGGCAAACTGTGGTTGAGCACAGGTTAAGTGGCAAATGCGACCAAGACAGATCCCACGGATTTCTGAGCAACCCATTCAGGCATTAGTAACCACTCTGAGTTACACAATCTTGTTAAAACTTTGCCTGCCTCACAATGGATTTCAGCTTTTCATTTTGAAGATTGAGCTGCTGATTTCCATCAACAGCTGGTCTGAGTCGGGCTGCCTCAATGACTGCCCATCTCCTGGTGGTTCACTCTCTTCTAGGACTACAAAGCTGCACCCTTGACTCTAATTGCCAGCATGTTTCCAACTCTTTTGCAGACTGTGAGCTTCACTAAGCAGGCACTGCACCCGGGTTTCTCCAAGCTCCAGGCCTCTGTGTACACTGAGCAAAAGATGGCTCCCCAGGACTTCTCTGAGCCCTAATTGCCTAGAGCCTGCTAACAGTTCCCACGTCTTTTTTTATGAGCTGCAAACCACACAAGATCCGAACTGCAACCAACACCCCCCCCCCATGAAACACACAGATAAATTAAAACCAGAGAATCTTCTCAAGCTCCACCCATCTTCATGACAACATATCTTCTAAGGGTTCACTGAATGCTTTAAGCTAATTTAGCTCTAACTTTCAAAACAAAATATCTGTCTGGATTGCATGTCTTTGTGAGCAGTGAAGCTATCACGGGCAGGATTTTATGGCCTTGCTTGGACGAGATCATAAAATCTCACCCGAGGCCAACGGAGAATTCCACTCTGGGAAGTTCCAGGGCGGGCGAGGTGGTTGGGTTTCGGCCCACATCTCCAGGTCTCTAAGCCCAGCTACTGTTTTAGGCCTCCATATCTTCTATTCTGACTCTATTAAACAAATATGGGAACCTTCTGAACTGCCCTTTACTTTTTAGGTGTTCTGGCAATCTCTAATGTCTAGTATTTAGTTACTTTACTGTGACAGCAACAGAGGAATCCTTATCAGAGGAATCTTTCACTGGATTTTCAATGTTGAGTGAATCTCCATTATGTCGCCAACTCCTCTCACAGAACATTCATCAGGCCCACAACTTGCCAACGTTTCGGCTTAAGCAGTTGATACGGTTATGATTAAATTTGTACCCCAAGTACAAATGGAGTTGACCATCGCTTGTACATGTCCAATACTGGGGTAAGAGTTTAAATTCAATGTAGCTGCTCAAAACAAAAGTGGTATGCTTGCTGTCTGAGAGAGTTCTGGATCCTGTGTAATGGAGTGTAAAATCTATGGAAGGTCTTTGGCGGTGAATTTCACTTTATGTCTGGATGGTTAATAGTTTGACAAGGGGAAAAGAAACTCGACTGAAGTGTACCGTGCTGAAGTTATTGTTGAATCTTACAACTTGCTCAGTTGCGTAAAGTATTTTGACCAAGACTCTAGGTTTAAATGGCCAGGCTTTATATCACTGTTTGAAGCTTGACTACTTGAGCACTCTGGGGTGTTTAAATGCAACACTTGTGTTTGGAAAAAAAACGTTTATCCACAGAATTAAGACAAGTAAGAGGCTGTGAGCTGCAGCACAGATTATCTGTTCATTATGCCGAGTTAAAATAAATAGTATTGTTTAGCAAGAGGGGTTACCAACCACAAAACACTGCACTCTGTAAAGATGCTTAGCTCCTGCTTCCTGAGTTAACACTGCTTTCTGCATCAGCCTTCGCCACATTAATACCAGGTGTTGATTAGGTAAATACCTCAGCGAAGAAATTAAATTCTAATGTGGGGCTGGTTTTCGAGGAATTATTTTCTAATTTTGGCATCATTACTCGACGCAACATGGTTCACAGGATTACTTGAAAATTCCTGCTTCAGCAAATGCAAAAACAACAAAGCATTCCGGATTTGGTGGCCTGAGGGCTTAGTCTGCCTAATCATTTGCTCCAGGCACTCAGGCAACCAGATGCTACTGGGATATACCTGGACCCCTGATCTGAAGAAGTCATCCAGAGATTGTGCTGCCTGGTATCTCCCTTGCTGTTATCTCTTTATAGATGCTTTTATCTTTAATCCGAGTCTTGAGAGAGCAACATGAAAATCAACCTCCGAGCACTTCTCTTCCATGTTTTATATTGTCCTTTGCCTCTCTCTGTCTCTCTCTCTCTTTCTTTGTCTCCCTCTTTCTCTCTGCCTCTCCGTCTTGAGGCTAAATTCAACAGCTCCTGAAAGCGGGCACAGGGATTAACCCAGACCCATTGCTTCCGATGCAGGCAACATGCAAACTTTGTGTTGCCTGCTAATTAACATGCTTGCAGCACGCAGCTAACACTAAACATGTTATTGACAGGCAGCACGTCCCTGCAGGGCACCCAAAATACTGAGAGGGCAGCAGCACTTAAAGCCAGCCTGCACTGCTTCAAGTCAGCCTGTACCGCTTAAAAGGGAGGTGCGCTGTGGCTGGCGCAGGTGATAGAAGTCATCATTCTGACATGGAAAAAAGGCATAATAATGGCAAAACATGGGACAGAGTCGTCTCTAATGTTTCCTGATGTTGCACTTGATCGTGGAGGTGAGGAGGAGGCAAGATGTACACTCTCCGCATAGACTCCAGAGAACCTTTAAGTTTCAGAGGCAGTGGAAGTCAATGCCAGGAATCAATCCCCCAGTATCTAGATGCAGTGTCGCAAAATGGTCAACAATCTCACATGAGTGGTCAAGATAAGTGAAGGAATCTTCAACTTTCTTATCCAACTGCAGCACCAGCTTCAGACGCTGCCCAATGCATTATATCCTCATCACTCACTTCTTTATCAGTCAGAACCGATGCCTAACATTCGTAACTTCACCCTCACACGCTAAGCATCGCTGTACGTCCCACACCCTCATCGTAAATGCTGCCAGATGGTTAATTGTGACAGTCACACCACCAAAATGGCACTCACTGACACACTTTCCACTCTCTTGCTAGGTGGCACACACCTCATCACAGGTGCTAACCAACAGGACATAGGCACAGCAGCACATCCTTACTCCCATGGAGGAGAGCGAACATTGCTGAAGCCATGGCCAGCAATGGTGATGAATTGATAGTAAATGACTGTGCCGCCATATCTAACCCTCCTTCCCATAATCCCTCACTCCTTTATCACATAATCTCTTCTGATTTACAAGCTGCATAAAATGGGTGGAATCTTACCAAAAAAATAGCAAGATGTCAGGATCTGACTGAAAACCAGTGTGTTTCTCCAGAGAAACAGGCAGGTTTTCTCCCCAGATCTTCAGACACTTTGTTAATAAAAATAGGGGGAGCCATGTTTCATGCTTCATCTTGAGGGGTGGGTGGGGCTGGCAAAGCCCCTCCCCAGCGATCAAAGCCAGCATCACCCTCTTTCTACCTTCCCCCCTCCCCCCCCACCCCCAACCAAACAGTAATCAGTAGCCCCTCCCCCTTCCCATACCTGACCCTAATCATTGCTAGCCTTGCCCCCCTCCCCCCAACCCCCAGACCATTGCTGGCTTCAGCCCCCTCCCCACCACCCACCGATCATAGTCAGCATCGGCACCCTCCTGCCTTCCAATCTTCACCGGCACCACAACAGGTTCACATCTGGATGAACCTGTTGTAAACTGATGTGAAGAAAATGGAGTAAAGGGAGAAGATCTGCCCGGGGTCGGGGGTCGGGGGGGGGGGGGGGTGTGGTTGATCTTTCATTATATTTAAATTTATTGAGATGAATGAAAATCAGATTCTTGTCTATTTGGGTGTGAACCAGATTGCGTTGCTGGCGAGGCGCGGCGAAAATCGGAAATCGCAATCTTGCTGGCGGTTTTCGCTGGATGATGAGCCCTCGCTCGCGATCTTGCAGATGGAGAGTGCGGGCTCCAGATCCCATCCACGGTTTTCCCAACAATATCATTGTTCAATTCCATTCTTGGAGCCACCAGCTCAGATACTGACACTGTGCATCTTTGAAAGGGTAGCTTAGAGACAGAACAAGCGTGAGTTGAGTCATTGAGCATCAGTGGCCTACAGCCAGCACATGGGACAAATGTAGCTCAGGTACCAGCACCCTGTTGGAGGCCATATATGAGCTTTGCTGCAGAGGAAACCATTCATTATTTTAAAGGTGTGCATACAATCTCCTTTCGATCTTTTTCCAGCAAAAAATGAGATCCGTCTTTCCTTTAAGCCCCTTAGACCGATAATAAGTCTGGTCACTTTTATCTAATTCCCCTGAGAGAGAGAGAGAGAGAGACAGAGAGTAAGAAAGAGAATAGGAGAGAGAGGTAGATGGCACAAAATTTGGATGTATAGTACCCTTTTTTGGCTGCTATGAGTGGCCCTAGAGGTCCAAAATGCCACCCCAACTTCAAAACTTGAGTGAACTGTTTTATCTTAGATGGTGTTGAGCTGTTTAAGTGTTGTTAGAGCTGCACACATCCACGTTAAGTGGTGAGTATTGCCCCCACACTCCTCACTTGTGCCTTGTGGACAGGCTTTGGCAAGTCAGGAGGTGAGTTACTGACTTGTTTAAGTTTATTTATTAGTGTCACAAGTAACCTCACATTAATATTGCAATTAAGTTACTGTGAAAATCCCTGAGTCACCACACTCCGGCGCCTGTTCGGGTACATTGAGGGAGAATTTAGCATGGCCAATGCACCTAACCAGCACGTCTTTCGGACTGTGGGAGGAAACAGGAGCACCCGGAGGAAACCCATGCAGACATGGGGAGAACGTGCAGACAGTGACCCAAGTCGGGAATCGAAGCCGGATCCCTAGTGCTGTCAGGCAGCAGTGCTAACCACTCTGCCATCGTGTCGCCCACCCACTGTGCCACCATGCCGCCCATAGCCTCAATATTTATATGGCTGGTGCAGTTCAGTTTGTGGTCGCTAGTAGCCCCCAGGATGTCGATGGTGGGGGGATTCACTGATGGTAATGCTACTGAACGGCAAGGACAAATGGTTAGATTCTGTTTTGTTGGAGAGGGTCATTGTCTGACACTTGGGTGGCGTGAATGTTACTTGCCACTTATCAGTCTGTTCCTGTCTATTCTTTTATCCCGATATAATTTGAAGAACCTCCATCTAATCATCGCATAATCTTTTATGTTCAAACAAAAACTGCCAGAAAGTACATTAGAAGTAGCAACCGTGAACTGCTACATTCAAAAGCTCACCACATTTCATCATGTCCCTAACAAAAGTATCATCCATTTCTTCTGTATGCCCTATATCAAAGGTTTCACTCTGGATGCTGTTTTGATGTATGCTCCTGATGGGTGAATGCAGTTTCATGGTAAAGCTTCCACTTAGCTCCAACTCACAGAATTCAATTGATAAGGTTTTACATGGACTGTTACGTTGAGATGTCATGTAGCTTAAAATATCAGAGGTCACAATAAATCACCATGGAGCAGAACATAAATGTTGTTTAAGTTTTGTGTAAGGATCTCAGTAACTAAAGTAAAAAGTACACTCACTTTATTCAGTCCATGGAACTGATTTAATGGCTTGTTGGCTGGCATATCATGAGCAGTTTTTTTATTGGTAATGGATAATGTTCTGCTTAAAATGTATCTGTTGTGTGCAGACAGATTTTTCCCAGTGCACAGTCTCTATAAATGTTGGTTTTGCCTTGCTTTTATCACACTGTCTTCCAGGTGGATGCGGACTGCTGTAGGAAGGATGTTATTAAATTGGAAAGGGTGCAAAAGAAGATTTAGAAGGATGTTACTGGGACTGGAAGATTTGAGTTATAAGGAGAGGCTGGATAAGTTGGGACTTTTTCCCCTGGAGCGTAAGAGGATGAGGGCTGACCTTATAGAGGTTTATAAAATCATGAGGGGCATTGACAAGGTGAATAGCCAAGGTCTTTTACCTAGGGTAGGGGGTCCAAAACTAGAGGGCATAGGTTTAAGATGAAAGGGGAGAGATTTAAAAGGGACCAGAGGGGCAACTTTTTCACACTCGTGGTGCGTATATGGGATCAGTTGCCAGAGGAAGTGGTAGAGGTAGGTACAATTACAACATTTAAAAGACATTTTGCACAGGTACATGGATGGGAAAGGTTTAGAAGGCAATGGGCCAAACGCAGACAAGTGGGGCTAGTTCAGTTTAGGAAACCTGGTCGGCATGGGCAAGTTGGGCCGAAGGGTCTGCTTCCGTGCTGTACATCTCTATGGCTCCACAATATGTCGACCTGAGCTAAAATTCATAGGCTACCTTTTAATGGATGTTATGCTACACTAAGGGACAGAGAGCAAACTGAACAGGCACTGCAATTGCTGAGTGTCTGTGATTCAGCTTGAAAAGAAAAGCCAAGCTATTCAATTATAGATTCTAGATGCATTTTATATCCAATCATAAATAGATTGCTGTTCAGACGATTGAAGAATTTCCCACGTTTGGTCTAAAATTCCAGAATTTGAACAGCCAATCAAATTGATTCTTTCTGGCTGGTCTGTCTGATGGGTAATGCATTTTGGAATCCTTTAAAGGATGCTTTGGTGTATCCTATCTAATCCCATCTATGTTTTAATTCACCATGCTCTCTATCCAACAATAAATCTGTATTTCAACATATGTATTTCTTGCAGCGCACAGTGTAGCAGCTTTTAGTACCATTTAGTCCCAGCATAAGATTGCTGATGCATCACTTGTTTGAGGCACGCGGGATGATTGATGACATCCACTGATACCCAGTCCTAAGTGATTGGAAAAATGGAAAGGACGCAATTCACTTAAGGTAGCTTACTATTTCATCAAGCAATCAGTACGATGGGCCAACCCATACACTCACTGTCACACCACCTGATGTGGGCATAAAGTAAAACAAGTAGCTATGCCGCAGCTCCTTGCAGGCCAGTGACAAGGTTGTGCTGTACAGAGGCAACTATCCTTTTCCACCTTTTGTTCCCCTTTGGCCCTTTTTCTATCAGTTATGTATTCTCTCTTGAAATGAAAACAACTGCATCAGTTAAAGACGTAATGGCACATAATTTTGTTTCATATATTTAGCCTGCCTATTTCTTCCCTCTTATCCTTTACTCTAGGAGCTGTCTTGCTGGAGATTGGTTCTATAGGTTCTGGCGGTCCTCTCACATCTCATTCCATGGCCGTTCTTAACGTGTGAGCTGGAGAGATAACATTGTACAATAATTTGATATTAGTCTGAGCTCACTGCCCTCTCCATTAAGGTCCATATTCACCAACATAACAAGTGGCACTCGTACAGATTCAACCCCTTTCTAGCGCAGTTGTACTGTCATTTTTTCTCTCTGTCTCTATCACAGATGTACTCTATGCACAGACCAAGGATCGAATTAGCAAACTTTCTGATTTGCCTGCACCACATCAAACAGAGAGTTTATCCACTGAATCACTCAAAGAACAATACAGCACAGGCACAGGCCCTTCGGCCCTCCAAGCCTGTGCCGCTCATGTGCCCAGCTAGACCATTCGTTTGTATCCCTCTATTCCCATGTCACTCACGGACATCTCTTTAGTGGATTGACTCTCAGTCATAGAATCATAGAATCCCTACAGTGCAGAAGGAAGCCATGTGGCCTATCAAGTCTGCACCGGTTCTCTGACAGAGAATCTTACCCAGGCCCTCACCCCCGCCCTATCCCCATAACCCTGTGCATTTACTATGGCTAAAATCCACCTAACCTGCACATCTTTGGAGTGTGGGATGAAACTGGAGCACCTGGAGGAAACCCACGCAGACATGGGGAGAATGTGCAAACTCCACACAGGGAGTCACCCAAGGCCGGAATTAAACCCGGGTCCCTGGCGCTGTGAGGCAGCAGTGTTAACCACCGTGCCACCCATTTGATAGCGAACTGAATATACTTTTGGGTAACCTTCAATTCATCTTGAAACCATCAGTCAAAATTTGTATGTATGTTATGTTTAAGTTTATTTATTAGTGTCACAAGTAGACTTACGTTAACACTGCAATGAAGTTACTGTGAAAACCCCCTAGTCACCACACTTCAGGGCCTGTTTAGGTACACTGTGGGAGAATTTAGCCTGGCCATCCACCTAACCAGCGCGTGTTTTGGACTGTGGGAGGAAACCGGAGCACCCAGAGGAAACCCATGTAGACATGGGGAGAATGTGCAGACTCCACACAGACAGTGACCCAAGCTGGGAATTGAATGTGGCCCCCACACCCCCCCCCCCACGATCTCAGGCAGAGTGGCAGCAGACCCACTAACCCCCTCCCCACCCCACCCATCTCAAGCAGAGAGCAGTCAGACGCTCGGCACCTATCTCCTCACTAACTGGAGTGCCCGAATCGGACTTCTTTGGAGCATATCTGTTTCGTGCTGATTCTGGATGGGCGAACGTGGTAGTAAAGGGGGGATTGCCGGTAAAGCTGGGCGTGCAGCCCATTAAGTCAACTTAAATGCATGCAAATACATTTAACTCCCTGCACAGACAGTGACCCAAGCGCGGAATCGAACGCAGCTCCCTGACTCTGTGAGGCAGCAGTGCTAACCACTGTGCCATCATGTCGTCCTAGTGGTTGATGTGGGCCAGTCAAGTGGGCTACTTTGCCCTTGGTGGTAAAGAGCTTCTCAAGTGTTGTTGGAGCTGCACATCCAGGCAGGTCCATCACACCCCTGACGTGTGCCTTGTCGGTGATGTTACCTCCATAACATCATCCAACTTTGCCTCTGCTCATCTGCTGCTGAAATATTTATCCACGACTTTGTCACCTCTAGACTTGCCTATTCTAATGCTCTCTTTGTTGGTAGTCCACCTTACATAAACTGGAGCTCGTCCAAAGTTCTGCTGCCTGTATTCTTCTGACTCACGTCAAGCCTTGTTACTCCTGTGCTCGAGGGCTTCCTTTGGTATTCCAATCTGGCAACAGCTCATTAGAAAATTCTCATTCTTTTTTTCAAACCTTTTCATGCCTTTTCCTTTTCCTATCTCGATAATCTCCTCCAGCCCTACAACCTCCACATTTTCCTTAGATTCTGACATCTACACATCTTCACCTGAATGGTGCTGGGGCGAGTGTTTTGGTGAGTTATATAAATAGAGGGCCTCAAACTAAATAGTGGGAGGAAGGGGATAAAGATGGGGTAGATTTGATAAATGAAATAGAGAAGACTCAGCAGGGGAACAAAATAGGAGTAAGGGAAATGATGATCAGAGCGTGACAGGAAGGGGCAGAGTGTGCCTGCAGATAAAGCTAGAGATTACAAAAGTAGTAAAAAGGCAGAACTAAAGTCTATGTATCTGAATGCAACATGCGTAACAAAACAGGTGAATTGACAACACAAATGGAAATAATGATGTATGATCTAATAGCCATTACAGAGACATGGCTGCAGAATGGCAATGACTTGGATCTGAATATTCAAAGGCACATGACATTTAGGAAGGACAGGAAACTCGGAAAAGATGGAGGGGTAGCTCTGTTAAAGATGACATTGGTACAACAGAGTTAGTTCTGGAGATCAAGATGTAGGATCTGTTTGAGTAAAGATGAGAAATATTAAAGGTGAAATGTCACTTGTTGGGAGTGGTTTAGGCCTCCAAACAATAACCACAGTGGAAGATGGGGTATACAGGAAGAGAAAAATGGGAAACCAAAAGAGAAAACGCTAGAAAATCTCAGCAGGTCTGGCAGCATCTGTAAGGAGAGAAAAGAGCTGACGTTTCAAGTCCAGATAGCCCTTCGCCAAATCAGCAAAAAAATGGGGCTTGTGGGAGAGGTACAGCAATAATCATGGATGATTTTAATCTACATTTCGATTGGATCAATCAAATTGTAAAAGGTAACCTCGATGATGAGTTCGTAAATTGTTTTCGAGAAAGTTTTTTAGAGCAGCACATTTTATAACCAACAAGATAGCAGGATATACAAAACTTGGTATTGTGCAATGAGACAGGACTAATTAATAATTTCATAGTGAAGGCGTACCTTGGTATCAGTGATCCTAATGTGATTGAATTTCACATTCAGTTTAAGGGAAAGAGGAGTGGCTCTGAGACTAGTGTTTTGAACTTAAATACAGGCAATTATGAGGGCATGAAGACAGAGCTGGTTAAAGTGAACTGAGAAATTAGGTTAAGGGGTAGTTCATTAGAGATGCAGTGGAAGAAATTTAAGGAGATATTTCAGAATACTCAGAAAAGATACATTCCAATGATAAAGAAATACTCTAAGGGAAGGAAACACCATCTGTAGGTAACTAAAGAACTTGAAGATAGTAGGCAACTCGAGGCCAGTTAGCTTAACATCTGTCATAAGGAAATTGCTGGAATCTGTTATTAAGGAGTTGATAGCAGGGTACTTGGAAAATTTCAGTGCAATCAAGCAGCGCCAACATGGTTTGTGAAAGGGAAATCATGGTTGACTATTAGAGTTTTTTAAGGAAGTAAGAAACAATGCAGATAAAGAGGACGTGCTACTTAGATTTCCAGAAGGCATTTGACAAGGTTTGACATCAAATGTTACTGCTCAGAAAAAGCTCACAATGGAGGGACTATGGTATGAGCAAAGATAGGGGCTTGGTTAGCTAACAGGAAATAGAGCAGGCATAAATTGGTCATTTTCAGGTTGGCAGGCTGTGGCAAGTGGAATGCCACAGCGATCAGTGCTGAGGTCTCAACTATTTACAAGTTATATCAACGACTTGATGAAGGGACCAAATATATGGTTGCTAAGTGTTCTGATGACACGAAGATAGGTAGGAAGGTAAGTTGTGGTCTGCAAAGAGACATAGATAGGTTAAGTAAGTAGGCACAATTTTGGCAGATAGAGTATAATGTGGGACAATGTAAGGTCCACTTTGGCAGGATGAATAGAAAAGCAGTATACAATTTAAATTGAGAGAGTGCAGAACTCTTGAGGTACAGAGGGACCTGGGTGTCCTGGTACTTTTAATCAGGAAAAGTTAGTATGTTAGTACTGCAAGACAAATGGAATATTGTTTATTGGAAGGGAAATGGAATATAAAAGCAGGGAATGATTTTGCTACAGTTATAAAGGGTATTGGTGAGACAACATCTGGAGTACTATGAGCAGTTTTGGTCTCCTTATTTAAGAAATGATGTATATGCAATAGAAACAGTTCAGAGAATGTTCACTTGACTGATACCTGGGTTAGGAGGGTTGCTTTACGAGGATGGATAGAAAGTCCTGTATTGATTGGAGTTTAAACGATTGATGGGTGATCTTATTGAAATGTTGAGGGTGGATGTTGAAAGGATGTTTCCCCTTGTGGGAGAGACTGGAATGAGGAGACAGTTTAAAAATAAGAGGTCTCCCATTTAAGATGGAAATAAGAAGAGGGTCCTCAAGCTTTGGAACTGTCTTCCTCAATGCATGTTGGAAGCAGAGTCAATTAATATTTTTAAGGCAGAGGTAGTTAGATTCTTAATAAACAAGAGAGTCAAAGGTCATTGAGGGTAGGTAGAATATGGAGTTGAAGCATCAATCAAATATTGCCATGGTCTTATTGAAAGGTGGAGCAAGCCCTATTCCTGCTCCTAATTTGCATAGCCATGATTTTAATTGTTCAACTATTGGCATGTGCCTTCATTTGAATAGGGCCTAATCTCTGGAATTCCCTCCCAAAGCCGTTCTATCTCTCCAGCTCTCTCTCTCTTCTTTAAGATGCTGCTTAAACATACATCTTTAACCATGCTTTGATCATCTGTCCTAAGATTTCCTTATGTACCTCGGTGTCAAATTGTTTGATAATGCTCCTGTGAAGTGCTTTGAGACATTTTAAGATGTTAAAGATGCCATACAAATGCAAGTTATTGTCATTATTAATGGTGTCAATCTATCCATATGAAGGGCATAAAGATTATTTACTTTTTTTTGCTTGTTCTTGAAAATAATTTTGTCCAGTGACATTTTGTTGAGTTGCTATATTTTAGATGTTCGTAAAATAACCTTGAGATGTTGAAGATGTCAGTAGATCGTAACATTTCCTGACTGGAAAAAACTGGTAGGCTGCATCTAAGAAAATAGGATATAGACTTGGCGCAACCTCCATTTATACTGTAATAAAATAGCTGTTCATCTGTCGTCAGAGATTATCATGAAAGACCTTGAGTTCCTTCAGTATATTCTGTAGAAGGCTATCAGACAGTTTTGCATCATCTAATCCCATCAATCAAAACCTTCATCCACCGTTCTACTGCTGAAATCTATGTTTGGTTGTTTTTTTTCTTTTTTTTTGGACAGCTCAATAACTTGTCTGCGGAAGCGCGATGCAGCCACATTACTGAACTACCCATTTTATCTTTGAACAGAGCTCAAATTGCCCACTGCAGTACAGACTGCTCACAAGAGCATAAGAATGCTCTTGGCATTCCTCTGTTAATTCCAAACACTTTCAAAGCTGATGTTATAATACTTAAAAATCACTTTTATCCCCCGGAAAGGTGAAGGATAGAACAGGAGCCCATCATTGTTCATTTTTACGTTTATTCACAGAGTTACACATTGCAAACATAGATCTCCTCACCCAACAACCACAGTTTCAGACTGAGGGCGCGATCTTACCGGCTGTTCACACTCCCGCTGCAGCAAAGTCGGAGAATTTGACGCCCAGCCAAATTTCCGTTCACAGCAGCGGGATGGGAAAATCCCGCCAGTGTGAACGGCCGTAACATTCCAGCCACTGTCTATTTTATCAGAATTCAAGTGAATCACCAGATAATGCCCATCATCTGCCTACAGCTAAATACAATTAATTTACATTTTCAATGGAACAGCGTCCAGACAGAGGACTGTTGTACGAGGACATTGTTGCCCTCGAACTCAGGTCAACTGACGCCATGGACAAAGACACTAAAGCTCTTAAATTATTGTACAACAAATCTACTTTATTGTACCGTACCAAATTACCACAAAATTACACCACGCATCAAACTTCGTCATACACAAAGTATTTAACCTCTGACTAACTTCATT
Organism: Mustelus asterias; assembly: GCF_964213995.1. Taxonomy (NCBI): domain Eukaryota; kingdom Metazoa; phylum Chordata; class Chondrichthyes; order Carcharhiniformes; family Triakidae; genus Mustelus; species Mustelus asterias. The sequence goes on along the minus strand of NC_135824.1, from coordinate 19,912,026 downwards.
GCACACAAAGTAACTAACCTTTGACCTCCGTCCTTCACACAAGTATTCAAAAAGTATCAAAACTTCACAAAATATCCAAACTCATGACTTAAACTTAATGATGCTACCCGTGACAAGGCAAACTGGTCAGATTCCCTGTGGATGGATTTTGTTTCAATGTCACAGAATTCCAGACTCAGGATCTTGCTTGTAAGTAATCCCGGGTTGCTGCTGCCAATTTCTCTTTGTCTCTCCTTCTTAAAGAGATCCTGCTGGTACTGCTTTATGCTTCCAGTCACACACTCCAAGGACAGACACTAATCAATCACTGTCTTTTGGGTCATGAATACTGGGAGTCGTGCCTCCATCAGAGGGTTGTAATTCTTCTCAGGAACATAACACACAGGGATCTGTGTTCTATCACTGTCTGTTCAAGGCATGGCAAAAGCCACTGCCCAATCAATTCCTGTATTTGTTCCATAGCTGCACATCCAGTTCTTTGCTGCTCCCACTGTCCTTAGCCTGATGTAGCCCTTTTAACCATTAGGCTTTGCTGGTGTCTTTATGAATACCCATCGGGCCATACATAATTTTATACAAAAGATCTTTGACCATTTTTTTTATTAAAGGGATTTTTTTCTAAATAGAAACACAATGAAATCTTTCAAATAATAAAATAAATTGATAGAATAGATGAAGAGAAACCAATAGGGGGACCATATTACCAGGTGGCATAATTTTAAAAATTAGAGGCTTTCAGGAATGAAACTGGGACACGTCTCTTCATACAGCGTGTAGTGGAAATTTGGAAATCTCTTCCCCAAACATCTTGCAGTTGCTGACTCAGTTGAATTTTCCAAGACAGATTTTTCTTGGAGAAGTTACAAGAAATATGGAGCAAAGGTGGTCTCCTTACTTGTGAAAGGATATACTAGCACAGGATGGGGCAGCACGGTGGCACAGCGGTTAGCACTGCTGCCTCACAGTGCCAGGGACCTGGGTTCGATTCCCGGCTTGGGTCACTGTCTGTGTGGAGTTTGCACGTTCTCCCCAGGGTTTCCTCCGGATGCTCTGGTTTCCTCCCACAGTCCAAAAGACATATTGGTTAGGTGCATTAGCCATGCTAAAATTCTCCCTCAGTGTACTCGAACAGATGCAGGAATATGGCGACTAGGGAATTTTCACAATTACTTCACTGCAGTGTTAATGTAAGCCTACTTGTGACACTAATAAATAAACTTTAAACTTAAAAAAAGAGGAGATTCACTAGATTGATTCCGGGAGAGTTGAGAGGGTTGGCTTATGAGGAAAGACTAAGTAGACTGGGACTATACTCATTGGAATTTAGAAAAAATATATAAAATTATGAAGGGAATAGATAAGATAGAAGCAGGGAGGTTGTTTCCACTGGCAGGTGAAACCAGAGCTAGGAGGCATAACCTCAAAATAAGGGGGAAAAAATTTAGGACTGAGTTGAGGAGGAACTTCTTCACACAAAGGGTTGTAAATCTGTGGAATTCCCTGCCCAGTGAAGCAGTTGAGGCTATCTCGTTGAATGTTTTTAAGGAAAAGATAGATCCCTTTTTGAATAGTAAAGGAATTAAGGGTTATGGCGAGCGGGTGGGTAAGTGGAGCTGAGTCCACAAAAAGATCAGCCATGGTCTTATTGAATGGCGGAGCAGGCTCGAGGGGTCAAATGGCCTACTCCTGCTCCTAGTTCTTATGTTCTTTTATATAGGTTTGAGATACCGTTCAGTCATGATCTAAATGTATCGTGGAACAGGCTCAAGGGGCTGAATGAGCTTTTCCTGTTACTAAGACCAGCACCTTGAAATGATCAGGTGAAATACTTGCAGCTCACTACCAGTTTGAAATTAATCTGTCCACATTTATTGTGGAGGTTATTTTAAAATGAAAGAAATAAAGAGAGGAACTTAATTATCAGTAACTCTAAGTTGACAGAGCTCATACAGAGAAGGTTTACTAGGGTGATTTCAGGTTTGGAGGGACTGCCATTTGAAGAAAGATTAAAACGGTTGGATCTGTACTCATAGAATCTACAGTGCAGAAGGAGGCCATTTGGCCCACCGAGCCTGCACCGACAACAATCCCACCCAGGTCCTATCCCCGTAACACCACATATTTACCCCCCTACTCCCCCTGACACTAAGAGACAATTTAGCATGGCCGATCAACCTATCCCGCACATCTTTGGACTGTGGGAGGAAACCGGAGCACCCGGAGGAAACCCACGCAGACATGGGGAGAATGTGCAAACTCCACACAGACGGTCACCCGAGGCCAGAATGGAACCGTCTTTGGAGTTCAGAAGAATGAGAGGTGATGTGATTGAAACATAGAAGATTCTTAGGGCGTTAGACAGGGTAAAAGTTGGGAGGATGTTTCCATTCATGAGAGAGTGTAGGACCAGAGGATATAGTCACAGAAAAAGGGAGTACTCATTTAAGGTGGATTTGAGGAAGAATTTATTTTTTCAAAAAAGTTGTGAATCTTTGGAATTCTTTACCCCAGGAAGCTGTGGAAGCCGAGACCTTGAACATTTACAAAGCTGAGATCGATAGGCTTTTAATCAGATGAGAAATTAAAGGTTACAGAGATAAGGCAGAAAAGTGAGTGTTAGATCAGCCATGATATTATTAAATGGTGGAGCAGGCTCGAAAAGATTGAATGGCCTACTCCTGCTCCTATATCTTATGACCTTAAGGTTGTACCTGTGCCAACTCTTTGAAAGGTCTACTTTATAAGCTTTGAATAAACACAGAGCAGACATAGATGCTCAGCATTAGGAAAAATAATTGAAAGCGTAATCGAAGATAGGTTTTGTTAAAGTTGGAAAAGTAATAGGAAGCCAAGGGGATTTAGAGATAGAGCTTTTGTGATTCTTCATAAAATGTGTATGCAAATGCATTTGTCAAATTATTAGTGAATTATGCAGAGATAAATTTCTTCAAAATATGAGCTTTCATTCTGGTATTCAAAATAGACAGGACTCCAACAGTGGACAGAGTTTGGCAAATCTCTGGCAAATACCCAGGAAGGCAGCTAGAAGGCTCAGTGATTGGGAGCCTAATCTTTATCCTGGGTGTGGTTCAAATAGAAGACCTCAAAAAGTGAATGCAAACATGTCCACAAATTGTTACCACCATAATAAAGCAGCCACTTTTGTCCAATGGAAGATAGTACTCTGTCGTAGACAGTGTGCAAGTTAGCACTGCCATTGCTGTCTGCTTTTCAAGTTCTAATGGGAGGTGTGCGAGTGGAAGGTAGGGGTGGGGGGGAATGAGGTGGGGGGAGGATGAGGTGGGGGGGTGACAGTGGTTAGGCTGGGGGTGCGTGGAGACCGTGTTGAGCTGTACTGCATCAGATTCTCATTAAATCCTTGTCCATCTATTGGCTATTGACTCTGCTCCGTGGACTATCTGTCAGCGACTGAGGCAGTCAGTGGCTGACACTGTGGGCCCAATTTTAACCCATTCACCCCCCCCCCCCCCCACTTAACAGAGTTAAAATCGGGCCTTTTCTTACAGAACCGATTCCCAGCCTTCATTTACAGGAGTAATTATTCCTCTCATTTAAAAACATTTCAACGTTTTGAAGCATTTAAAATTATTTTGGCGCACTTTTCGAACTGCGATGTGCATTCTGATCCAGTGAGAAGCTTTCAATTCCCGTATTATCTTAAATAGCTAAAATGTAGACAGCAACATTGTAAAATATGAATTGTTACGGAGGGAATACTGATCTTTGGTATTCTTTAAAAAGTATGCTTCTAATGGATTTTTAAGTATATAAAACCAGCTTTGAAAGGCCATTAGGGGCTAAGGAGCTGAGTGACTAAGAGGTAATGGGAGAAGGGGTGCTAAGTGTATTAGTGCGAATGCTGAGATATTAGTCATCAGCCAGCAGTCCCCGCCCCAATCCTGGAAACGCTGTGAAAATAATGCTGGAGATCACTGCACACGGACATTAAGGCCATACTTTCCTCTTGCACTTTTACAAAAAGGGTTGTACGGCATTTTTGTCATTGATCTTAATGACCTCCAACAAGCCTCTTAACAGGTATAAATATTTAATAATTCATTCATCCTGCTATGAAATGCATCGAGCCGTACAAAATGGTGAAAAGAATATAACCAAAGCCTGGCCCATTGACTGAGACGCAGAGATCCTGTTAGGCTGCCCTGTACAAAATGCCCGGTGAGCCTTTGGGAGCAAAAGAGAGAGAGAATACACGTGCCTGCCACACTGTACATATTACACACCTGGGGCAGAATTTGATGTTCCCCCCCTGCCCCCCCACAGAGCAGGGAGTGGTGGAGGGGGGACAGAGTTGTGCAGAATGCCACATTGCTGTTTGTAATGCCGCTGCCCTGACTCCACCACAAGTTTTACACATGGGGGAGAGGCATTGTGCATCCCTTCCACCCTGGTGCCAATTGAAACCCATAAATGGTCAATTAATCAAGACTTAACGACCCCTTGCCACCCCCGCTGCAAGTTTTCCCACGACAGATGGAAGTCAACACTAGGTTTGAAGCTTGCCAGGCCTCAGTCCTCAAGTTATTGGTTAGAAATGGGCGGATGCTTCCTATATGTTCCCTGGAATGAAGAGCTTGTCGTGTGAGGAAAGACTGAGAACTCTAAGTCTGTACTTGTTGGAGTTTAGAAGGATGAGGGGGGATCTTATTGAAACTTACAGGATACTGCGAGGACTGGATAGAGTGGACGTGGAGAGGATGCTTTCACTAGTAGGAAAAACTAGAACCAGAGGGCACAACCTTAGGTTAAAGGGACGATGCTTTAAAACAGAGATGAGGAGGTATTTCTTCAGCCAGAGAGTGGTGAATCTGTGGAACTCTTTGCCGCAGAAGGCTGTGGAGGCCAAGTCATTGAGTGTCTTTAAAACAGAGATAGCTAGGTTCTTGATTAATAAGGGGATCAGGGGCTATGGGGAAAAGGCAGGAGAATGGGGATGAGAAAAATATCAGGCATGATTGAATGGCAGAGCAGACTTGATGGGCCAAGAGGCCTAGTTCTGCTCCTATTTCTTATGGTCTTATATGGCTGCTTATCCTTATTGGACGCTCCCTGCAAGATCTTCCCTTCATGTTTCGAGGTTCCAATCCCCCGCTGGCCTGTGCACCCCAGTCCCCACGTCACTTGCTACTCACTCCCAACACCCATCCCCTCCCCATACACGCACCCTCCCCCCCCCAAAGCATCAGGGCTAGCCTGGTTCCACCAAAATCCCCTCAATTTACCACCCCATCCGACGACACTCCAGCAAGATTCACCGTTGGGGACTGACTGCAGTTCCAGCAGTGCCCACCGCACCTGATGGCGTTACTGGGACCAGGGAATTGCTGGCCATTTCACAGGCCGAATGGGGAGGTGCGGGGTAGGACGTTTTCCCAGGAAATCTTCCCCCAAGATGGGGCAGAAATATTGCCCGAGGCACATAACTCCCATCTGGAGCATGGGGTAACCTACCAGAGTTCACCAATGGCGTTCTCACCAGGAACCCTGATGCAATGTAAAATCCTGTCCCAACTCACTTTGAGCTTAAGCACAAAGAATACCTGGGGGAGGAGGCATGGAAAAGAAATGCAATTTTTAGAAAGGACACCCTAGCAGGGGACTGGTCTCATCCTGTCTCAAAGAATAGGTAAAGTCGCCATAGTCCCAGATGACCATAGGCTGTTCCCCACTTTGAGGGGTGACACAGGGAAGTGATTTAACCCGAGGGTCACCACACCTCAGGCAAGGGCCAAGGTTGAGAAGGCGGGGCCTTTATGAATAACCTCAGCTGCTACAGGAATTGTACCTGCGCTGTTGGCATTGCTCTGCATCACAAACCAGCCGTCCAGCCAACTGAGCTAAACCGACTCCCCAAAGACTGATGTAGTTGACACAGTTATGTCTCAATTGTTAAAGTTATCAATGGAAAAGCGTAGGAATCAGATGGAGAATGAATGCATTTCCATACCACATCAACTAGTAATAATCAGGCTGAAGATAATGTAGGGCGGGCTTAATCATAGAAACCCTACAGCGTAGAAGGAGGCCATTCAGCCCATCGAGCCTGCACCGACAACAATCCCACCCAGGCCGTATCCCCGTAATCCCATGTATTTACCCTGTTAATCCCCCTGACATTGAGGGGTAGTTTATCATGGCCAATCCACCTCACCCGCACATCTTTGGACTGTGGGAGGAAACCCGGAGGAAACCCATGCAGGAGAATGTGCAAACCCCACAGACAATGACGCAAGGCCGGAATTGAACCCGAGCCCCTGGCACTGTGAGGCAGCAGTGCTAACCACTGTGCCACTGTGCTGCCTGCAAAGTTAAGTTAAATGTGGGGAAATGTATGCAAGGAGCACTGCAATTCCACAGAGACGTGAGAATGACATGCCAGGAAAGGTTAAACAAGTTATAGCAGCACTCTACTGCAAATAACATTTGTTTTATATATTACCTATCAGCATCCTCACAAAAAATTAAACAAATATGTAAGAATTCTATTATTGGCCCTCCCCTGCAGTTTTTAGTTGCGTTACTGAATGCACCAAAGCAGTGAATAGACACTGCAGTAAATGGATGTTGTATTGACTAGAGACAGCCTGTCAACTAAAGGGTTATTCAGTGAGGTTGCCCTAAAGCAGACTCTTAGAACTCCTTGTCATCCCTTGTCAGGACACAGATGTGTTCTGCCATGATGTGTGTTCTTTCATGATATCCAGAAGGACAGTTTTCCCATTTTCCTGTGTGTAAGTGGAGTTGGTACAGATCAGCCGCAATCTAATTGAATGCTGGAGTGGGCTCGAGGGGTTGAATGACCTACTCCTGTTTCTATCTTTCTGTGTTGGCTCTGCAGTGCAGCATGCAGCTCACCATGATAAATGTGAGCCCGTTTCCTCTTTTGGTGAAGCGATACTTTGATTTACTGTGCCGTTGATAGACATCTGCATGTTATATCTTGCTGAAATTGAGGATTGGGGTCACTGTATTATCAGCCAAAGTTTTAGGGGATAACTTAGTCTTTGATAAGCCTGGTCTTGCAGTGGATCACTGTGCTGCGGCTGGCTTAGAATGAATGGGTTTATTGGGTTGGCTTGAAGAGCTTGCAGCCTTGATTTGCTCAGCATTGCAAACCCTCTGAACATTGAGGGAATGGAACCCCTTATCCCTGATGTATGTCATTGGAGTAACGGTTCGCATTCCCTAAAGTGGGCACCATTCACCACATGGGAAAGCTATCACTGGATAATTTAAACTATTACTGTCTGAAGAGGTACCTTCTAGGATTCCTGGAAAAATTGATTAACTTGACAATCTTTTGGAAAATAAACTCACTTTCTGAATGCAGGGAGATATGTTGATCTGTTAAATACAGTAAGAAGTCTCACAACACCAGGTTAAAGTCCAATAGGTTTATTTGGTAGCAAAAGCCACGAGCTTTCGGAGCGCTGCTGCTTCACCAGGTGAGTCACCTGATGAAGGAGCAGTGCTCCGAAAGCTAGTGGCTTTTGCTACCAAATAAACCTGTTGGACTTTAACCTGGTGTGGTGAGACTTCTTACTGTGTTTACCCCAGTCCAACTCCGGCATCTCCACATCATGGCTACGATCTGTTAAATGCCAGCAAAATCACATATTGGTGGCTGGAATGTGGCACGGTGGTTATCACTGCTGCCTCACAGCATCAGGGACCTGGGTTTGATTCCCGGTTTGAGTCACTGTCTGTGTTGAGTTCGCACATTCTCCCTGTGTCTGCATGGGTTCCCTCCGGGTTCTCCAGTTTCCTCCCAAACTCCAAAGATGTGCAGGTTAGGTGGATTGGCCATGTGAAATTTCCCCTTAGTGCCAGGGGCACTAGCAAGGGTAAATGCATGGGGTTATGGGGATAGGGCTTGGGTGGGATTGTGGTCGCTTCAGACTCAATGGGCCGAATGGCCTCCTTCTGCACTGTAGGATTATATTTTATGGATTATATACAGGAATGACCCCAGCATTCCAGAACTTGTGGCTATAATCAATTGAAAGGCCACAGACTGAGCAAATGATGTCGCTAAACACCCCTCCAACTCATGCGCAGTAGACGTACAGAGTGTTGTCATGGCCCTTGCAGAGCCCGAGTCTCCCGGGTCACCGCTCTGACACGTCCAGTTCATTTATTTGGATGTGTTATCACTTTTCAGAGGCCGAGACAAGAGTGTCATCAATCTCCTTCTCTCTTGGCGCTTCACCCTTGCTTCTTCCATGACCAAGTCCGATTGCAATACAACCTTGTCATTTAAATTGACCCTGTTTCAAGGCACACATGATCCTGGGGTTTGTGTTAAACCATGCTGCAAATATTGACATCTTCCGCAGGGGTGGATTTCCTTTCATAGCACATAGAAATTAGCTGTTATTTCAAATCATCGGAATTTACTTCATTATAATCAGCTCAGATAATGACTTTTGTTCAACCAGCTGATTGAATAATGATGGGCAGAATTTTCCCCAAAAAGTTGTCATAACGATGAGAAAACAGGAGTCCTCTGTGCCGGTCTTTCCGGTGCGCTCCGGATCACAATCTTTTGACACTCTGTTACTTTCCTGGACAGCTGGGGGGGCTTGGCACCGCTACAGGAGTTGCGGAGCCTAATGCACTGGTGGATTCGGCTTCAGAGCACTCGGAGGCCATTTCGCTAGGCGCCCCGATCCGCCGGTGCATTGGGGTCCTCCTCCCAGCTTCCCCCATGGACATCTAACACCCCCCCCTCCTTCATTGGCAGCATGTTCTCCCCCCACACTAACACCGGCATTGCCAGTGTGCCAGGTGGGCACTGCCCGGCCATGTCCCTGACCACTCAGGGTTTCCAATACCCCCAGCATGGCCATGGCGCCTGGTCTCTCCTAGTGGAGACCAGCAGCAATTTGCACCAGTGAGGTGGTAAGATCGCACCCCCCCGAGTTAAGCACAAATTAGTAAAAGTGATTTAGGATGAGCAACTCTGCTGTTTACCACAGGTATGTTCACAAAACCCCCAACTGTTCAGTAATGCAGGGTAAAGTCAATAAGAGTTTGATTGCAATCTGGAACACATTTTTTGATTTTAGGCTATCAGCCTTTCGTTTGGTTCTAATTGCTTTGCATTTGTAACCAGATGCATCTGGTGTGTGGTCATTGTGCACAAGACCCAAGCCTTTTGAACACTGGGTAGAGAGGTGGAGGGAAAGAGATTGCAGACTCAGAAATCACACTATTGTGGTACATGTCTACATCCTTCCTGTACAATGAGTCACAGCAGTCAGCCAGATGTGATTAAGACAAGAACTTTTCATAGAATCCCTACAGTGCAGAAAGAGGCCATTTGGCCATCGAGGCTGCACTGACAACAATCCCACCCAGGGCCTATCCCTGTAACACCGCATATTTACCCTGCTAATCTCCCTGACACGAATTTAGCATGGCCAATCAACCTAATCCACACATCTTTGGAGTGTGAGGGGAAACCAGAGAACCCGGAGGAAACCCACGCAGACACGGGGAGAATGTGCAGACTCCACACAGACAGTGACCCAAGGCCGGAATCGAACCTGGCGCTGTGAGGCAGCAGTGCTAACCATTGTGCCACCGTGCCGCCCTTTATTCGATTACAAATGTGATTTCAACAGGAAGAGTGTGCCACATGCCCAGCTTTACTATCAGATTGGCAAAAAGCTTGAAAGTGAGCATTTATATGGGTTGTGTTACATTCCGGGCAGCTCATCTGCTGAAGTAGCTCAGAGGACACCCCTCCTCCGTCTGAACCCAGAAGAAGGCCCTGGGTTCAAGCCTCCCTCCAGGGCTTGTTGGCGATGAAAGAACCCAGCCACTGGTGCAGACATGCCAACATGTGTTGGTGCCAGAGCTCAACTTGGGTAAATGAGAAGGGATTGATGGCGGAAAGGGGGCATCCGGCTGTGAAAAAGACGCTCACCAAATTCAAAATAAGAATGAGGGCTGATATGAAGGTGATCAACCAGTATTTCACCCCCCCCCCCCCCCCCCCAATGTAACATGGGTAGAAGCTGAAAAGGACCAACCCACAGGGCAGCTCATCCAACAATTTCGATTCCGTTTTAGCAAACCACATTTTCAAGCATAGCTTTAGGTATTAATATGTTGTCTTAGCTAATGTTGTGCTTCCTTGGAAATATACCTGGCATTGCACCCATTTGTTGTTGGATGTCCGACTTGAAGTAAACATTTGCTTTTCAACGAATCATACAGTGCAAAAGAGGCCCTTCGGCCCATCGAGTCTGCACTGACACATTAGGCCCATTAAATCAGTACTCTTATTTAATGCCACTTTTCCAAAGTTTTTCATTCCGTTTCTGTAAGTTTTTCGTTCTCCCAAAACCAATCAAGTAATTATAAGCAACTAGATGTTCTACCTAAAGGTAAAATACTGTGGATGGGGAAATCTGAAACAAAAATAGAAAAAGCTGGAAAATCTCAGCAGGTCTGACAGCATCGGTGGAGAGAGAATAGAACCAACGTTTCAAGTCAGGTTGACCCTTTGTCAGAGCTCTGATGAAGGTTCATCCAGACTTGAAATGTTGGCTCTGTCCTCTCTCCACAGATGCAGTCAGACCTGCTGAGATTTTCCAGCATTTTCTGTTTTTGTTGTTGATGGTCTACCTGGATAATATTAGCACATTTCATAATTTAAATATCAAAATTTACAACCAGAAACTTTGCATGGAATCAATGTTAGAAGCTGTGGTCCCTTTGGGAGCCCCACTGCACACCTTCCTCCAATCTGATAAACAACCCTCACCACTCCTCTCTGTTTGCCAACCTCTCCTCCATGCTGCCACCATCCTTTTTATTCCTCGGGCCGAGTGTAAGGATGAACGCAGCCACTACAGGCCGGACAGTCTAAGCTTGAGTGGTGGGAAAGCTTTTCGACATGATAATCTGGGGCAAACTTAAACAGTCACATGGTCAAGTCTGGATTAATTGAGGAAAGCCAGCTCAAATTTGTTAAAGGCAAGTTATGTTTCATTAACTTGATTGAGTTTTTTGAGGAGTGAAAAGAGAGAGTTCATGAAGGTAATGCAATTGATGTGTTGTCCATGGACTTCCAAAAGGGATTTGATAAAATGCCATATTATAAACTTGCCAACAGAATTGATGCCCGTGGCATTTCTACAACAGAAACTATTTAAAGACATTTAAGAGAAATGATTTGGTATCCCTTTACTCAGAACTTCCCTTCGAATATCCATGCAGCCCCTCCCCCCAACCAACCAACACCCACCCACCCACGCATCTTTGTAATCTTCTCCAACCCCACAGCTTTCTGAGATGCCTGTTTTCCTCTAATTCTGGCCTTTCGTACATTGCCAATTATAATTGCTGTACCACTGGTGGCCATCCCCTCAGTTGCCTAGGCCACAGTTTCTGGAAATTTCCCTTTTTGTCTTTCCGTCTTACTTTCTCCCTTTAAGTCGCTGCTCAAAACCTACTTCTTCGATCAAGCTTTCGGTCATCTGACCTAAAACCTCCTTATGTGGCTCGGTTTCACATTTTGTTTTATCATGCTCCTGTGAAGTCCCTGGGACATTTCATTACATTAAAGATGCTGTGTAAATATAAGTTGTTGGATAATGGGTCAGTCCTGCTCATAATCACTGTTGTCAAGTTCCTGGAACAAGCAAATAGAAGAAAGATATCTACTGCAACCTTTTAGAATATATTGCATAACACATTGATTATGTTTTGACATTTAGCATTGTTGAACACAAGAAATAAAAGCAGGAGTCGGCCACCAGGCCCTTCAAGCCTGCCCCACCATTCAATACGACCATGGCTGATCTATGTGGGCCTCAACTCCTTTTCTGTGCCGTTTCCCCATTGCCCTCTATTCTTCGACCTATCAAATATTTATCCATCTCCACTTTGAATACTTAATGATCCAGCCTCCACCACTCTTTGGGGCAGCAAATTCCAGAGATTCACCACCCTCTGTGAGAAGAAATTTCTATGCACCTCAGTTTTAAATGACTGGCCCTTTGTCTCGTAGCCGTGTCCTCTTGTTCCAGACTCTCCCACTAGTGAAAACACCTCATCATCTATCCTGTCAAGCCCCCCAGACATCTGATATGTTTGAATAAGGTCACCCCTCACACTTCTAAACTCCAAGGAGTACAGGCCCACACTATTTAGTCTCTCTTGCTAGAACAACCCTCTCATCCCAGGAATTAGCCTGGTTTAAGGTATCATCTAAGCTCCGATATACAACTACTTGGAGTGAGTAACCTTTTTTTTTTCAGGAATATTCCCTCATAGTTTTTGGTCTTAGTTTCACTATCCTGAAAATGATTTCCCTGAAGTTGTGCATTTTTGGCAATTTTCCATTAACGTGATTGGACAAACATGAAGCATAAAGCACAGTGGTCAAAATATGCGCCAAGCATATAGATTTTATGTATTTCATATCGATAATGACTTGTACAGAGAGTCATTGTAACCAGCCTTCAAAAACAGAACATACTTTCAAACTAATTAAATCAGCTGGCAGTGGAGATTTATTTTTCGTTCGTTCGTGTCAGAAAGCAATTTAACTTTGATCATCAAAAGAGCGTGATCTAGAAGTCTGAATGTATGCCACAGAAACCATTCTCTAATTGGGATCTGTAATGCTGCCTGCTGTTAATAAATACTTGCTGTCAAATTGCTATGTTTATCTCAAAGTTGTCAGTAATAGGTTTACTAATGTATGCTATTAGCCTTCAACATTAGTCGTGTATTCATAAATTCTTAAAACTTTTATGCAATACTGGTTATGAACCTCCTTGCGCCTCCTTCTGTAAGAGTTTTACTGCTATTTATATTCTCTAACGATAAACTGAAGCGTTCCTGGAGTGTACTGCCTGATGGACTTGCGGAAGCAGATTCAATAATAACTTTCAAAAGGGAATTGGTTGAATACTTGAAGAGGAAGATTTTGAAAGGTTGTAGGGGAAGGGCAGAGGAGTGGGACTAACAGGTAACACTTTCAATGAACCAGTACAAGCAAGATGGGCCAAATGGCCACCTCCTATGTTGTAGCATTTCATGATTCTGCAAATTGCCGTATTATACTCTTGATCCACTACAGTGAACTGGGAACAAATGCTCTAATTGTAATAAAAGTCAAAAGTTTGATGATTGGTGCTTATTGCCTTCCAACGCTATATAGAATCAATTTCTGATTGTCTTTGGGCAACAGGTTTGAATTTAGATGAACTTAAAGACAATGTTGATGAAGCTCTTTGAGGGGAATTTCCCGCCTCCACAGAAATTGTAACAGGCGGGGGGTGGGGGTGTGTGGGGGGGGGTGCGGGTAGGGGGCAAAAGGTCTGCTGACCTCGGGCGGGATTTTCCGGTTTTGGGGTGAGCACGGCTGGAAAATCCCACCCTCTGTGTTGAGTGTTCACCAATACACTCCATACGGCCAGTTCTCCTGAAGAACATATGAACGGACAAATTAGGAGCAGGTGTAGGCCACTTGACCCCTCGAGCCTCCATCACCATTCTGCTTGTGGGACTTAACATTTCTACAGCAGTCATCTAAGTAATCTGTTTCCACTATTGGAGAAATTCACACTTGATCATTTTTAGATGCTCTCCTGTCTTTGAAATGCCTTTTAGAGGCTTGCCTGCCCCAGGAAATGCTGGTTGTTACTGTTGCTAGGTAGATTTCTATCTTTCAGACCTTTTTAAAATTCTTGTTACTGTTGCTAGGTAGATTTCTACCTTTTAGGCATTTTTAATTTCTTGTTGCTGTTGCTGCTAGGCAACTCCCTGACAAACCTCTTTGATAATAAATTACAGCAATTTGCCGATGGCAGATGCTAAGTTAACCAGGTTGTAGTTTCCTGCTTTCTATCCTGCTCCTATTTTGAATAGAGGAGCTGCATTCAATATTTTTCAATCTGATGGGACCTTTCCAGATCTACGTAATTTTGGGAAAATTAAAACCAATGCATCTGGTATCTCAACAACCACTTCTTTCAAAACCCTAGGATGAAGTACATCAGGACCTGGGGGCTTGTCAGCTTTTAGTTCTAGAGGTTTTCTCAGTACTTTCTCCCCAGTGATTGGATTGTTTAAAGTTCCTCCCTCCCATGCACCTATTGATGGACACTCATTTCTGGGATATTATTTGCATCATCCACAGTGATGCAAAATACCTGTCAAATTCATCCACCATTTCCTTATTTTCCACTTTTAATTCCCCAGATTCTCTAGCGGTAACCAATGTTCACTTTACTTACTATTTTTCTTTTTCAATACTTATAGAAACTCTTACTATCTGTTTTTATATTCCTAGCTAATTTTCTCTCGTACTTTAATTTCTCCTTTCTTATTTTCTTTTAGCCATTCTTTGCTATCTTTTATATTCTAACCAGCCACAAGTCTTTGAAAAAATTTACATTTTTGCTTTCAATTTTATACCAATTTGCTAGTTCACTTTAGCCAGCTCTGTGTATCATACCCTCATAATTGCCCAATCCATGTAGCCCAGTCCATTATGTGAACCAGCTTCCCATCCATTGAGTCTGTCTGCACATTGCGCTGCCTTGGAAAAGCAGCCAGCATAATTAAGGACCCCACGCACCCCGGACATTCTCTCTTCCACTTTCTTCCGTCGGGAAAAAGATACAAGGTCAGAGATCGTATACCAATCGACTCGAGAACAACCTCTTCCCTGCTGCCATCAGACTTTTGAATGGACCTACCATATATTAAACTGATCTTTCTCTACACCCTAGTTATGACTGTAACACTACATTCTGCACTCTCTCCTTTCCTTCTCTATGAACGGTATGCTTTGTCTGTATAACATGCAAGAAACAATACTTTGCACTGTATACTAATACATGTGACAGTAATAAATCAAATTCAAAACACTAGTCTTAGACCCACCATTCTCTCCCTCAAACTGAATGCAAAATTCAATTATGTTATGATCACTGTTACCTAGGGGTGCACATAGTATGAGCTTATTAATTAATCCTGTCTCATTGCGCATTACCAGATCTAGAATATCGCTCTCTCTGTTGGCTCCAGTATGTGCTGCTGGAAGAAATTGTCCCCAAAACAATTAACTCATCCTCATCTTTACCAATCATATTCTCCCAATCTATTTATTAATTTCCCAAGTAGGCTTACATTGACACTGCAGTGAAGTTACTGTGAAAGTCCCCCAGTCGCCACACTCCAGTGCCTGTTTGGGTACATTGAGGGAGAATTTAGCATGGCCAGTCCACCCAACCAGCAGGTCTTTCGGACTGTGGGAGGAAACCGGAGCATTCGGAGGAAACCCACGCAGACACGGGGAGAACGTGCAGACTGCACACAGACAGTGACCCAAGCCAGGAATCGAACCCAGGTCCCTGGCGCTGTGAGGCAGCGGGGCTAACCACTGTGCCAACTGGCTTATCCATCATATCCATATATGAACCATATTGACCTGTGGATCTTTCCAATATTAGAACAAATGTGATGAAATTGTTCTGAAATGCTAATTAAACTCCTCGGCTGAAAATTTCTAATGCACCTAAAAGAGACAGAATCGAGCATTTGACAGAGTTAACACATTGTGAAGAATTTCATTTTATCCAAGTTGATAAGTATTCACAGAGTGTATGTAGCCACAGTTTTAAGTCTGTTGTTGCACCTATTACTGTTTGGCTTAATGACTGTGCAGTGACGGGATAT
Source organism: Mustelus asterias (assembly GCF_964213995.1). NCBI lineage: Eukaryota > Metazoa > Chordata > Chondrichthyes > Carcharhiniformes > Triakidae > Mustelus > Mustelus asterias. The sequence continues at coordinate 19,896,282 of NC_135824.1, read as the reverse complement.
GGACACATCTTAGATCAGAGACCACAGAGGAATAGTTCCATGGAACATTAACTGGTACTTTGCAAAGAGTCTGTGGCTTCTAGTTGTGGTTTGCAGGCATGACGAGAGTATTTATTAAAAGAGGTTCCTGACAACAGGAGATGCATTTGATCAAATGCAATTATACATAATAGATAATAATTTTGTGGATGGGAAATGTAGCCTGTTAACCCAGGACATCTATAACAATATGATTGAATCTTCCAAGCATTTCAATTCCAAACTGATCTGCTGTTTTTTACTGTTCCCATTAGAAAGTTGCCATTCAATTTAATTTCTTCTGCAATTACTTTCTTTTTCCATTTTAATTTTTACTTCCTTTTTTCCATCAGTTTCCCGCCTGCCTATCTTGCCTCCTCCTGAAGTCACTGCGTAGCATTTTCAACATCAACAAGGGCGTAAACTATCTGGGTGGCACAGGTGCACATGTTATGGAGGTAACATCACCTACAAGGCACACGTCAGAGGTGTGATGGATCTACCTGGATGTGTAGCTCCAACAACACTCGAGAAGCTCTATACCACCAAGGGCAAAGCAGCCCACTTGACTGGCCCACAAAAACCACTAGGGTGGCAGGGTGGCACAGTGGTTAGCACTGCTGCCTCACAGCGCAGGGACCCCGGGTTCGACTCCCGGCTTGGGTCGCTATCTGCGTGTGTTACCTCCGGGTGCTTCAGTTTCCTCCCACAGTCTGAAAGACGTGCTGGTTAGGTGCATTGACCATGCTAAAATTCTCCCTCAGTGTACCTGAACAGGCGCTGGAGTGTGGCAACTAGATTTTCACAGTAACTTTATTGCAGTGTTAATGTAAGCCGACTTGTGACACTAAGAAATAAACCTATATTCCTTCAGGAGGTCTTTTGGCGCAGTCGGTAGCACCCCTACACCTGATCCAGGAGCTCCGTATTCAAGTCCCACCCCAGGACCCGATGGCCAAAGTGCGTTCGTAATGAAGCCAACAGGTTGAGTATCAACCTGCAACATCCTTCTAACATGTCAATGACAAGCAGCAAGAGTGGGAGAGACTGGTCAGCAATGCTTGGTATGCAGTGGCACCCCTCAAGCTATAAGCCTCTGGCACAGGCAAGGGACCTGTTCCAAGTAAAAACTAGCGATGAAATCAGATGAAAGTCTGCCTTGTCCATTATTGTCCATTTATCATCTGTGAGTGTGGACAGGTAAGGGACAGATAAAATAATGGCAGGCCTTCCCCAGAAAAGTAGACCCAAGGCCTACAGTCCTTCAACCTGCCCAAGGTGCTCTTCAAGCCTCAGTGGAGACAGTGACCACAGAAGAGTGATTGGAACACTGCACAAACTTGTAATATCTCATTAGGCCTCCAACATCAGTGTAAAAGAGGCAGTCATCACATAAAGACTGGAAAGACGGAGGGTGAGGGGCAACCTGATAGAGGTCTACAAAATTATGAGAGGCATAGATAGGGCGAATAGTCAGAGGCTTTTTCCCCAAGGTGGAAGGGTCGACTACAAGAGGACACAGGTTTAAGGTGAGGGGTGGTAAGTTAAGGGGAGACATGCGGGGAACGTTTTTCACACAGAGGGTGGTGGGTGCCTGGAACTCACTGCCAATGGAGGTGATGGAGCAGGTAAGTTCGCAACGTTCAAGTTGTATCTTGATAGACACACGAACGGGAGGCAAACAGAGGGATAGAAAGTGCGTTTCGGCACAGGCTTGGTGGGCCAAAGGGCCTGTTCCTGTGCTGTATTGTTCTTTGTTCTTACAATGTGACACATACATGTGGGCAGCTCTCCATCTGCATTGAACCCACTTCAAACAGGCACTAAAGAGGCAGCTTTCCTTCTAGTTATGAAATAAATTCAGTGCCCCTGTCCTTCACCTCTATCAGCCCGACGCTGTGCATCCCCTGCTGGATGGCCCCCGATCACTTACCCAAGGCTTCCTCACTGGCAAAGTGAGTTAAATTCTTTGCCGGTGTCTGTAATGCGTGTGCAGCACTGGTGGCAAGGCTCTCAGACCACACTCTTGGCCTCTGAATATTGGAAGGTCAATCCTTCATGGACAACATTACAGCTGAGTCCATTCCTCTCCTGAAGTAAAATCCATTTCTGTCGACTTCCAGAAGAGTTTGTTGGTTAGAGATTAGAAATGGGCTGCTTCATTAAAAATTTTAAAAATGCATCACCATCTACTCCAGGACACTGAGGTAATTTGCAGGGTTCCTAACATCCGCCTATACTAAAATAAACGTGTTCATCACTACAGCTTCAGCTTGGGGACACCCTATTCTGTATGGCTGAACTACTTGCTATGTTAACTGGCTGAACTATCATGGGAATCAGTTTTGTTTGTCTTTCTCTTCCAATTTTCCTCCACACCGACTAGCATTCATAGATAGTTCCACATGTGCCAACAACCTTGCAGTATCTTAAACAAATGGCCAATCTTCATGTGTCTTCATACTATTGTACAATCAAGGGTGTGCAGTTAAGTCTGGGCTCTTATAATGTACATATCTTCCAGCAGGAATGATTCAATAGCTCTCAGGAGCAGGGCGCCATGGCCTCCTCTGCCTTTTTTCTGGTAGAGGATGATAATAGGAACACAACTCTGGCCTTGAACATTTAACTAATTTTCGAGCCACTTTGCCACTTACACGACTGGTATCCATACAAGGCACATTGTGCCAAGAGAATGGGGAGTGAACCTCAGCTCTCCGTTTAAAAAAATAGAAATAAGGGGCAAAATTCTCCCAAGCCCCCACCGGTGGGTTTGATGGCAGGCGTGGGGGAAAATATGACGTCAATTTCATGGCATGGATTTACAGTGGTATCTTCTGCAAACACCCACCATGGTGTATTGAGAAATCTGCCAGAGGCCGGTGTGAATTTCATTTGCATCCAGTTCAGGATGCATGTAATCCGCAGTCCTGGAGCCCGGAACAACACAGCAGTGGGTTGGGACTGCATCTCTGCAGGTGGACCTTCCAGATCATAGAATCATAGAATCCCTACAGTGCAGAAGGAGGCCATTTGGCCCATTGAGCCTGCACTGACAACAATCCCATCCACGCCCTATCCCCGTAAACCCATGTATTTACCCTGGTAGCCCCCTGACACTAAGGGGCAATTTGGCATGGCCAATCCTGCACACCTTTGGACTGTGGGAAGAAACCAGAGCACCCGGAGGAAACCCACGCAGACACGGGGAGAATGTGCAAACTCCGCACAGAGAGTGACCCAAGGCCGGAATTGAATCCGGGTCTCTGGTGCTGTGAGGCAGCAACGCTAACCACTGTGCCACCGTGCCGCCCTGATCTGATGTCCTGGAGGGGGTTCATCTTCCAGCCTCAGAATATTCCTGGAGATTCATCTTCATTCTCAGAAGGTCCACCTTCTTTCTATAATAGTGGGTCACTGATGTTGGGTACCTTTTCGAAAGACACCCGGATGTGCCATCCAGATCTGTCCCGCTTCTGAGTACAGTGTAAAACACCCGGGTACATAATTAAGGAGGCCTGACCCAGAAGGTTTGTTGTGTTTTCCCGTCCACACAGCTGCAGTGGGAAACACTCCACATTCCCTCCCCACCTCAGGACTTAGTCTCAAAATGGATGAATTCCACCCAAGGTAATTAATTAGAGTCCACTGAGCCTTCATTGTAGAAAATTGGTATAGAGACCATAAGCCATGACATGAATGACCAGTTGGAAAAGTGTATGCGGATTGGAGTAATCAACACAAATTTGTAAAGGGCTGGTCATACCTGACAAATTCAATACAATTGTTTGAGAAACCCACATGAAGGCAATGCAGTGGATGCCGTTGTTTCAGTTTTCAGAATGCATTTAATCAAGTGTCATGGGCAGAACTCTCCCATTTTCAGGCTAGTGAGCTAAAACCTTGGAAACCCTCTCTATTGCATTGAAAACCTTTGCTCTCTGTCAATTTCAAAGAGCAGTGCTTTGAAAGAGGCTTCCATTGACATCTTAACTTAACTCAGCCTCCAGTTTATTTACCTATCCCTTCATGCTTGATTGCATCTCAAGTACCTCCATTGTTCCTCACCACAATCTTTACGTAGATTCTAAGCCTGATTGATAGTTGTGGTTTCTTCAAAGAGAATAAGCGGTTTAACTTCCTCTTTTGCAGACCACTTATTCCCAGACCACAACCAGCCCTCAGAGATCAAAATCTCATGGAAGTGTCCTGGCTCTTGGAAGTTGGAAATGCAATGTCAGGAAATGGTCTGACTAATTCCTGGATCGAAGGCAAAAGTCCAGCCCCTGGAGCCAAATGGAAAAATCCGAGCCAAACTCCCTTCAGGTTGGCTGCCTGCTGCTTGCGGGCAGGTGGCCCTGATACCTCTCCACCCCGCCCCCCCCCAACCCCTCACTGTGACCCTCCCACCCGCATCCAGCCTTTGAAAAAACGGGCCACGGGCTGGATGAAGCCAGGAAACTGGCACGCTGGCTAGCGATGCTGCTTTTCAGTGCCCAATTCCCTCAGTTCTTGCCCTGGTGAGGACTGAAAAGCAGGCTCCTGGTTTACCTCACTGTGCACTAATCAGTTCATGCTGTCAGAAACCTGACATGTGAAACAATTTTAAAAACTTAAGCATGCAAGCCCAACTAAACAAAAGCCAACATTAAGGGCATTTAAATGGTCACTGGATAAACATATGGATGATATTGGAATAGTGTAGGTTAGATGGGCTTTAGATTGGTTTCACTGGTCGGCGCAACATTGAGGGCCGAAGGGCCTGTACTGCACTGTTATGTTCTATATCGTAGAATCCCTGCAGTGTAGAAGAAGCTATTCGGCCCATCATGTCTGCACTGACTCCCTGACAGAGTATCCAACTATCCTGACTCCCTGACAGAGTATCTTACCCAGGCCCTATCCCTGTAAACACACACATTTACCATGCTTAATCCACCTAACCTACACATCTTGAGACATTATGGGGCAACTTAGCATGACCAATCCACCTAACCTGCACATCTTTGGACTGTGGAGGGAACTGGAGCACCCAAAGGAGACACACGCAGACACAGGGAGAACGTGCAAACCTCACAGTGATTAGCACTGCTGCCTCATAACGCCAGGGACCCGGGTTCAGTTCTGGTCACTGTCTGTGCGAAGTTTACATATCCTCCCCATGTCCGCGTGGCTTTCCTCCAGGTGCTCCGGTTTCTTCCCACACTTCAGTGATCTGCAGGTTAGGTGGATTGGCCATGCTAAATTGACCCTTAGTATCAGGGGGATTAGTAGGGTAAATACATGGGGTTATGGGGATAGGGCCTGGGTGGGATAGTGTTGGTGCGGGTTTGATGGGCTGAATGGCCTCCTTGTGCACTCCAGGTATTCTATACAATGATATACAATGATTCGCTCAGACAGTCATCCAAGGCAGGAATCGAACCCAGGTCCCTGGCACTGTGAGGCAGCAGTGCTAACCACTGTGCTGCCGTGCCACTCCAACTATCCTGCCCACTATGGCCCATCATAAAGGATACAGAGAGAAATCACTAAGACAGAATGAGAAAGCTTCAACGTAAAAAATAACACAGGTATAAATGTTCTTCTGTGTTGAAATGTCTACGATTCCACCTGCCAGCTAAGTGTGTTGCCATTATAATGATTACATATCTTTACGGCAGTGACTTTAAAATGCAAGTATTTAATTGCCAAATGTAATTTCTGCCTTTGCTTTGTTTACTCCTGTAATGGTTCTGCTATTGTTCTGTACGGTTTGTTGCCATTACAAAAGAGGTTTAACATCTTCTGTGGGCATTACAGAGCAAAGTCTTGCCCATTGTTAGATTAGGGTACAGGATGCTTAACCTTGCATTAATCAGAGTTCTAATTGACGTGGGACTGCATGACTGCTATCAAAAATGAAATTACTCTGTCTTTGGTACTAACATCTCACACCTTGATGCCAAAACATTCTAATAAGTCAAACAAGGAGGAAACATTAGTTTTATTTTAGGTAGATGCACAATACTGAATGCACAAACAAAATACAATTAATAACATAATAGTATAATTATTCGCAACTCAGAAAGTATTAAATGGGAGTGGTAACTACTTAGCCTCTATTTAAATGCCCACAATAAAACAAGCCTTGAATGTTTTCTGTTCTACATGAGATACGTTTCTCGAAACAGCACTGAATTATCACTGTAACTGTAACTTATTGGGAAGCTCATTAGCTTGGATGTTATTGCCTCAATATCTGCCTTCAGCATCTGGTGGAAGGAGGGCTCCTGACCCTGCCAGATTCAAGGTGCAAGGTCAGGAGTTCTCATTTATTATTCAAAATTGCTCCCTGACCTTTCTCCAGCTGGGTCAGAAGATTCAGCATTCTTGTTGGTTGAATTTTTGAACTGACTCCAATAGGCTTTGTCTCTTATTGCCCTTCACTGCAAATGTTTGTTATGTGAGATAGGTCAATCTATTTTGACATTCGCTCTTTTAAGGAACGGTGGCAAACGAGGCTCTTCGATAGCATTTACACGTTTTCATAGCTGGGATGTGTTTCACTTTAATGTTGGGCTTATAAAAACTTCCCATTGATAGAATAAAAAAAAAACAGATTCTCTGGCGATATTGTTGAGAAGTAGCAGACTCGAGCTAAAAGTAATTTTTTTTTTCAAATCTTATCTGCACGTTGCATCACTCTTCCAGCAATGGCTAGTTCAATAGTATTCCCTATGGATCGGATTAATGGAGCAACTGGGAAAAAATGGACATAGCTCGTCCATTTTTCTCCAAACATGATGGAGAGCTGTCCAATATAGATTACTTATCAGTTGGGGACAGAGAGCTTGATTTAAAGTTGAAGGCAATATTTGGCCGTAGATACATAATTGTCAAAGGTGCATTCTCTTTTCTATAACATGGTGAAATAAAAGAGTTGGGTTTACAGTTCTGATTTGCAGAGTTGCTGGGTGATTTAACATGAGCATGTTCCACTTTTGCAGTTAAGTGAATTTTTAGCTCTTTTCCCTGCTTTATGTCATCAATAGGTTTGAAAATTAATTATTAATGAATTACATCTGATTAATTTAATATGAAACTTCATTTTATTGGACAAACTTTAAATTATATTAACATTACTCTGGTTGCAGTTATATTTAATTATTTTATTATTCAGCTACTTTAAATTACTGAAATTGTCTGTAAAGCAAGTTAAATATATATTTTTAAAAACCTGCTTCCCTTGATAACATAAATGTTGTCAAACTAACACAGCCAAAATGGAGCAGAAATTCATCCTCAGCTGAAATATCTGATTCTTCCGCAACTATGGCCGTTATAACCGATAACGGGATTGAGCTAGATTTTGAATGTTGCAGATTTTTAGCAGCCTGTAAGTAGAATTTGGAGGGGATCGCAGAGTCATAGATAACGATCAGAAGATTCTGAATGACTTTGATTATCCTCGCAGTTGGTTAGTATTGATGCACTGAGTCAAGCTTCGAGAAGAAACAAAAAGCCAAAGGTCAGTCTAGGTCTCAACCTTCAAGCAATCTGTAAGAGATGTGACCATGTGTTTCATGACACTCCAGATGATGAATAGGTAAGGCATTATAATTTAATAAAGGTCCTTTAATAATGCTTCGGATAGGATGGTGATGGAAACCAAGCACAGGGACATTTGCTTGACATTTTTGAGAAATCATTACTTTTGGAATATCACCAAATGCAATATTAATTACAGTGAATTTATTAACAATGAATGTAATAATATCTCTATTAACAAAAAATAATATTTTTTAACTTGTCACAGGAACAGAAAAAGTAAATGAAAAAGTACTACCTCCGGCTTTATATTTTAAAGTGATGTGAGGCATATGAGAGCACTCTGGTCAAAATGATCTTCTTCACACAGAGAGTAATTAGCAGGTGGGATAGATTTCCTGGTGTGCTTTGGAGGTAAAATCTCCACCATCGTTGAAGAAATAATCAGTTGCTGTAATACGGGAGATGGGTTGGAGGGAACTGTATATTCTTTCAGGAGGAATGAGCCAAAACGGCTACCTCAGCTGGATCTGATTTGTGACTCTCCCGTGGGAGTGTGCTGGAATCCTAGTTGTCTCTGCTAGTCTCTAGCCCAAAATCTGCATTTGCTGGTCTCATTTGGAATATTTCAAAGAGGGAAGAATGATGGTGAGCCAGAGCAGTTGTTTACTCTTTGGCTGAGTAGCCTGAGCAACAATATTGATTGACAGGATCCATGGATGTATCAGAGGTATGGAGATTGCAGAGTCAGTATACTCGATGGGCCGAATTGCCTCTTTCTGCACTGTTGGGATTCTACGATGATTGTATGATCCTGACTTCAAAGGACAGCAAGGGCATAGGAGCATGGGAGACAGAAAGAAGAGTAATAACTCTTTAACACTGTGTACCATTTGGTGGTGTGAAAGTTCTTGAGTGTTCTGAACTCTCATGGTGGCACAGTGGTTAGCACTGCTGCCTCATTGTGAAAGGGACCTGGGTTCAATTCCAGCCTTGGGTGACTGTTTGTGTAGAGTTTGCACATTCTCCCTGTGTCTGCGTGGGTTTCCTCTGGGTGCTCCAGTTTCCTCCCACAGTCCAAAGACTTGCAGGTTATGTGGATTGGCCTTGATAAATTGCTCCTTAATGTCCCAAGTTGTGTTGGTTAGGGGGGTTAGTGGGGTAAATACATAGGGTATGGGAATAGGACCTGGGTGGGATTCTCTTTCGGAGAGTCAGTGTACACTCAATAAGTCGAATGGCCTCCTTCTGTGCCGTAGGGATTCTATGAATTTCTTCTGCTTCATCGTTGAACAGACAGAATGTTCTGCCCCTAAAGGTGCCTCAGCTGTGACATGCCTTCCCCTCCTCATGTTATTATTTTGATTTATTTTATGTCCTTGCATGTAAATGATTTCCTCGTGTGTTCTCTTACATTGACAGATACAGTGGAACCCCAATTTTACGCACCCTAATTTAGCGCGAAATCGGATTTGACGCGATTGCGTGACGGACCCTTTTTTTTGCTATTTCCAGTTTAGTGAATTAGCGCGACCCCGATTTAGCACGACCCCGATAACATTCGCGATAACATTTTATGGACCCCAACCATCGCATTAAAACGGGGCTGCACTGTACTTTAAAACCCTTAAAAACATGCTGAGTATCTTTCTCCATGTAAGTCCCATATTCTCCTGATCAGATGAAGATTGGTGAAACCCCCTCAGGAAATCCCTGTGGTATTGGTGCCCTGGTCCCCAACATACAGCCAACTTTGCACTTGCTTTGAACTTTAATGCTTATCTTTTGGTCAGTCCTTGCTGAGCCCATTACCCTGACACCAAGTGGTACTGTTTATGTGATCTTGCCGCACACAAAATGGGTGAAGTGTTTGTCTAGGTGCCAACCATTACTGTACTTGAATTGTATGTGAAGCATTATAAGATGTTCCTGAGTCTTTCAACACATTTTTCATCTGGTTTATGACGTTGCCTGATCTGGAGGGTTTTAGGTATGAGGAGAGGTTGGATAAATTTGGATTGTTTTTGCTTTGGAAAGGCGAAGGCTGAGGGGCAATCTGAGAGAAGTCTACAACTTTATGAGAAACTTGGATAGTGTGGATAGTCAGAGGCTTTTTCCCAGGGTGGAAGGATCAACTACAAGAGCCAAATAGCCTTCTTCTGCACTGTAGGGATTCTATGATATTTATGGAGCCACTTCTACTGGTTAGTTATTTAATTCTCCACCACCATTCACAACTCCATGTGGCAGTTTTGCAGCACTTGGATCTGATCCATTGATTGTGGAATTATGTTGCTGCCTATTGCATGCTGCTTCCAGTGTTTGGCTCGCAGGCAATAGTCATGTAGCCCTGAGTTGTAGCTTCACCAGATTGGCGGCTCATTTTTTGGAATACCTGGCTCTGCTCCTGGCATGCTGTCCTGCACTCCTCATTGAACCAGGGTTAATTCCCTGGCTTGATGGCAATGGTAGAGTGAGGATGTACTGGGGCAAAAGGTTTTAGATTGTAGTTTAATACAATTCTGCAGCTGCTGATAATCTACAGCAACAGTGGTTGTACCTACTGCACAGCATGATGGAGGGTATCGTCAGTGTGAAGACAGGACTTCACAAGGCATGTTCAGTGGCCACTCCCACCAATAATGTCATGGACAGATGCATCTGTGACAGTTAGGTTGGTAATGATAATGGTTGGTCAAGGTCGAATGCGTTATTCCCTCTTGTTGGTTCTCTCACTGCCTATTGCAGACCTAGTCTAGGAGGCGTGTGCTCAGGACCCAGTGGGCTCAGTCAGTAATGGTCCTACTAAGCCATTCTTGGTGATCAATGTTGAAGTCCCTTACCCAGAGTTCATTGTCCACCCTTGCCACCCTTAGTCCTTCTTCCAAGAAATGTTCAACCTGGAGAAGTACTGATTCATCGGCAGAGGAAGGGTGGTAGGTAGTAATCAGCAGGAGGTTTCCTTGTCCATGTTTGAGCTGATGCCATGAGACTTCATGGGATCCTGAGTCAATGTTGAGAACTTCTAGGGTAACTCTCCAAACTATATACCGCTGCTGCCATCTCTGCTGGGTCCATCCTGGTGGGACAGGACATACCCAGAGATGGTGATGGAAGAGTCTGGAGTATTAGGGTATGATTCAGTGAATATGATTGGGTCTGGCTGTTCCTTTATTTGTCTGTGGTACAGCTATCCCTATTTTGCCATAAGGCCCCAAGTTTTAGTGAAGGTCTGGTCAAATGGACAAGTTGTGTTTTGTAGTTTCTGCTACTGGGCCATTGCGGGTGGTCCATCTTATTTGTCTTTTCTGTTGCACTCCAAAGATGTGCAGGTTAGGTGGATTGGCCATGCTAAATTGCCCCTTAGTGTCCCAAGATGTGTAGGTTAGGGGGATGACGGGGTAAATACATAGGGACCATTTCCAAGAGCAATTAAGAGTCTAGAGCATTGAAGAAGCGTCATATTTGACTCGAAACATTAACTCTGTTCCTCTCTCTGCACTGATGCTGCCAAACCTGCTGAGTATTTTCCAATATTTCCTGTTTTTATTTAAGATTCAAAGATATTGCAGTGAGTCATAGTCTCAGGTAGGCTAGACTGGGTAAGGACAGCAGATCTCCTCCTCTGAAGATCATTAGTGAACAAGATGTTCATTTTTAAAGGACAACCCAGTGAGGCCAGGGGTGAGATTTTTCTGGAAATCAGCAAAGGCTAATGCAGGCAGGAAAGTGTCGTACACCTTACAGGTACATTTTCATGTTTGCACCAAAAATATTTGCTTGCCATTTGCTCATTTAGCTCAAAAATAATTCCATTTCTTGCTAGAAAGCTAAACTCTCGATAAACATGAAACAACTTGAAAAGTTTTGACTGTCTGTTTATTTTTTGTCTCTGTGTTCAATCTGAATTCTTAAATGTCTACATTGGAGCAAATTTCCCCGTTCCGCCCGTCACGGGACTCATAGTGGGCGAGGGAATGGGGACCATGGAAAGGTCTCTTGACCTCGGACGGGATTTTCCGGTTTCGGGGCGAGCGTGGCCGGAAAATCCCGCCTACGGTCTATGCCAATGTTTCAATCCAATCACAGAATTACAGGAATCGGGTTGCGGAATCCAAGGAAGTATGAAAATAGACCGATGTGGAAGATGGGTTATATGTTAGTCCAGCTCAACACAATTGAAGGGCAACATCTTGTTCAATTTAAAGATACAAGATTAAGAGGTTACACAACCAGCAGTTATGCAGTTTTGTGTTCATTAAGAATGACATGATGAGGATCCGAGCAGCCATTGCGACATCGCCAAGGCGTTTACCTGTTTAATTGGATTCAGAGCCGCTGGTTAGAGTTCAGAAACAGATAATTCTCTGCTGTTTCAAAGCTTAAAATGACAGACAGGCAAAATGATCATGTTGGGGTTAATCCCACATTTAATCAAGCAGCAACAGATTTTAAAATGCTGCATGCTGTTTTGGATTCGGGACATTTGTTTTCTTAACAGTTGTTAACTAACGTGAAGGGAGCACCGAACATTCTCGTGAATGTGTTGGAGATAACTTATCTATTTCTAAGCGGGTGAAAATATGACAAGAAATTTAAATTAGATGCAGGGTTAGGCATGGAAATAATGAATTATTGACGATATTTATATTAGAATGCATCTATTAGAACTGCATACACTCACATTTACTAAAACCTAAATGATTAATAATGTAATATATATGATAGCAATTTAAAATATTGTACTCAGTATAATGGATACTAAAAATGTTCTGATATTAGCAACAAAGGATATCTTGCCAACCTCTTTAAACCAACCTTGGGGACACCTTTGCTATAAACCTCCATCCTCGCTCACAGCTCAAATTCTCCAGTGCCGTCCATCTGGGAGCGGGGTTTCGGCTGGACCGCCAAGCTCTCGGTTCTCAGTTACCGTGGGGCGGGCACAGACGCGATCGGAGAATCCCACCCCATCATGTAGCAGTAAATAAATCCAACATATTATCTAGGTTAAAGTTTATTTATTAGTGTCACAAACAGGCTTACATTAACACTGCAATGAAGTTACCGTGAAAATCCCCTAGCCGCCACACTCCGCCACCTGTTCGGGTACACTGAGGGAGAACTTAGCATGGCCAATGCCCCTAACCAGCACGTCTTTTCGGACTGTGGGAGGAAACCGGAGCACCCAGAGGAAACCCACAAAGACATGGGTAGAAGGTGCAGACTCCGCACAGACAGTGACCCAAGCCGGGAATCGAACCCGGGTCCTTGGCGCTGTGAGGCAGCTGTGCTGCCTGAAAATTACAAGCTGATCGAATTTTTATTGTGGACTATAGATCTTATCATACCTTTTCATGCGTGTACAAATATCTTGTTTGTGGAGAGGGTGTGCATTTATTTGATTGCTGACTGCCTGCACTGCAGTAGAATGTGAGGAATGCAATATGGAGAACCAATAGAAGTCCAGTCTAATAATCAGTCAACAATATTTACAACGAGGATGGTATTTGGATAGTGTACTTAAATTATTCGCATTAGCAAATTCTGGCGTGGTGGGATAGGTATTGAAATGGTCTGTCACCTATTCTATTAACGGTGTTGTTTAGGTCCAAGGCTGAACAAATTCTGAAGGTTTGGGTATGTTGTGTTCCTTCTGCACGGGGGCCTCGGTTTATCCCAGTGACACGGGGCTGCCAGCAAGGCAGCCAGCACAGTTAATGCTCAGCTGGCTCAGCCAGTCAAGCAAGTCCCAGCTGTGCCGTCTGATGTTTTCTGATTGCACCAGTGTTCAATCTGTGAACTGTTTTCTGGACTTGGATTCATCAAGCCCTGCCGCTTTTTTAAAAAAAAACCCTCGTACAGGCAGGCAACCTAGGAGACACCATTATAAGCTGCTGCCAGGGGACCTTCCAGGAGATAAATGGAATCTGTGTGAAGTAAATTAGTGTGAACCAGTCAATCTGTATGTCAGGGTTGAACCATATCTTTACGTAACTAGCTTCTTGGCTGATAAGTCCACTGACTTCTGACAGTCGGCCGCAACAGACTTTTGCCTGTGTTAGCTTTTTTGCAACAATGCAGCATTAACCAATAACCGTGACTTTTCGATAAACCAACCACCAAGCTTTTACTTTTGCCTTCGTGTTTTTGGGTGCATTTACACTGTTGTGGTTCGAGCTGTTATTCAGGTCGCAGACAGTGCAGAACCTTGTGAAAATTGTTAGGACCGACTCAAATTTCCACTGTCCTGTTTAAGAGAGAGCTAGTATACTAGCAAACTATACCCCAAAGATTAGAAAATTAAGTGTTTTATGTGGGGGACCAAAGATCCTTTGTTCTCTAAATATTTGAATTAGATCAGGTAGGTTTTATTGGTTGGGATTTTCTGTCCCACCCATTCTGCCCCACCCATTCCGCCCAACCCCCACCCCCACCCCCACCCCCACCCCCACCTCCACCCCCACTCCCACCTCCACCCCCACCCCCACCTCCACCCCCACCTCCACCCCCACACCTTGTGACATGTTTTACAATAGTGGAGGCAGCCTGCCATTGGCTGGAAGCAAAATCTTCCACCACCATCAATAGGGTTTTCCATTGTTCACACCCTCTGCCGTGGTGTACCTGCGGTTGTAGCTGTCGTCAGGATGGGAAGATTCCACCGGCAGGAATGGCTGGGAAATCCCGCCCTTTGTGTCCATCATACAATCGTACAAACCTTACAGTACAGAAGGAGGCCATTCGGCCCATCGAGTCTGCACCGACCAATCCCACCCCAGGCCCTATCCCCACAACCCCACACATTTACCCCACTAATCCCTCTAACCAACACATCCCAGGACACTAAGGGTCAATTTAGCATGGCCAATCAACCTAAACTGCACATCTTTGGACTGTGGGAGGAAACCGGAGCAACCGGAGAAAACCCATGCATACACGGAGAGAATGTGCAAACTCCACACAGACAGTGACCCGAGCCGGGAATTGAACCCGGGTCCCTGGAGCTGTGGAGGCAGCAGTGTTAACCACTGTGCCACCGTGCAATCCAAATGTTTGCAAACCAGATTTTGTACCGCACTCAATTAGCGCTCCTTGTCGAACCAGAATGAGTTCAGACTCATTCCGCCAAGGCGGTAGGTTAAGCCTGGTTTTGTAACCAAGATTTGAGTGCAAAAATCTAGAATGACACTCCAATGCATACTGAGGGAGCCCTGCACTGTCACAGGTGCCATCCTTCATATGAAATGTTAATGCGAGGCCCAGTCTGTCCTTTCAGGTCACATGAAAGATCCCATGCTACTATTTCAAAGAAGAGTGGGAGAATTAGCCCCAGTATCTTAGCCAATATATATTATGCTCTCAACATCACAGAAATAGATTATTTGGTTAACACGTTAAGGTCCTGGACCTGAACCCCAATGAATTGAGACTAGACCCTAACAATGTTTTCTATTTTGGCATAAATGTGAGTAATCCCACTCTCAGATTAGGGATCTTTTATCAAAATAAGCTTTATCCTTAACACAGTTTCAATATAGTTCAAACAAAGGAAACAGCTTGACCATTAACAGTTGAACAATATTTAAAAAATGAAAGGAAACAACTTCAATTTCTATCTTATCACTGTTTCAGTTCCAAATGAGTAACATTCTCTTACAGGCTTAAAATTCCACTTAAAATACAGTCTTGAAGCTTTCAGAGAGGTTTTGATTTTCAAAGCAGCTTGTAAACCTGTCTTTAAACAAACTCCAGCCAGAACTGAAAGCTGTCTTTCTCTGCTACAAACGTAGCTCCTCCCATTAACCACATTATCACATGACCAGGTCAATCAACCTAATCAAAAACCCCAGGGGAAATCTTCATGTATAAACAAAAATTCCTTAGCTCGCTCCTAAGTAAACACTACATGGTTAAAATGAGTAATTATCCTGCTCTCCCAATATCTGAGCTATATTCCTTCCAGACATACCATCTACCTGCAAATAAACGTTGAACTTTAAAACATTCCCCTTAGAAATAAAGGCCAGAATTTTCTGGCTATTCACGCCCCACCGCCGCAGCAAGCGAATGACAAAGCATTTGGCGTTCTGCCAAATCACCATTCATTGCAGGGGATCCCACTGGCGTGAATGGCCCGAAAATTCCAGCCAAAATGTATCAACAGCACACTATCATCACGATCATCAGTTTGTGAGAATTTGCTACACACAAATTGGTTGTCGGGTTGTCATGTTTCCTACATTGGAACAGTGACTGCAAGTCAGAAGTATTTCAATGTCTGCAAAACACTTTGGGATGTACTGTCATTGCAAAAGGCAAATCTTTGATAAATGCAAATCTTTTTTATATATGGTCAGATTAAATTCTGTGTGGCCACTCAGCCCATCGAGTCTGCACCGTCTCTCCGAAGAGCATTTTTCCCAGGCCCGCGCATTTACTGTAGCCAATCCACCTGACCTGCACATCTTTGGAGTGTGGGAGGAAAGCGGAGCACCCGGAGGAAACCCACGCAGACACAGGGAGAACGTGCAAACTCCACACCGACAGTCACCTGAGGCTGGAATCGCACCTGGGTCCCTGGCACTGTGAGGCAGCAGTGCTAACCACTGTGCCACCGTGCTGTCAATAGCAATGGTAACCATGTGTATTCTTAGAATACCAATCAACCATTTTGATAGAAGAGAAATATGTGGGTGTCTAGAAGTTAAGTCCACCTATAAATATTACTATTGTTTAGTAGTCATTTGCAACATTACAATAGTACAAATTTAAGCTTTAACATATAAGTTATCTGACTTGTTGAACTAATTTTATTTCAAAACGTTTCACTATATCACTCACATTCTCCCAACTTAATTTTATCCAACTGATATTGTGATACCTCAAAACACTGTTTTTCATATAGTTGGTCTTTCTGTTTTTGACACCACATCATTTGCAATACCAAGAATGGTAAAGTGACTATTATTGTGCTAACCACATCCATGGCATCATTTCAATAATGAAACTTAGTTGCAGGGAAGCAAGATTTGCAAGAGGGCCTTTCAAATTTTGTGGAACATTGGTCTGATCAAAATTCAGCCACAGCCAATTAAATGATTACTTCTGGTCAGCAGGTGTCCTCAGCTCTTTGTTCATTATATTCCATATACCACGGGCAAGAGTTTGGAAAAACTGAGAGGCTTGCCTGGGCAGACTGCTTCTCTTGTTTTGATTCAAAAGGAGTGTTGCTCTAACCTGGTTGTCACTATATTTTCAGCATTAGCTGCTATGTGTGAATGGGTGCTACACAAAAATACTATTGTGTGTGTGTAATGGTTTCAATCAAACCATTGAGGTTGGCCTATTGGAATATGAACTCCCTAATTAAGGAGTCAATTGATGGGCCAACCAGGGAGTCTTTTCCTTGTATTTAACTGGGAGTGTCAGTTCCTCTGGCACTCCCGAAGGTAGACTGCTGACTGAAGCTGTGTGGGTTAGGTTGATTGGCCATGCTAAAAATTGCCCCTTAGAGTTCTGAGATGCATAGGTTAGCGGGTAAATATGTAGGGATATGGGGGTAGAGCCTGGGTGGGATTGTTGTCGGTGCAGACCTTCAGCCAACTATCAGGATGCTGGCACTGATCATAAATATAAGTTAGTCACAAATAAATCCAATATGGAATTTGTGAGAACCCTCTTTACTCCGAGAGGAATTAGAGTGTGAAACTTGCGAGCAAAACTAGCAGTTGTGGCGAATAGCACAGATGCATATGAGGGTCAGCTAGATAAACACGTGAGGGAGAAAGGAATAAAAGGTTGTGCTGACAGGGTGAGGTGATGTAGGGTGGGAGGAGGTTCATGTGGAGCATGAACTGGTTGAGCCCAATGGCCTGTTCGTGCTGTACGTTCTCAGAAACAAAGCAATATTTTATTTCTTGTGAATTTTTTGTTACTCAGGATGATGGATGTTACGACAAGGAGAGTGGAACATTCTCCATTTCGAATATGTGGGCCGGAATGTTACCATTGTCCACACTGGCGGGATTTTCCCATCCCGCTGCAGTGAACGGCGATTTGGCTGAGCGCCAAATTCTCCGACTGCACTGCAGCAGGAGTGTGGCATGAACAACCAATAAGATCGCACCCTCTGTCTCTTCAAGGGGCTAAATGGCTAAATTGTTTTAAGCTAGCGGCACTCCACTTGCTTTGAGCTGCATATTTCCATCAAAGAACTACGGGGGGTTGGGGGGGATGCTCTGGCCTCCCCGTTGTGTATTTCTCATGGCGGAAGGTGGCACACCATTAGCTAGCAGCGGGATCTTCTGGTCCTGCCGCTGTCAGTAGGATTTCCCAATGACTTTACCCCACGTCGCCGGGAAACCTGAGGTGGGGTTGCGCCGTCAGTAGGACCAGAAGGTCCCGTTGGCGTGAACAGCCATAAAGTCATGCCCAGTGTTTACGCTGAACTTCCAATATGCAGGTTTGCAGATGTCTGACCTAATCGAAAGGCAGAATGGGCTTGAGGGGTAGAATTGCCCATTCCTGTTCCTATGTTCCATATTCTCACCTTCAGTTCTCAAGCAGATACATTCTTTTTCACTCTCTTTCCTCTTCTGAAATTCTAAATGACAATTTACCAAAATCGTATGGAGCATTTATAATTAGGTAGTTAATTCAACTTTTTGGTTCAACAGTCAATGTTCCTAATCCCATTATCCTCAAGTTCTGCTCCTGTAAACTAATTCTCGTTGGAATTAGAGATGGCTTTGTGGCGTGGCTTGGAAATTTTTCGGGACATTCAAGGCAGAGAGTTGAGTTAAAAGGGATTTTGCAGGATAGATCCAGATGCCTGTCTGTGTGGGGTTTGCACATTTCCCCTGTGTCTGCGTGGGTTTCCTCTGCGTGCTCTGCTTTCCTCCCACAGTAAGACTTTTAACAACACCAGGTTAAAGTCCAACAGGTTTAACCTGTTGGACTTTAACCTGGTGTTGTTAAAACTCTTACTGTGTTCACCCCAGTCCAACGCCGGCATCTCCACATCATTCCTCCCACAGACCAAAGATGTGCGGGTTAGGTGGATTGACCATGGTAAATTGCTGCTTAAGTGTCCCAAAATGTGTAGGTTAGATGAGTTAGCCTTAGGAAATGTGTGGGGTTACAGGGATCGGGTGGGGGAGAAAGCTTCAGTAAGATAATCTGTTGGAGAGTCGGCGCAGACTCGATGGGCCGAAAAGCCTCTTCTGCACTGTAGGGATTCCACGATTCTATTGCATTGCCTTCGGAAACATATATGGTCCCATGGAGAAAATTCAGCCATGATTCACTGGAATTGTCCCTGGGTTGAAGAGATTATTGTTCTTTATTCTTTCATGGGATGTGAATGTCGCTGACCAGGATAGGATTTGTTGCCCCTTCCTAATTGCCCTTGAACTGTGTGTATTGCTGGGTCATTTTGGATGGCAGTTAAGAGTCAACCACATTGTTGTGGGTCCAGAGTCACATGTAGGTCAGACCAGGTGCAGACTTCCTTCCTTAAAAGGACATTATAGTCAACCTCTGTCAATGGGTCATTCTGACTCGAAACTTTGGCTCTATTCTCTCTCCACAGATGCTGTCAGATCTGCTGAGATTTTCCAGCATTTTCTGTCTTTGTTTCTGATTCCAGCATCTGCAGTATTTTGCTTTTATTATAGTGAACCAGATGGGTTTTTATGACAGTTGACAATAGTCACATTTACACTAGCTTACAGATGGACACTGGCTTTCAGTTCCAGATTTATTAATTGAATTTAAATTCTGCCAGCTGCTGTAGTGGGATCTGACTCATGTCCCCAGAGCATCAACCTTGTCCTCAGGATTACTAGCCCAGTGACATTACCGCTCTACCACTGACTCCCCCACTCATTGAAAAATCAAGTGAGCTTCTTGTTGGGGATACTTTTACTGACAAATTTGATTTATTCTTGCAATTTCTTTTATTATTTAAACATTTGTTTTTTTACAGTTTATTTATTTGTGAGTGGCACAGTGGTTAGCACTGCCGCCTCACAGTGTTAGGGACCTGGGTTCGATTCCCGGCTTGGGTCACTATCTGTGTCGAGTTTGCACGTTCTCCCCTTGTCTGCGTGGGTTTCCTCTGGGTGCTCCGGTTTCCTCCCACTGTCTGAAAGACGTGCTGGTTAGGGTGCATTGACCCGAACAGGCGCCGGAGTGTGGCGACTAGGGGAATTTCACGTAACTTCATTGCAGTGTTAATGTAAGCCTACTTGTGATAATAAATAAAAGCTTTTACTTTAGTGTCTCAACTAGGCTTACATTAACACTGCAATGAAGTTATGTGAAATTCCCCTAGTCGCCACACTCCAACACCTGTTCGGGTACACTGAGGGAGAATTTAGCATGGCCAATGCATCTAACCAGCACGTCTTTCGGACTGTGTGACGAAACCGGAGCACCCGGAGGAAACCCACACAGACACAGGGAGAACGTGCAGACTCCACACAGACAGTGACCCAAGTTGGGAATTGAACCCGGGTCCCTGGTGCTGTGAGGCAGCAGTGCTAACCACTGTGCCACCATGCCGCCTTTTCAGACTGGATGAGTCACCCCTAAGCTCCTTATCTGCAGAAGATATAACCCCAAGTTTTCCCCCAGTCATGATCTTGTCCATGATCCCAGAATTCAATCCAAACTAGTTCAAAATGAATCCCGAAGGAAGGCTCTTTACAGAAAGGCTTGTGAGAATTAATGCACGGGACCCAGAGGCTCACAGATACACTTCAAACTGAGAAAAATACTTATTTGGAAACTCTGGGCATCAATGACTTGGAGAAAAGGCAGGGAATTAGGATTTAAACACTCGAGAGGCCATGATTCACGAAAATGGTGGAGCAGGTTCAATAACCTCATCTGATTTTCTTAAACTAGACTAAGCTCAATTACTTAGAGACTTCATTTTCGGTCCGTTCATAACAGCTTATGGAGAATTCACGTCAAATACTTGGACCTTGTAATACTTTCAGATTCTATGCAGAAATCATTTTACTTTTCAACGTTGTATACATTCTTTCCAGGGTTTTTGTTTTGACCATTCTTTAACATTTTAACAGTAAACTTATTATTTAAAAGTGTATCTTATTAAACACACTTAAACCATAAGGTTTTCTTTTGTCCCATCCCATCATAAGATAAATTGATTATTGCAATATTATCACTGCTTTCCTTTAATAAAAGAAATAAAGGTACCAGGGAGGTGTCACAAAGTCATTAATTTCTGTTTGAACAAGCCTGCAAAAAGGATCTTCATCAGATCGCTATTTTTTATATTTATAGAATCCCTACAGTGCAGAAGGAGGCCATTCAGCCCATTGAGCCTGCACCGACAACGATCTCACCAAGGCCCTATCCCCATAATCCCATGTATTTACCCTGCTAATCCCCCTGACACTTAGGGCCAATTTAGCATGGCCAATCCACCTAGCCCGCACATTTTTGGACTGTGGGAGGAAACCAGAGCACCCGGAGGAAACCCATGCAGACAGGGGGAGAATGTGCAAATGCCACACAGACAGTTACCCGAAGCTGGAATCGAACCCGGGTCCCTGCGCTGTGAGGCAGCAGTGTTAATCACTGTGCCGCCCTTGTGATGTAAGATTCCATTCAAAGGACAACTATGTGATTGAATGAATTGTTGCAAATCTGTCATAGGATCCCTACAGTTCCAACAGTGCAGAAGAAGGCCATTTGGCCCATCAGGTCTGCACTGACTCTCCAAAAGAGCATCTTACCCCAGACCATGGCCCCGCCCTGTGCCCGTAACCCCACACATTTATCATGGCTAAGCCACCAAACCTACACATCTTGGGACACTAAGGGGCAATTTAACATGGCAAATCCACCTAACTTGCACATCTTTGGGCTGTGAGAAGGAAACGGAGCACCTGGAAGAAACCCGTGCAGACACAGGGAGACTGTAGCAAAGGCCCAAATTGAACCCGGGTCCCTGGCGTTGTGCGGCTGCAGTGCTAACCACTGTGCCACCCCTATATTCTTACAACCATCACTGCTAAGATGTCCAATCTCCCTTAAAAAACAAATGAAGATAGTTTTAGCATTATGTTGTTGTCGGATTGTTATGCCTTGAGCCATACCTTTCAACTGGTTGGCACAGTGCTAGAAGTGTGGTGCAGAATGCAATAGCTCTCAGCAAGAATCCTGCAGCGGAAAACGTATCCCACCCTGTCACTTCACACCAATGGCAGGTAGTAAGAGTGGGGGAGATTCCTGATCAGCCCTGTGATGGAAAGGAAGTTCCAGCCTCCACCATCACTATCCATTGCTCCAGACTGCAACATGCATGGAAAAGCACTGGTTGCCACAGCAACTTGGTCTCCCTGAGTCAACTGTAACACAGGCTGGGATTTTCCAGCTCTGACGCCGTGGGTCTGGCCATGGCGGATGCGGAAAGCCAGGACGTAGGCAGCACTGGAAGATTCTGCCGGTGGATGGAGCCAGATAATCATGCCCACAGTAACACTTAGCCCCTTTTGTGCTTTTCTATTTCTTAGCGAAAAGATTTTAGACTAAAAGTAAACAGTTGGTTAAGCTGAGTAATTATTTTGAACAGTTTTAAGAATTCAGGAAATAGTTGAAATGCAAACATTGATATTATCATTGGAATGTGTAACATGCTTACAGTGAATTCATTTCTCTATCGTTAATACAGCAGCCGTGACAAACTTTAAAACAGAAAAGGTTGATGTATTTGTTAAATCAGCGAACAAAGGAATTTGGTATGAGCAGGTTAGACATTCCAACAATATCTTTATTTGTTCTAAGTGTATCTTCACACCCATACTGTTTCGACTTTAAGAAACTACAAAGGGTCGTGAATGAAGCCCAATCCGTCACGCAAACCAGCCTCCCATCCATTGACTCTGTCTACATTTCCCACTGCCTCAGAAAAGCAGCCAGCATAATTAAGGACCCCACACACCCCGGACATTCTCTCTTCCACCTTCTTCCATCAGGAAAAAGATACAAAAGTCTGAGGTCACATACCAACTGACTCAAGAACAGCTTCTTCCCTGCTGCCATCAGACTTGTGAATGGACCTACCTCGCACTAAGTTGATTTTTCTCTACACCCTAACTATGACTGTAACGCTACGTTCTGCACTCTATTGTTTCCTTCTCTATGAACGGTATGCCTTGTCTGTATAGCGTGCAAGAAACAATACTTTTCATTGTATACTAATACATGTGACAATAATAAATCAAATCAAATTAATTTTACCCTTTTTGGGGAATAGTGGGAGAAGTAGTGGAAGGATTTCCAAGCTGGTTATCCGCCCATTGAGCCACGTTGAATACTCCTTCCATGGCCAACAGGTCTTGGCGTTGGATTCAAACCCGCAGCTTCTGGTCCAGCAGTTGGGAGGGGTGGGGGCGCTACCCCTGCACAATAAGGCCTCCATCTTAATGAGAATTCCCATATTTTCAACTTGTCTGTAGCAGTAAAATTTGATGATCTTCAGCTGGTCATCTCTTTGACATTGGCTAATCTATGAAGTGCAGGTTTTATAATTAAATCACCAATGCCCCAGGGAAGTGAACTGGTTGCTGTATTACATTTCCAGGAAATGGAGTTCAGAAACATCCCAACAAGAATTTAATTGCCACCTCCATAAAGAAAAAACACAAAATGCTGGAAATCCTAAATTAAAATCAGCGCTGAAAATCCACAACATCTTAAACAAAAAATCTAAAAGAGAATTTTAAAATTCACCTGCAACACTTTCATCGGAACTTAAAACTTGGGGCTGGATTTTCATGTATTTGGAGAAACTCCACGGACCTTTATAGTTGGCGAGTGGGACCCAGATACAGAAGTCCGGCTCTCATTCCTGACACGTCCAATCCTTGCTGGTAGGGGAAAGGAGGTGGGTTGTGATTCACATATCAGATCAACTTGAATCGGCAGGGCTGTCTGAATTTAGTGCTGAGTTCAAACGGACGGACACCCATTTTGGCTGTTGCAAGGGCCTTAACCTGCAGCCAAAAGAGAAAATGCTGGAAAATCTCAGCAGGTCTGGCAGCATCTGTAAGGAGAGAAAAGAGCTGACGTTTCAAGTCCAGATGATCCTTTGTCAAAGCGGGCGTGGTCTGCATTGTGGTCATTATCTAGTCGTCATCATAGTATTGGTTATGGCCACTTACTGCGTGCAAGTTGACTGTCACATTTTTAAAAATGCATTTACGGGATGTGGGCGTCGCTGGCTGGGCCAGCATTTATTGCCCATCCCTAACTACCCTCCATTTCAGAGGGCATTTGGGAGTCAACCCCATTGGTGTGGATCTGGTGTCACATGCAGCTTTGACAAAGGATCATCTGGACTCGAAACGTCAGCTCTTTTCTCTCCTTACAGATGCTGCCAGACCTGCTGAGATTTTCCAGCATTTTCTCTTCCGGTTTCAGATTCCAGCATCTGCAGTAATTTGCTTTAATCCAGCCTTAACCTGCAATGTGAGAATTGGTAGAATGGACTTAACTGCTCCTGAAGGGTGGATAAGATCTGTTTAAATGTCATAATCTGAAGATATTCTAAATGCCCAACTCTTTAAATATTAATTAAAACAAACTGAAATTGTCCCAAACAGCAAACAAAAACCTCTGCTGGACAGTTTTAATTGACAGGCCATCAGGTTTAGGTTAGAAAAAAAGTATCAGCATCTGTTGGTGAAGTTTCAATTGAGTTCTTTATTGATAATTTCCCCATAGGCTATTATTATGTCAGCATGAATATTTGGCTGAGTTTCAAATGCTAGAATCACCTCAGCAGTGGTTTCTCAGTTTACTGTTTGATTAGCAGCTTCAAGAAGCTATTAAAAGATTAATTGTCTTTAATATGGGGTCTGTATTGAAGTTTGTTTCTAATTATGAGATTAACTACTTGAGAGTTAAAAGCTTTCAATGGATTTCATGATAGTTTTTTTCACTATTAAGTGAGAGCTGTCTTAGATTCATGGAAGTTTATTTTTTACATCTCCATGTGGTTCCGAATGTCGGCCCCTGGTGGATACTGTGTGAGTGGCTATGAAGGTGACATGGGGGCTATGAGGGGGCATGGTACAGGGGTAAATGAAGAGACACCAGCTGGCATTATGCAATGAGGATCCATGAGGTGATGGGTGGTGAGGGGGTGTGAGTAGTGGGAGCTAGAGAGCCTAACAGCTTCTAAAACAAATGGCACAAAGCCCCAGAGAATTGAAGTAGGGCTTCTAACCAGCACTCCACAGCACTTGCCCTCCCCTGTGGTCAGGGTTGGTGGGCTTGGCTCCATCCCATACCCACACCATCTCATTCAGTCATTCTTCCAGCTTTCCATTTTCTGTTTTCAGTATTTCAAATATCAACAGCTTTTTTATAGGGGACCCTTTCCTCCATTTCCTTTTAATCCCAAATTTAGAGAATGGAAACACCAATTTAAAATGTCATTAGGTAGACTTTCAGACACACTAATGGAAGTGGAAGTCTATTTTAGTAAAACAATTAAAATACTGTCTGTCTGGCATCATGAAGCTGATCTGAATCATGATTGGTCAGGCAAGAGCTGTAGACAAAAGTGTTTCTACCCAAGCTGATGGGAAGTATTCCCGTGGGAAAAATCCTCCCATTGTGCTCTGAAATGTGAGGAGAAATCCCTCCATTTTGGAGGTTGGCTCTGAGAGAATAGGTCCAGTTGCACAGGATTCTAATACGTCCATCCTCTTAGCTGCTTAGTCCTTTGAACAAGGTGCGGTCTGCATTGTGGTCATTATCTAGTCGTCATCACAGTATTGGTTATGGCCGCTTACTGCGTGCAAGTTGACTGTCACATTTTTAAAAATTCATTTACGGGATGTGAGCGTCGCTGGCTGGGCCAGCATTTATTGCCCATCCCTAACTACCCTCCATTTCAGAGGGCATTTGGGAGTCAACCATATTGCTGTGGATCTGGAGTCACATGTAGGCCAGACCAGGTAAGGATGGCAAATTACCGTTCCTAAAAGGCCAGATGGATTTTTATGACAATCGACAATGGTCATCATTAGACTTTTCATTCCAGATTTTTATTGAATTCAAATATCACCATTTATCATGGTGGGATTCGAATCCAGGTCTCCAGATCTTACCCTGAGTCTCTGGATTAATAATCCAGTGACAATAACTCTGTGCCACCGCCTCCCCTAATGTTTACTGCATTACAACAGCGACACCACTTCAAAAAGTACTTCAGCTGCTGTAAAGTATTCTGGGACGTCCAATGGTTGTGAAAGGCACCAAATAAGTATAAGGCGGCACGGTGGTGGAGTGGTTAGAACTGCTGTCTCACAGCGCCAATGACCTGGGTTCAATTCCGGCCTCGGGTCACTGTCTGTATGGAGTTTGCACATTCTCCCCGTGTCTGGGTGGGTTTTCTCCGGGTGCTCTGGTTTCCTCCCACAGTCCAAAGATGTGCGGGTTAGGTTGATTGGCCAGGTTAAATTGCCCCTAAGTGTCAGGGGGATTAGCAGGGTAAATATGTGGGATTACGGGAATAGGGCCTGCGTGGGATTGTGGTCGGTGCAGACGCGATGGGCCGAAAGGCCTCCTTCTACACTGTAGGGATTCTATGATTCTATGAAGCTGTTGTCTTTACAGCTATAATAACAGTCTTGGTAAAGGGTATTTTCCATTTACTCTTTCCTATACCGGCCTAAGGAGCTCCTGCCCCTGACGGGTAGGCTCATCAATTGCATATTAATTTGAGGCCCTACACATCCTGCATGTGATCTCCTCACAACGCCAGTGGAAAGAATTAAACAGGCGCTGAGCAGAGCAACGTCAGCTAAGTTGGTGATGCCCTTGCCTCTGAGTCACAAAGCCGTGGGTTCAAGTCCCACCTGAGCACAAGAATCATTTCATTATTTGAGGAAGGGCCGGGGTGAATGGAAATTTGGTCCAAGAGAAAGGTTTTTTTTGGGGGGGCGGCACGGTAGCAAGTGGTTAGCACTGCTGCTTCACAGCTCCAGGGACCTGGGTTCGATTCCCGGCTTGGGTCACTGTCTGTGTGGAGTTTGCACATTCTCCTCGTGTCTGCGTGGGTTTCCTCCGGGCGCTCCGGTTTCCTCCCACAGTCCAAAGATGTGCGAGTTAGGTTGATTGGCCATGCTAAAATTGCCCCTTAGTGTCCTGAGATGTGTAGGTTAGAGGTTAGATGTGCAGGTAAATATGTAGGGATATGGGGGTAGGGCCTGGGTGGGATTGTGGTCGGTGCAGACTCGATGGGCCGAATGGTCTGTTTCTGCACTGTAGGGTTTCTATGATTTCTATGACAAACAAGTTTGCAGGACACCCATTCCTAACTGGTTCATTGCTGACCTATTGCGGTCGATGTGTAGAATGTCAGAAAGGAAAACGATTTCATGCGATAGCATTTCAGCAATCATCAAATAGGCTTCTCGGCCTTTTGGCTGAGATCAAGCATCAGATCAAGCCCAAGATGGGGTGCAATGCTTTATCGTGTCAGCTTGGATCTTGTTTCCCTCTTGTGGGAACCATTGGAATTTGATTCAATTGGATTTTGAATTTGGTTTTTGAAGCAAGCAAGGAATGGATATGGGTCTGCCTGGTCCACTCTGAGCATTGGCTTTGTAACTTTAAGGATGGAGTTTAAAAAATCAAACAGGTGTTTGGAAGGTGAGTTACTTTTTCATTGGCAGGCAGACTGCTGTGCACCCTAGGTTGCACATCCCTTCCACCTCTCCATTCCCTCCCATTTCATCCTTGTCAAATGTTGTCGATGGGTTTTTGAGTCTTTTCAAAGTGTACTTTTCCCTAGAATGTCTGTCCTCCTATTGCCCTTCTCTTGTTTCTAACCTTTTAAAGATTGAAGAATGTTAAAATAAGATAAAGTTGCCATCGTTCCAGATGACCATAGGCTGTTCTCCCTATTGAGGATCATCACGCCTCAGGCGAGGGGAAAGGGTAAGAAGGCAGGGCCGTCATGACTAACCTCATGGGAATTGAACAACCCATGCTGTTGGCATCGCTCTGCATCACAAACCAGCCATCCAGCCAACTGAGCTAAATGGCACTTTGCCACCATTACCACCAATGTTTTCCACATGTTCAAATTGGCAGCTGATGCTATGCATGTTTATGATAATGAACTGGCCTCAAAGTTAGAAACAGTTCATTCATTAGTGTCACAAGTAGGTTTACATTAACACTGCAATGAAGTTACTGTGAAAATCCCCTAGTCCCACAGTCTAGCGTCTGTTCGGATACACTGAGAGAAAATTTAGCATGGCCAATGCACCTAACCAGCAGGTCTTTCAGACCGTGGGAGGAAACCGGAGCACCTGGAGGAAACCCAAGCAGACACAGGGTGAACGTACAGACTCCGCACAGTCAGTGATCCAAGACGGGTATTGAACCCAGGTCCCTGGTGCTGTGAGGTAGCAGTGCATACCACTGTGCTTCCGTGCCACCCATTGTGCCACCATGCCACCCATTGTGCCACTGTCCCGCCCATTGTGCTTCCGTGCAAGAAGTAGTGGACCTGAAGGAACCTTCTTCATGTGAAAAAAATTTCCTTTGACCCTTTTTTGAGCACCTTCCAGCAGCCTGTTTTAAGGACTGATAATGATAGGCTGCCTGGGTGGAGCCTTGTACATTGTTGAGTCTGGTCATTTATGTCAAAGAAAGTCAATTCCTTCCCTCTGTTGCCATCAGAAGCCTGCGGTCACAGTGGTAGCATGGCCACTTTAAGGAGGTGGTGTTTGTGGAACAAGGGACCCTCTTAGGGCCTATCGGGGGAAGCATGCGAACCAACACCTTTCAAGTGTTAGGGTGTGGGTCCTGGTAGGAGGGAACCTCTAGTGTGAGCCCGGGAGTCAGTGGAACTGGATCTGCATTGAGATTGTTTGTATATAGTTTAATGTTCCCTTTACTAAATCACCAGTGTGATTGAAGGCTTCCTTGTTGTGATGACCCGCAGTCACCGACTTGCACACTCAAGCAGCCCTGTTTCTGGCAGTCAGGCTGCTTGCCCATTTACAGACCTCACCAATTCTTTCACATCAGTCGAGCCCTTAGACCTCGAAGAAGCTTGATTCTCTTGAAAGAAAGACAAAGTTGGGGAATGTTTTCAATGCAAAACATTCGTTGATACGGTAGTGCAATCTCCCTCATAGGCAGCTCTTTAACAGATGTGCTGGTCCATGAGGAATTGCGATTTCAGCTCATCTGCTTTAGTGGGGGTTGGGCTTTTTGGAAATTCGCTGTGTTGGAATCACAAATTAACCCGATTATCAATTGGAAGTGACCTACTTAGTGAAATCTACATCAGGAGTGGTGCGTGCCGTGTGCTCACGCAAGGTTTCTCAACCTGGCAGCTTCCAGCCAGTCTCCAGAGATAACCACCCCCCAGAAGCCTCTAGCCAGTCTCCAGAGATAACCCCCCCGCCCACCACCAACATGTCGAACCTGACACCAACAGAGCAAGCTCCCAATGCAAGGGATATGGTAGATATCCACAGGTTGAAAATTGATTAAGAATTGCCCCAATTAGAAGATTTTCATATTCTGATTTACTGTTACTTTATTTTGAAATGACTTCTTTAAATAGCCGAAACGATTCAATTAGTTGTTTATCTGCATTTTAATACACTCGAGTGGTAGATCCCATTTAAAATTGACTCTGAAGAGATCGAGTACATTGTTTTCCTCGTGTAGATTCATTTTAATTCACTGTGGTGTCGTTTGTCACCATTAATGTCAGGCCGGTGAAGCAAACTCTGTTTCTGCGTCAGTGTAATGGTAACTGATCATTTAAAAGTGAAGTTTTAAGTTTTTAGTTGCAGATCTATGTCTGTCCACATGATAGAACAGAGAGAGGCTATGTGAACCATTTGAGAGAGATAAAATGAAGGTAGGCCTATTATAAAATACTCATCAAATTACCACAGTCACTGACTATGACAACCCACAAATAGAATATTACATAACTGTCTTTTTTTTTGTTCTGTCGAATGGAAATTCAGATTCTGTCTCGTGGATTTTCCACCATGATCACCTTTATTCTATAAGTGTTTTTGTTATGTCCTTGTAATAATTTGGCTAAGGCCAGTCTTCTGTCACCAAAAACCCTTCAATGACGACATGGCTTATAGCATGCAAGCCAAATACTCGGGGATACGTTTTCCATAATGATTTACTAATCCCAGGAAGGACTTAGGAGTTGGTGCTTCTTTGATGGCCTTCATCTTTTCCTCTACTCTGTGTGCACCTTTGTCATCTATCCGATAGCCTGAGTAGGTCACTTAAGTCGCTTGAAAGATGCACTTTTCCCTCTTCAAGCATCGTCCGGCTGTTGAGAATCTCTGCAAGACCTCCTCTAAGTTTGCCAAGTGTTCTTGTTCCAAAGCTCCTGTGATCAGGATGCTATCCAAGTACCCCGCCATTCTGGGTAGCCCTTGGAGTATGTTCTACGTAACTCTTTGGAATATGGCGCATGCCAACGAGACCCCGAAGGTCAAGTGAGTATACTTGTATAGTCCCTTGTGTGTGTTGATCGTCACATATTTTCAGAAAGAGTTGACCAGTTCAAGTTGGAGTGAGGTGTGGCTCTTTCCTGCTTTGGAGAATGTCTGGCCACCTGTTAACTTAGCACACAGGTCTTCGATTCAGGGCATACAGTTCCTCTCCAGTTTGGAAACCTGATTGACTGTTAGTTTATAGTCCCCACAAAGACGGACCGATTTTTCTGGCTTCAGGACAGGGACCACATGCGCAGTCCATTCTGCAAATTGAACTGACGTTATTATGCCTAAACCTCCAAGGTGCCTTAGTTCAGTTTTCATCTTCTCCAACAGGGAGTATGGGACTGGTCTTGCTCTGAAATATTTAGCTGTAGCATCAGGGTCAACGTAGATCTTGGCTTCGACTCCTTAAATGTTTCCTAATGCTTCTTGGAAAATTCCAGTGTGTCTACTGATAACTTCGTACGGTCCCCCACAACCAGCCTGAAGATCTCCAACCAGTTGAGCCTGGTATGCTGGAGCCAATCTCTCCCCATAAGGCTTGGTCCATGTCCCCATACAACAATGAGTGAGAGACAAGCTGGTTGCTGCCTATAAGTCATTGGGGCTATTGTGGTGCCTTTTACTTCTGAAGGTTCTCCCATGTAGGTGGCTTATCTGGCCTTCGTGTCTTCTAAGCTCAGAAGTTGGACCAGTTTGGAAGTGCTTGTGAGTCTCTTCCCCATAATGGCGACTGCAGCCCCCGCGTCCACCTCCATTTTCAAGGGATGATTGCTCACCAGTAGTTCTAACGCTACAGGGGCAATCTTTGTCATGAAGATGTGATTCAGTTGTAATATCCCTGCTTCTGGAAGTGGATATACCTGCATGGTATGGTCAGGTACTGACCTTGGCTTCTTCACTGAACAGCACGCATTTTTCCTTTTCTTAACATTTTGCCTTGGCTGTATCCTTTGGCAGTGCTTTCAGTAGTCCATTGTCTGGTATCCGCTTCCCTCTGGAATAAATTCCCTCATGCTCTTGGGGCTGTACAGTCTTTCCTTGACTCTCTGGTGGTGTTACTAGAGCTCTAATGCTGTATGGGCCCTTCTAACGTCTTGTTTCCGCAAGCACTCTGCGTTGAGGACAGACATTGCTGCCTGAAGCCCCTGACCCCCTTTTTTGAATTCTCCAGTGATAGAATTATTTCAACGGGTTTTTAAAAATCCAGCTTGGGTTCTGCCGATTGCTTCTTTTGGGTACTTCAGGTTATTTATGCCGCATACCAATCTGTCTCACAACATTTCACCTGGAGGCGGTCTGAATTCTCAATGTTCTGTTAATTTTCATAACCTGGTCAGAAAGTAGGTGACAGGTTCTCCAGGGGTTCTCCCTGGTATGGTAAAGTGGTATCTCTGGAGTATAACAGAGGACTTTGGGTTGTAATGGTTTTTCACCAAGCCTACTAGCTCATTAAAAGTTTTTAAGTCGGGGTAGGTTTTATCATGCTGAATGTTGGGGGCCCATGTGCCGTCAACAAAATTACTTTTTGGTTTTCATCTTCTTTGATGTTGTTAGTGTGGAAGAAGTAATGCTTGTGTTCTGTACATTGGACCCAATCTTCCCTGCTGGTACCATGGGGTTCAACCTTCCCGAAAAGAGGCATAATTGTTTTTTCTTGCCGGAGAAAAGTTCCTTGTTCCTGATTATGGAGGTTATGCAGAGAAAAAATAATTGTTTTTACTCCTCGTCGCCAATGTAGTAATTCCACCAAGGCCAGTCTTCCATCACCAGAAACCCTTTAATGATAACACAAGAAAGAGCTGCACTGTTGTCGATTGTCAGAAAAACCCATCTGGATCACTAATGTCCTTCAGGGAAGGAAACCTACCGTCCTTACCCGGTCTGGCCAAATGTGACTCCAGAGCCACAGCAATGTGGTTGACTCTCAACTGCCTTGGGCAACCAGGGATGGGCAATAAATGCTGGCCAGCCAGCAATGCCCATATCTCATGAATGAGTAAAAAAAGACTCATGGCTAACAGCATGCAAGTCAATACCCGTGGACCAACTGATTACTGGTGCAGGTTGAAGCAATGGGTTTTACCCCCCCGCTGCTCACTTCCCAGTGGGCACGTCTCCACTCGCTCAATAAGGGAGCTCGTACTCCATGAAACCCGTGGGGAGATCTATTGATGATCCCTTGTGCCCTTCATGGCCATCATAACAGTTCCCAATCAAAGGTCTTTTAGTCCATTGTATTGTGCCATGCTCATTTTTGCGATACCGGTAGATAGTTCTTTACTAACTCTGGTTTGATAATTATATTTGTCTTGTAGTTATCAATGTTCTGTTTATTTACTAATGGGTGTTCAGCCCTCGTATAGAAAGCAGTTTTCAGGGTTTACCTGAAGGGATTCGATGTTCTGAGCACAGTTGGCAGCAGGGTATCTCTTTCACTAACAGTGTGTCGGAGATTTTCCAATATTCAGTGTCACTGAGTAAGGTTTTGTGCTGCGGTGCAGAATCAAAAACAAGTCACAAGCCCTCGGAATTTAAATTTGGGACAATGGGAAAGCTGCTAATACATTGTTGATCCGCGATATGCTCTGTGGTCATGGAGGAAGAACCAACAATGTACAGTCTAAAATGAATAACTTTATAGGTTTTCCACACACAGACAAGTATATTATTAATATAATGGCACTATTGCGGTGGTCTTTACTATGGTACAGAAACTGGTATTCATAGCGTCCACAATACTTGAGAAGCTTTCTCCCGTTCTGTATTGCTGCAGAGTTTTAAACGCGAATATAAAGAACATGCTAACAATTTCACTGCAAGTGGCAAACAAAAGTGGCAGGATCTTACAGCCCCCTACCAATGTGTTTGAAGGTGGGGAGAGGGGGGTGGGGGGCTTGTAAAATGCCTTCATGCCACCTTACTGGGCACCCCCACCCTGTCTCCCATTTCATGAGAGTGGGGGGGGAGGCACCAGGCAGCTGCCCTCCTTGGGGCCTATTGAGGTCCTTAAGTGGGCAATTCACCCTGCTCCCGCCACTATTTTAGCCGTGGTGGGATAAGGCCCACCCTATGTGCATGCCCAACAGCTTTTGCAAGATGGGTTGATGTCGGGCAAGAGTGGTTGGGGAGAATGGGGGTGGGGAGTTGGGGGGAACCTCCTTTCAGGCATACCTGTGCCCATCAGAAGCACTTCCCCAAGATCATTCTGCTCCTTTCACAATTTTAACTCTTTCCTGCTTGCCGCTCAAACCTGCCCCCCTCCTTACACCCCTCACTGACACCCAAGCCTACCTAAATTCAGACCTCCTTAAACTCCTCTTCTCATCTGGTTCACCAATGTCCTTCAGGGAAGGAAATCGGACGTCCTTACTTGGTCTGGCCTACATATGACTCCAGAGCCACAGCAATGTGGTTGACTCTCGACTGCCCTCTTAACAAGGGCAACTAGGGATGGGCAATAAACGTTGGCCAGCCAGTGACGGACGTGTCCCACGAATGAGTCACAAACAAATCCCAACCATGGTCTCAACGACAAGTGCTTTCCATTTCCGAACTAAAATACACATTGTAGTGGCTGTCCACCACCACCTTCCCCGCAGGAAGGTGATGGACACGTTACCCCCACCCTCCCGCTCAATTCTTCGGTCCCCTCCCAACCTCTCAGCCACTCCCTGAGGCCCATAAAATCTAGGGGATGCAATGGCCTAGTGGTATTGTCACTAGATTAGGTGGCACTGCTGTGACTGATGTACTGCCAACCCTCCGATTGGTGATGGGATCTCATTCCTGAAAGGGACAGGTGTACCTCCACCAGGCAGTTAATTGCCTGTTCTGCGTAGAACCTGGTGGGTCTACCCAGGACTGGCCGTGGCAGGGATAGCCCGCGACATTGCAGCCAGTGGACAGGACCACTGCCTCATAAAATCCTAGCCCATGATTCTTATTTTGTCCTTCAAACAGGAGTTACACATGGCAACACTAGAGTGTCCGGCATATAAGATGTTTTTTTTCCTTAAGTAACACTCATTGCTCAAGCCCTGTACTGAAATACAGCCCTGTACTGAACAGGACGGCACAGTGGTTAGCACTGCTGCCTTTTAGCACCAGGGATCTGGGTTCAATTCCGGCCTTGGGTGACTGTGTGGAGTTTGCACATTCTCCGCATGTCTGCATGGGTTTCCTCCAGGTACTCTGGTTTCCTCCCAAGATGTGCCGGTTAGGTGAAATGGCCATGCTAAATTTTCCCTTAGTGTCCCAAGATGTCTGGGTTAGGGAGATTAGCGATGTAAATATATGAGGTTATGGGGTTAGAGCCTGGGTACGATGCTCTGCAGAGAGTTGGTGCAGGCTCGATGGGCCGAATGGCCTCCTTCAGTACTGTAGGGATTCTGTGATTCTAAGAAGACCAGCAGTGTGCACAGTAATACCCATGAAGCTCATTCTGGAGCTGACAGGGAACTGCATCTCATGACACACAATTGCTCATGGTTTAATTCATCCCCATTCCCTTTAGAATGCTTAGAAAAAAGAACTGAAGGAAAGAATTGTTCTGGGTTCCATACATAGCGACATCATGATTTTATTCCAAAGGAATGTATTTGTCACTACACCAAATAATCTAAATTCCTTCCCCTTTATAAAGTATGTGGAAAATTATTTACACCTATCAGCATGAGCTGTAAAAGAAGAATTCCAATAGTTTATGCTTGCTGTTGAGAAAATGCCATTTTTTTCTGTGATGATAATGATCTGGCCAAGGCTCTGCTTCTGTTTTTTATCACTGTCCTGGATCACATCAGCTCATCATCAGAATACAATATTCAATCACTTTCAAGTTGAATCAACTGATTGAACACTTCCATCAAATTTCAGACATGTATGTGATGTAATGTGGCCATTATGAATGTCTGTAAAATTAATAACCAAGGCATAATCACGTTGGAATCCTGTGTCGTGACTGTACTAAGTCAAACTAAACTACAGCAAACTACGGCATGGCAGCACAGTGGTTAGCACTATTGCCTCACAGCGCTAGGGACCCGGGTTCGATTCCCGGGTTGGGTCACTGTCTGTGTGGAGTTTGCAGGTTTTCCCCATGTCTGCATGGGTTTCTTCCGGGTGCCCCGGTTTCCTCCCACAGTCTGAAAGAGGTGCTGGTTAGGTGCATTGACCTGAACAGGCACCGGGGTGTGGTGACTAGGGGCATTTCACAGTAACTTCATTGCAGTGTTAATGTAAGTCCTACTTGTGACGAATAAATATACTTAACAGTGACAATGGGCAGAATTTTATGACTCTCTCCCGCCAATGGGATTTTCCATTCCCGCCGAAGCCAATGGAATTTTGAATGGCCAGTGGCATTTAACGGCCAGATATTTTACACAATGTTCCAAGATTAGCATGAAATTTACAGGTCAGGATTTTCCAGCAATGGAGGCAGATTGTCTTGGCCACCGGCAGGATTTTCTGGTCCCTCTGGGATCGCTGATGCTTTGTACAGCTCGCCCGCAGGGGAATGCACCTAGAGAGGTCGCCTTCGGCAGGGCCAGAAGATCCTGCATGTGGCAACGGCCAGAAAATCCCATCCATAGGGCGGGATTTTAGGGCCTCACTCGCCCCGAAACCGTAAAATTCCGCCCGAGCTTAACGGACCTTTCTCTTGTCCACCCCTCGCCCGCTACAATTCCCTGGCAGGCAGGACGATAAAATTCTGGCCATAATCTCTAAAAGAAAGAGATGGTTGCAATAGTATCGATACAAACACAAACATATTCCTAATTCAATCCCGATCTGCTATGTTTCCTCTGTGGAAAAGCCGTTATCCATCAATACTTGATTTGATTCTGGCTGAGAACGTTTTATAAAGGCACCGGCCCCTATCTCAACCCACATTCCTCAGAATTAAAACTGCTCATTGGTAAAGAGTGAATATTTTCTTTTTGATGGGGGTGGGGAGTAGTTTGAGCGTTTTATCTTTTTTATCGGGGCATAGCAGCGTCAGACAATGTGGCCACACATGGTGGCAGCAAAACAGACCTGGCAAAGCACCAAGAATCTGAGGATGTGCCCGACGGATGTGCCTTTGAGGCGTATGACAGTCCAGGTGAGAGCCATTCAAAGATGAATGTGAAATGTAGGGTGACAAATGTGACATGAGGTTACAAGACTGCAGAAGCAGAGAGCACCTTGACATTCTTATTTCCTTGCGACTGCAGCGAAGTACAGCATTCACTTCATGGTTCAGATGTTTATGTATAACTCTTCTGCCCTTTCTGGAACATTCTCTCTCTGCAATTCTCCAATTTCCACTCATTCTGCATTCAGTTTGGGTTTTCAATGTGGTAAATTCCTGGCCATCTCAAGTTTCTCTGTATGCCAATTCATGTACCATACGTCGCCAATATATGTGTGTCTCTAATATATACAATATATATTACAACCTACATTTTTGATTCAGCCTCTCTAAGACCTGTCACCTAGGTATGAAATTTCCAAATCTTGCTGCTACCTCTGACAGGGGGCAGCTGCACAGAGTCCCCCTGATCTCTCCCACAGGAGAACGGCTGAGATTTAATTTTCAGTGAAAGGGTGCAGTTTTGAAATCCATGTCAGGTCCCCCAGGTCACCTCCCAACCCAGATCGGACCCGTGGCAGAGGGATTATCTTTCAGCGCAATCCACTCATCCTGGTTTCTCTCGGAGTTTGACGGCTAAGTCCTTTGCTCGCTGACTTTCAACGCATTTGCTCATTCCTTCATCGAGAACTGCAACAGCGTGACTTTGACGGGAGAAGGCAAAGAGAGAGAGGAGAAAGTGTGGAGTCCTTCTTAAAACAAAAAAACATAATCCTTCATTTTATACAATGCCGGCTGGTGTAACATCACAATGATTTTGAAGGGTAGGGGGGGGGGGGGGATAGAAGTTCTGTTTAATGTCTCGTGTTTGGACCCATCACGTTCTGAACTGGTGCCAAAGGAGAATTAATGTTTTTTTTGTGAGTAGCCATTCCTATATCTAAATATGTCTTGCCTTGTAAGACTAAAAGCCTCCTGAGATTTCACTGCTGGTCTCATTGGCTTCCACAGAGAATATGTGGCTTTGTTACCATGGATACATCGTATTTCTTCAAGAATTGTTGGTATTGATCAGTCGACAAGCGTGAAGGACCAGGCATGTGTGAAGCATGAAGGGGGTGGGGGGAGCAGCGTGGATGACCAGAGGTTGGATATGAGCTAATGGCAAACACTGGCGCAGAAAGAAAGAGACCCCCACCCTTTTTTTTTATTTGCTTCCTGAACTTTTGTGCTGGCCGCATTGTGCTTTTCACGGAGAGCTAAAAGAAACTTGTTAGTCGCTTGTCATGTCAGATCTCCAGTGTTTCTCCTGACACAGCTGTCAGCATTCCAGCTCGCAGTCTCGGGGTATACGCGACCAAGAGACCCGTGCCATGAATTATTTATCGCAGTGCCCTCAGCTTGCAATTCTGTTGCAAGAAATTAAGATAACTTGGGAAGAGAACAGCGGTCGGACCAAAAGTGGACCCAGGCTGTCTTTATTTGGGGGGGGGGGGGGGGAGAATTTTAGTTGAGGAATGCAGCCCCCCAGGTCTTCAAATCTGCATTCAGTCCCACTGCACTTGTTGGGGTGCTTGCATATTTTCAAACATATTTCCAGCTGGGACACGCAGGGCGCTGCTTTCACCTTCATCTTGCAGGGGTTTTTTTTGCAGAAGCCTTGTGGAATTCTCCAAAATCGTGACTTTCAAAAAAATTTGCAGACCTTTCTAAACTCATGCCCTGTTGCACCAGATCGATCGGAGGTGAGATATAAATTGCACTAAAACCCTGCATTTGGCAAAGTCTGAGCCAGGTGTATATATATATATATATTTCTGCCTGACAAGATCTTACACAGTGGCAAAAATGATGCATTGTGACAGTATCGAGCCAGAAGTAATGCAGATAAATGAAATAAAATAGAAGTCAATGGCATTCCACCCCACCATCAATAATGTTCAGAAATATTACCGGACAGGGAGTGGGGGCAGGGGGTAAATTCTTTAGACTTTCAGCAAGTAGTATAGAGGATTTATACATGCATATCCTTTTGGAACATTACCAAAGTTGTAATTTTCTGCAGAGTTTACAGAAATCAAACTAGCACATTCAATTACGCCCCACACACACACACACTCTCATTCTCACTCACTCAGACACGCACACACTCTCACTCACTCAGACACACACACTCACTCTCACTCACTCAGACACACACACACTCTCACTCACTCAGACACACACACTCTCATACTCACTCAGACACACACACTCTCTCACTCACTCAGACACACACACTCACTCTCACTCACTCAGACACACACACACTCTCACTCACTCAGACACACACACTCACTCTCACTCACTCAGACACACACACTCACTCACTCAGACACACGCACACACTCAGACACACACACACTCACTCAGACACACACACTCTCACTCACTCAGACACACACACTCTCATTCTCACTCACTCAGACACACACACACTCACTCTCACTCACTCAGACACACACTCTCACTCAGACACACACACACACTCACTCACAGACACACACTCACTCACTCAGACACACACACACACTCACTCAGACATGCACACACACACGTACACTCTCACTCACTCGGATGCACACACACGCATACACACACGTACATATTCAGACCCACACACACTCACTCGGACATGCACACACACACTCACTCAGATGCGCATACAGATGCACGCACTGTCACTCAGACATGCACACACACATACGCACACTAATTCATTCAGACATGCACACACACACACAGATGTGCACATACACACACACTCACTCGCTCAGACATACACACACTCTCACTCACTTGGACATGCACACACAGTCAGTCAGACACACACACACACTCTCACTCACTTAAACACACATGCACGCACACACACACACACTCACTTGGATACGCGGACACACACTCACTCGCGTGGACACACACGCACACACACACACTCACTTGGATACGCACACACACTCACTCGCGCGGACACACGCTGTTACTCACTTGGACCCGCACATACACTCTCACTCACTTGGACACACACTCGTTCGGGGACACACACAACTTAAAGCCAATGATTTTCCTGAATAGTTATCTGTAGATGTGTAATGAAAATAAGCCAACACTTCATTGGTGGTGAAGTGCTTTGGTGCGTCTGGGATGATGAGAGACATGATGTCAATGTGTGTCTTTCTTTATATGACATTTTGTGATGATCACTTTAGCAATCTGTACCTTTATAAGGAGCTCAAGCTACAAAAGGTGGCAGAAAACTCATTTCAAATAGTTTTTCCTTCGACTACACACCATACCATTCAATAACAGTGTCTTTAAATTGACTGTAAGATGTAGAATCATAGAATCATAGAAACCCTACAGTGCAGAAGGAGGCCATTCGGCCCATCGAGTCTGCACCGACCACAATCCCACCCAGGCCCTACCCCCACATATTTACCCGCTAATCCCTCTAACCTACGCATCCCAGGACTCTAAGGGGCAATTTTTAACCTGGCCAATCAACCTAACCCGCACATCTTTGGACTGTGGGAGGAAACCGGAGCACCCGGAGGAAACCCACGC
Organism: Mustelus asterias; assembly: GCF_964213995.1. NCBI lineage: Eukaryota > Metazoa > Chordata > Chondrichthyes > Carcharhiniformes > Triakidae > Mustelus > Mustelus asterias. The sequence goes on along the minus strand of NC_135824.1, from coordinate 19,856,502 downwards.
AGACACGAGGAGAATGTGCAAACTCCACACAGACAGTGACCCGAGCCGGGAATCGAACCCGGGACCCTGGAGCTGTGAAGCAGCAGTGCTAACCACTGTGCTACCGTGCCGCCCGATGTAGGAGCAGAAGCAGGCCATTCGGCCCATCGAGTCTGCTCGGCCATTCATTGACATCATGACTGATCTGATATGATAATCCTCAACTCCACTTTCCCACCTTACCCCCATAACCCTCGATTCCCTTACTGATTAAAAATCTGTCTGTCTCAGCCTTGAACATACTAAACGACCCAGTCTCTACAGCCCTGTGCGGTAAAGAATTCCACAGATTCTGTACCCTCTGAGAAAAGAATTTCTTCCTCATCTCTGTGTTAAATGGGCAACTCCTTACTCTGAGATTATTCTCACTGGTCCTAGACCGTCCCACAAGGGGAAACAACCTCTCAGCATCTACCCTCTCAAGTCCCCTGAGAATTCAATATATCTCAGTTAGGTCACCTCTCATTCTTCTAAGCTCCACGAAGTACAGGCCCAACCTACTCAAATTCTCTTCATAAGAAAATCCCTCCATAAACAGGATCAACCAAGTGAACCTTCTCTGGACTGCCTCCAATGCCAGCATATCTTCCCTTAGATAAGGAGACCAAAGCTGCTCACTGTATTCCAGGTGTGGTCTAACAAGTGCCTTGTAAATTTTAGCAAGATTTCCCTATTTTTAAACCCCATTCCCTTTGAAATAAAGGCCGTCATTCCATTTGCCTTCCCTGCTGAACTTGCATACTAGCTTTTTGTGATTTATGCTAATGTTCTTATTAAAATAACGATAATACTATAAAGAATATTTATAAAGTTATACCATTTTGAATGAAATATGCGCACAAGCTCCAAAGCAAAATGATAACCAAAGCACAGATGTAACATATACTGTTTGCAATTTAATATGCACAGATATTTAAAGAAAGAAATTGGTGAATTTCTGATTGAGGTCCAGCTATGAGGAGAGTGCAGCACGAGGGGAAAATAATTAAAACCTCCAGAGCAACATGGCTATTGTACAATTGGAAGAAAAGACAGTTTGGGATTCTATGGATTGTACAGATTGGGGTGGCATGGTGGCACAGTGGTTAGCGCTGCTGCCTTACAGCGCCAGGGACCCGGGTTCAATTCCCGGCTTGGGTCACTGTCTGTGTGAAGTCTGCACATTCTCCCTGTGTCTGCGTGGGTTTCCTCTGGGTGCTGCGGTTTCCTCCCACACTCCAAAGATGTGTAGGTTAGGTGGATTGGCCAAGGCACGGTGGTACGATGGTTAGCACTGCTGCCTCACAGTGCCGGGGACCCTGGTTTGAGTCCCAGTTTGGGTCTCACTGTCTGTATGGAGTTTGCACATTCTCCCTGTGTTTACATGGGATTCCACCGGGTGCTCTGGTTTCCTCCCATAGTCTGAAAGATGTGCTGGTTAGGTGCATTGGCCGTGCTAAATTCTCCCTCGCTGTACCCGAACAGGTGTCGGAGTGTGACGACTAGGGGATTTTCATAGTAACTTCATTGCAGTGTTAATGTAAGCCTACTTGTGACACGAATAATAAATAATCTTTAAAAAGATGTGAGGATGAACAAACATTCTGGGGTTTACATGAGATCTTTGGGGATCAGGAAGTATTCACGTAAAACTTTTCCACAGTGGATTCAATCAGTGGGTACAGTCCAAGATGTGGTGCTAAAAAGTCAGGAATGGGAAGAGGCCAACAGAAATACAAATTGTAAGTGAACCATTGGAGGGTGGACTTGATGGGGGCTAAGTAGCATTTTCACAATCCTATTCTTGCATTAAGAAAACTCAGCTGGAGAAATGCGCACGTCTGGACTTGCAACAATAACAGATTTCTTGCAGCGTTCCCTTTCAAAGTATTTCTTTTTGTGACTTTCCATGTTGCACCTTCTCAAGGACTATCCTTTAGAGAGCATCTTTGTCGTATACACCGTGTGAAATTCAACATCGTTTCATGGGCCTAAAACTGGTGCATCTTGGTGCAATATTTGGGGACCAAGGTTGGCAAGGAAAGCGGAAAATCCAAAGTTGAGTCAGGCATAGCTGCCAAGAACAGAGGTTAATCTCGCAAACTCTTAGAGAAACATAGAAACTAGAAGTAGGAGTAGGCCATTTGGTCCTTTGAGCCTGCTCCGTCATTCATCTTGATCATGGCTGATATCAAATTCAACATCCTGATCCCCCCCCCCCTTTCCCATCATATCCCTTGATCCCTTTAGCCCCAAGAGCTATATCAAATTTCTTCTTGAAATCACACAATGTTTTGGTCTCAACTATCGAAACATAACAAGTGGGGACTCATCCGGGATTTGACCCAGGGATCTCTCTCATATTCATTTAGTGAAATTCCCGAAGTGAAAATCATACCTCCAGACCAACGAGCTGGTTGCTCTTAAACAGCTAAGGGGTCTAAAGCCTGATTTAGGACACTTTGTAGAACCCAGTGGGAAAAAACAGTTTGGACCAGTATTGTTATTTCTCAGTTTTACTGTTTTCTCCTTGGGGCAGACATCAAGCCTATACTGAATGGCCGTTCAGGATTTTGAAGCGGATACTGTGGTCTAAGCAGCATCCACTAACTAACAGTAATTTTCATCTGTTAGCCTTTAATCTTAAAAATCTTTCAGTAGAACCAGAAGGAGCAGGTGTTTGACCCCACCCACCCACCCCCCCCCCCCCCCCCCCAACTCCGCCCTAGTGGCTTCTCACCCTTGCCCACTTCAAACCCCTCTCCTGGGCCTTATCCTTGTGTCACTGCAGGCAAGGCAAGCAGCTTGAAACCCGGGCTCCAGAGCTGCGCCAGCTGTCCATGGTATTCCTGAGAACATCAGCTGCGAATGGCGCACTGGGTCCCATTTCGGGCTGGCCCACTAGCTGCCCGTCCACAGCCCATAAAACAGGCCAAAGGGAATTCTCCACCCTGTCGTTTCCAAAAACCCATACAGACACAATTGCTCCCACCACGAATCTGTAGTCGGAAAAGGCGGTAATGATTGTTGGGCCTGACACGGCCAGCTTTGCAAACAGTTGCTTGGTCATCACTGGAATTTGTCATTCAGCGACATATAGAATTAATGTTCATCAAGACCAGAATACCAATGGCAGCTGAAATCCCAGTACAGTTATGACGGCTGGTGATAGATTCTCCTGTTGTCATGGTGCTCTTCTTGTGGGCTTTGCCTGCCCCTGGGGGTGAGTTTACAATTGGAAACTCGCACCTGCACTGCTTGCGATTTTCTGACCGTCTTCTCTGCTGGGATTCCAGAATCGTAAATTATTCCTGGTATCTTGACCTGCTTGTGGAAATAGAAAACCAGCAGTTGCGAGGAGGAAGTTAAAGTTTAATTAAACACGCCGCACTGAAATATGTGGAGGAGGTTTAGCATTAACAACATTTAATTCACTAAAGAGTGAATTTGACAAGCTCGCACTCCCAGCGGACTCAATTGGAGCAAGTGCCGGGGACAGGTCTGCAACATTAAAGCATTGATTCTTTAGCCTGCGCTCCCGCTGAATGAGGATTTCACTGGGATCACCGGATAAATCCTCCAAGAATAAGAAACATGTGATGTCACTTTATATTCCAAATAATAAATTACAGGTGACGGGTATGATTTCTTTAAAAAATATAAAATCTGGGAGCAGGGTTCTTCTGTTTTGAGAAATTATGTCAGCCAAATGATCGAATTTGGTGATTTTGAGGTTATATTTTTCACCAGCAATATTCTATCATTTTACACTCATTTCTACTTTTTCCATTTAAATAACGAATAAAAAACCTTATAGATTTAACGTGAATTTTTTTTTCAAATTGGAGAAGCCCTTGAAGAATTAAAATCACCGCCTGTTCTGTAAATTGGGGCTGAATTGTGCCAATCAGGAGCAGGGCCCGGCGTCTGCCGGGAACGCAGGGTCAGCACGCACAGGAGGCTGGCAGGATTTCCTGCTCAATTTTAAAGGCAGCCCATGCACCAGAGCGGCCGCACCCAATTAGAATTCTCGGCGGCTCAGGACCCTGGGTTAGCACTGCTGCCTCACAGCGCCAGGGACCTGGGTTCAATTCCCCAACCTGGGTCACTGTCTCTGCAGAGTCGGCACGTTCTCCCCGTGTCTGCGTGGGTTTCCTCCGGGTGCTCCGGTTTCCTCCCACAGTTCAAAGATGTGCAGGTTAGCTGGATTGGTCGTGCTAAATTGCCCCTAAGTGCCAGGTGGATTAGCGGAGTAAATACGTGGGTAATGGGGATAGGGCCTGGGTGGGACTGTTGTCGATGCAGGCTCGATGGGCCAAATGGCCTCCTTCTGCACTGTAGCGACTCTATCAGGGCGGCACGGTAGCACAGTGGTTAGCACTGCTGCTTCACAGCTCCAGGGACCTGGGTTCGATTCCCAGCTTGGGTCACTGTCTGTGTGGAGTTTGCACATTCTCCTCGTGTCTGCGTGGGTTTCTTCCAGGTGCTCCGGTTTCCTCCCACAGTCCAAAGATGTGCGGGTTAGGTTGATTGGCCCTGCTAAAAAATTGCCCTTAGAGTCCTGAGATGCGAAGTTCAGAGGGATTAGTGGGTAAATATGTAGGGATATGGGGGTAGGGCCTGGGTGGGACTGTGGTCGGTGCAGACTCAATGGGCCGAATGGACTCTTTCTGTACTGTAGGGTTTCTATGATTTCTATGATCATTCTCAGCAATGTCACCAGGAACATAGAAGCTAGAAGCAGGAGTAGGCCTTTCGAGCCTGCTCCACCATTCATTATGATCATGGCTGATCATGGAATTCAATTTCCTGATCCCCCCTTCCCCCCATATCCCTTCATCCCTTTAATCCCATGAGCCCTTTAATCCCATAATCTAATTTCTTAGTGAAATCAGACAACTTTTTTCCTCAACTACTTTCTGTGGTAGTGAATTCCACACATTCACCACTCTCTGGCTGAAGAAATTTCTCCTCACCTCCGTTCTATAAGGTTTACCCGTTACCCTCAAACTATGACCCCTAGTTCTGCACCCCCCCCCCCCCCCACCATTGGGAACACGCTTTCTGAATCTATGCTGTCTAACCCTGTTAGAATTTTACAAGTTTCTATAAGATCCTCTCTCACTCTTCTAAGCTACAGTGAATATAATCCTAACCGACTTAATCTCTCCTCATATGACAAACCTGCCATCCCAGGAATCAGCCTGGTTAACCTTCGCTGTGCTCCCTCTATAGCAAGGACATCCTTCCTCAGATAAGGACACCAAAACTGCACACAGTACACCAGGTGTGGCCTCACCAACTCCCTATACAATTGCAGCAAAACACCCCGATCCCTATACTCAAAACGGTGGCTTTCTTTGAGGCAAGCAGGGGCCTTAAAGCCTACAGCAAGTAGGCCGTAAAAATGCAAGCGGACCTCCCTCCAAATGGGGCCGCGGAGGCTACCTTCCCTATCCATGGCCCCCCACATTCTGTTAACCCTCCCCCCCCCCGCCCCCCTCCATATAGCAGATTTCTCATGTGGCTGTGGCTGGTTTTGGGGGGAGGGGTGTGGTGTTTGGGGTTGGTTGGATCCACACATGGCATCGTACCAACAGTTGCATAAAATGACCTTCAACTGGAACTTTATTCATAGATATTATCTGCTCCCATTACCGATGGTGGGACAGAGTCAGGGGAACTGATTCTGAGGCAACTCCCCATGATTTTATTTGTGCCGCCCCAGCTCCATTCCCGCCTTCTGGGGACCAGTGAAGTTCTGCCTGAGGTGTAGGTTGATGAGTGGAAAAAAAAAACTGCATTTACTTTATGTGGTTTCCTTCAAACAACCTATTCTATATTATTGGCGATGAAAACAAAACTGTTTTTTTTTAAAAAGCAGGTTAATAGCGACAGTTGCGAGGGTGGTTTGGGTGGAATAGCTTGCTGAAGCTGCTGTGGTCGGGAAGAGGGAGAGATTTCGGGTGGAATTTAATGGGCGCATTGGGAACCAGCGACGGAAGTGGTGGTTTCTGTAAAATGGTGCGGGGTGGAGGGGGCGGACTGCCTGTCACCATACCCGGTGCCATGGAAGTTTATCAGTGGTGGGGAAGTTGGAGATTGGCTTTCCTGCCCAGAGGCAAATTGAGGCCCTTAAGAGGCAACTTAAGGGTCTCCTTCTTCCACAGCTCTACCTGCTCTCCACCAGGTGGGGAGAAGGCCCGGTAAAGCCTGGGGACAACTTTGCAGGCTCACGGGGTTGGCCCTGATGGCCACCCTGCCCCTTCAGCGACAATGCTTGCCTCGGCAGCAATTCCCTGCTGCCCCCACCAGCTGCCGCAGCACCCTCTTCCTGATTGGCCTCGGCGCTGCTGACCTCGCTCCCCGTCTTCCACGGATGGTCTTCATTCTGCTTCTGTTGTGGGGGTGCATTCCCTACAATGACCACTGTGAGTGGGGGCGCTGCTGGTAATGAAGAGCCCACTGATTAACCATCAGCTCTTAGATGGGGGGTGGTGGGGGGGTGGGGGGGGGGAAGGGGGAGTGGGGATCTCATCCCTTAAAGAGACAGGAGCTCCAACAGCAGCTGCAAGAAGGGCAGAAAATCCAGCTGGGGCTTCCAAGGTGGAGTTATCTGCCTTAGGATTTCCAGTCTCTCATTTGGGCCACCACTGCCCTGGCACAATGCGTGTACCCAAATACAGAACAAAACAGCTGTACGATATGCTAACCACTTTCATAAAGTGATGTCTAATGAGCTATGGAAGCACGGTGGCACAGTGGTTTGCACTGCTGCCTCACGGCGCCAGGGACCCAGGGTTTGATTTCCAGCTTGGGTCACTGTGCAGAGTCTGCACATTCTCCTTGTGTCTGCATGGGTTTCCTCCAGGTACTCCGGTTTCTTCCCAAAGTCTGAAAGACGTGCTTGTTAGGTGGCTTGGCCATACTAAATTCTCACTCAGCGTACCAGAACAGGCGCCGGAGCGTGGCTACTAGGGGATTTTCACAGTAACTTCATTGCAGTGTTAATGTAAGCCTACTCGTGACACTAATAAGTAAACTTTTTAACTTTATAAATTTTAATAGCTTCTGAATGACTTTTTCATTCTCAGAATCAAGACATTAAGAACTTTACATCATTACTTCCCTGCACTTGAGCCAAGCTGATAGAGCTTTACTGCTCAAAATCACGGACTAAAACTCACTGCCATTTCACCAGATCAGTGTAAAAAATAATTGTTCAATAGCAGCAACTTTGTATTTATGTAACGTTCTTCACACAGGGCGACCTCCCAAAGTACTTCACAGAAGCATTATCAAATAACGATTTAACACTAAGCTACACAAAAGAGATATGTGGGCAGTTGAGGATGAAAGAGGTTGTTTTTAAGGAGTGCCTTAAAGGAGCAAAGCGAAGTTTAGTGTGGTCATTCTAGAGCTCGGAACACTGGCAAAGGAAGGCACAGCAGCCAATGATGGAGTGATTAAAATTGGGAATGCTCAAGAGGCCAGTACCGCACAAGTGTCGAGATCTCTGAGGGCTGTGGGGGCTGGAAGGGTTACAGAAATAACTCGGGTACTCCTAATTTAAATATAATCACCCATAGCGCAGTAGAATCAATTGGTTTGTGGGTGGAAAGGGTCCATACAAAAAACTATCAGTAATTTGCCACAAATTTTTTTAAATTCATTTGTGGGACACGGGCGTCGCTGGCTGGCCAGCATTTATTGCCCATCCCTAGTTGCCCTTGAAAACTGAATGGCTTGATTGGCCATTTCAGAGAGTGCTGTGGCATCACATGTAGGCCAGACCAGGTAAGGACGGCAGATTTCCTTTCCTAAAGGACATTAGCGAGCCAGATACGTTTTTCCGACAATCGACAATGGTTGCATGGTCATCAGTAGATTCTTAATTCCAGATATTTTTTATTGAATTCAAATCCCACCATCTGCCGTGGCGGGATTCGAACCTGGGTCCCCAGAACATTAGCTGAGTTTTTGAATTAATAACCTAGCTATCATGCCACTAAGCCATCGCCTCTCCATGACAGCCTGACTGAAAGAATCAAGTGGTGAATAGAAAATTCATATTGTAATGAAGACATTTTGTTGGTCAGAGTAGACAGGCATTTACTCTCCATCTGACTATTCTGTTCCCAGTCATATCTGATGCAGGTACCATGTCCACAAGTATGGACATATATTCCACTAACCCCATCATCAACGCCTCTCATTTTAATCAGCATAATAATTTGGATGAAAGAAATAAAAAAGAAGTTTTTCGAAAGTGCACATTTTCAAATCAACAACTTATTTGGTAATTGAAGTTAAAAATTGTTAAGTATGAATTTTTCAGGGGGAGATGATGGAGTGCTGATGTCACTGGTAATCCAGAGGTGACATGGGTTAAAATCCCACGGGATATAAAACTAGTCTCAGTAACAATGACCAGGATGCCTATCATTGATTGCAGTAAAAACCCATCTGGTTCACCAATGTCCTTTTAGGGAAGGAAATCTGCCATCCTTACATGGTCTGGCCTACAAGTGAACCCAGACTCACAGCAATGTGGTTGACTCTCAACTGCCCTCTGAACAAGGGCAACTAGAGATGGGCAATAAATGCTGGCCAGCCAGCGACTACCATGTCCCATGAATGAATAAAAGAAAAGAATCACGACAATGTGGCTAACTCTTAACTGCCCTCTGAAATGGCTTGGCTAAGCTACTCAGTTCAAGGACCATTGGGATGCGCAACAAAAGCTGGCCTTGCCAGCAACACCCACATCCCATGAAAGAATAAAGGGGAAAGCTAATATTTGTGTGTACTGATCTGCCTTTAAAATACAGGAGAATACACATCTGATATTATATTGGTGGACAGATCAATATGCATGAGTTTAATCATTATTATGTGATTTTTGCAGGTCGTTTGCGAGAGTGGCCTCTGTCCAGGATCTGTTTTTGCAAAGTCTGCTGAATTAACCAGGCGAATTCTACGGTGCTCCGCGACTGGTGACTTTTGTGCCCCGTATCATCGACCATGTTAAAAAATAGGACCGATGATATTCTCCAGCAGTTTGGGCTGTTAATAGCAGACAGGAGTCTTGATGCGGTACAGTAATGGGTAAGGATTTTAAAATGGGAAGAAAATAATTATACCCAACAGTAACATGGGTTAAATCCCACCACGGGATATAAAACTAGTCTCAGTAACAGTGCCTAGGATGCCTATCATTGATTGCAGTAAAACCCCACCTGGGCTACTAATGTCCCCTTAGAGAAGGAAGTCTACCAATCTTACCTGGTCTGACCTACATGCGAGTCCAGACTCAGCAATGAGGTTGTGGGCGGCATGGTGGCACAGTGGTTAGCTGCCTCACAGCACCAGGGTCCCAGGTTCAATTCCCGGTTTGGATCACTGTCTGTGCTGAGTCTGCACGTTCTCCCCGTGTCTGCGTGGGTTTCCTCCGGGTGCTCCGGTTTCCTCCCACAATTCGAAAGACGTGCAAGTTAGGTGCATTGGTCATGCTAAATTCTCCCACCATGTACCCGAATAGGCATCGGAGTGTTTTGACTAGGGGATTTTCACAGTAACTTCATTGCAGTGTTAATGTAAGCCTACTTGTGACACTAATAATTAAACTTAAATTTAACATAACCACATAAAAAGAACTGAGAGGATTTTCAGGCAGTTCTTGGACTTGTGGCTTGGCTTCTCTTCTGTAGTTGTGCTTATAGTAGGTGAATAACCTGGCATGCTATTTATCAATAGCAAACATTATACGGCTATGGACCTATGAAACCTAATTAGAAACTTCTAAATTATTACTGATTTGTTTGTAATCTTATATTTTATATCATTAAAATAAAGTCAAAGCTGTAGGCAATATGAACCTCCAAATGTACAAAGAAAGATTTGCATTTATATAGCATCTTTCATGATCTGAGGACATCTCCATGTATTTTTCTGCCAATTAAGCATTTTCTGAAGTGGAGTCACAGTTGTGATGTAAGAGAAGTGACAGCCAATACGCACACAACTAGCTCAATAAAACAGCAATATGATAGTGGTCGGGATTCTCCAACCTCGTCCGCGGCTGGGATTTCTAGTCCCGCTGCTGTGAATGAGTTTTGGCTAAGCGCCAAACTCTCTGTTCTCGCTGGCAGCAGTGGTTGGGCGAATGAATCATAAAATTCTTATAGTGCAGAAGGAGGCCATTCGGCCCATTGAGTCTGCACTGACTCATGACAGAGCATCTTATCCAGGTCCAACACTACCGTACCCTCATAACCCCTCATATTTACCCTGCTAATCCCCATAACCTACATATCTTTGGATACTTTAGCATGGCCAATCCACCTAATCTACACAAATTTGGGCTGTGGGGGATACCAGAACACCCGGAGGAAACCCAGACAGACATGGGGAGAACGTGCAAACTCTGCACAGACAGTCACCCAAGGCTGGAATTGAACCTGGGTCCCTGGCGCTGTGAGGCAGCAGTGTTAACCACTGTGCCCCCATGGATTGTTGAGATCAGAGAATGATATTGGAGAATCCTGCACATTAAGCTTTTCATGATGCTGAATAAGGTTTATATACCAGGAATAACTCCATGCCTTTGAAATATCTCCACCTGAGAGTGCAGATAGGGCCTCATTTCAATGCCTCATCTGAAAAACAGCATCAATGACAGCGCAGCACTCCCTCAGTACTTGACTGGAGTGTCAGCCTAGATTCTTGTGCTGAGGACTTCAATCTTCTGACTTTTGACATGGGGAAAGTTAACTCAAGTTTAGAGGAAGAAAAATTAATAGACAATTCAGGTTAAACTACTTTACACACAAGAAGCAGAATATCTGGAACAGATTACATGGAGGTGGGGTAGGGAGAGAAACAGGGGGTGGATAATGTTGTCAAAATCAAGAGGAAGCCTCAATAAGTAGCATAGAAAGTAGTTGGTGGACTATTGTTTCTTTTTCAACTATAGGCTGCTGAGCTGTATTGCAGTCATCTCTTGAAGCATAGAAACACGGAGCAGGAGTAGGCCATTTGGCCCTTCAAGCCTGCAACGCCATTCAATATAATCATGGCTGACCCTCTATCTCAACGCCATATTCCTGCTTTCTCCCGATACCCCTTCATACCAATAAAATCTAAAAAGAATCTATCTTTTTCTTGAATACATTCAATGACTTGGCCTCTACAGTCTTTTTTTGGTAGACAATTCCACGGGTTCACTAACCTTTGAGTGAAGATACTTTTCCTTATCCTGAGATTGTGTCCCCTGGTTCTGGATTCCCCAACCAGGGAAAACATCCTCCCTGCATCTGCTCTGTCCAGCCCCATTAGAATTTTATATGTTTCCGTCAGATCTCCTCTCATCCTCCCAAACTTCAATCTCTCCTCCATAGGAATGTTCCGCCAACCCCTGGGCTGCTAAACTTTGCTATATTCTTAAACAAAACATAAATAATGCAGCTCAGTAGAAAGTTGAACTGGAGCAAGTGATTTGTTGTATTGTTATTATGGTGTCAAGAAACGATGACGAAACAATTGGACAGTAGAACCTATACAATAGGCAAAGAATATTGACATATCTTTCTCTGAAAGTAAACTGAATGCACAGCAACATGCAGACAGAGGCACAAGGGAAGGGAGCTCTATGGGTTTCGTAGTCTATTGTACTTTGCCATGTAATTTTACCTTCCTCACATTTATCCTTTCTGTTAGGTAATTAATTAGAGAAACATCTCTAAACAAATTATAGCCCCTGAATTGATTTGTGTTAGTCTTTGATATGTAAAATAAAACTATCTAAAGGCATTACTTGTTTCAAATTCTGTCTTTGCTTTCATTTCACTGGAAGGTTTAAATTTTTCATTACCTAATATTGCAATATTAATAGCTCCGGGTAACAAGTAATACAGCTTCAATGTTAAAACAAGAGGAACCACATGTATTTGCTGCTCTTGTTACTGTTAAAGATGTACTTGTATCTCAACACATGTTGGATCATGAAATGTTGGAATCATTTAGTGCTGGTCTTTTCCCATTGTGTTAAAATAAATGATATACATGCTTACTTTTAAAATAGTATTGTTTTTTTTCTCTGGGAATGACAATGCCCTCCTTTCAGAAGTTTGAGGCATGAGCACTTAAATAACAAAACATGCACAGATTTTATTTCAAAACATGTCTGTGCCCCTCAATCCACACATCTTGATCAAGAACAAGGAAAACACATTAACAATGAAGATAGAGAGGAAAAGTAATCAGTAATGAACATGTTGTAGATCATTTACATCTGCACATTGTACAGGAAGACTGGGGCATTGTAAAATGTGACTAAGCAAGCATGGTATATTGGGGTGAAGGACATGTTTGAATGATCACTGCACTATCAATGAAATATAAAATGGATGCAAGTTATAGCTAAAAGATAAGTGGGTGGGATTTTCCAGCCCTTCCCACCGGCGGGATCTTATGGTCCCGGCGAAGACGACCCTCACCCCGCCCACCGCCCGATGTCGGGTTCCCCAATGGCAGGACGTGTGAGCCACGCAAAACAGCGTAGACATTGGTGGGACAGGAAGATCCCACCAGCAGCCAATGGCAAACAGTCTCTGGCGCAGGAAAATCCCCACCCAGTGTATCTGATTACACGATTGCAGAAATTTAAGGTGCCAACAATGAATACCCTAATCAACAAAATATTCCAAATGTCAATGTAAATCAAACTGATACATGTACAATGAGAGAAAAAGGATCAATTATATTAGCAAACTGCAGTCCAAGGCATCAGGTAATCCAAATTTAAAATAATTGTGCATGAATATTTTTTGATATAGTAGTAGCTGATAAATGATGATGTTTGAGGTTGCAATAAGATGTTTTATTAAGTGTAATATTTTGCAATGAGATTTCATGTAAACCTTGAAAACTATTTGCATCCAGAGGTTTCTGCAAGATCTCCGCTAGGCCGGGTCCCCAGAACATTCGCTGAGTTTCTGGATTAATAATCCAACAATAATACCACTAGGCCATTACCTCCCTCCCTCCAGGAGATTTAGGGAATGGGATTGGTTGAGTGTGCCCTGTTGCTGCTAATTGGATCCAGAAAACCCAAGTGAAGTGGAATGATTGTCAAAGGACGCTGGAAGTTTTGACCTCACATGCTGGGGCGAGGTATCGCTTTTCTAGAGAGCTGGGGTAAATTTGAGACTGTTCCTTCAATGCTACATATCTGCTCGAAGCATGGTGTAAAGTGAAAGCATTTTGTAAGGCACATTAGTTCAGGCGAAATGTACCTTTTTCTTTCATTTGTCGTGTAAGTTGGCTGTTATTTAATGTTTGATCCATCTTGCTTTCAATTTAAGACCATAAGAATTTTAGGCCATTTGGCCCATCGAGTCTGCTCCGCCATTCAATCATGGTTGATGGCATTCTCCTGCCTTCTCCCCATAACCCTTGATCCCCTTATTGATCAAAAATCTGTGTATCTTTGTCTTAAAGATACTCAATGCCCTGGCCTCCACAGCCCTCTATGGCAAAGAGTTACACAGATTCACCACCCTCTGACTGAAGAAGTTCCTCCTCATCTCAGTTTTAAAGGAGCGTCCCTTCACTCTGAGGTTGTGTCCTCGAGTTCTAGTCTCTCAGAAACATCCTCTCCGCATCCACTCTATCTAGGCCTCTCAGTATTCTACAAGTTTCAATTAGAGCCCCCCTCATCCTTCTAAACTCCATCAAGTATAGACCCAGACTCCTCATTGTGGTTGGTGCAGACATGATGGGCCGCTTCTCATATGATAAACCCTTCATTCCTGGGATCATTCTTGTGAACCTCCGCTGGACCCCCTCCAAGGCCAGCACATCCTTCCTTAGGTAAGGGGCCCAAAACTCTTCACAATACTCTCAATGTTTGTTGGAGTAAATGTCTTAAGAAGTAACATCTTCTCCATCCATTTCTTTCCATTGGCATCATGGAGATTCCTATCTTCGAAGAAGTTACCTGTCTCTGCAGGGACTGTAACACACTTAAAATCAGGTTTTATTTCAATTAAAATATATAGGAGAGGGAAAGAGAGAAGGAAAATGAAATCGCAAGTCTTTTCCTGTACAGCAATATATTGTCACAATAGTGGAATAAATAATTATAGAGTAGATATGCTCTGAACAAGTATTTTATCTTTACGTATTCAATGCTCCCTCTAATGTTTCTTTATTGTGTGCTGTGGGATCCTTTGTATGGTTTGCTTTAGTTAAATGACTTCATTTTAAGGTATTTATACCTATGTAACTAACTTTGCTTAACTTTAAGGCTAACTTAACCACATTTTATAACTCAGCTGGCAATTTGGGGTTGAGCTTAGAAATTCATAGAATCCCAACAGTGCAGAAAGAGGCCATTCGGTCCATCATGTCTGCACCAACCACAATCCTACCCAGGCCGTATCCTCATAACCCCATGCACTTCCCCAAGCTCGTCCTCCTGACACTAAGGGGCAATTTTGCATGGCCAATCCACCTAACCCGCGCATCTTTGGACTGTGGGAGGAAACCGGAGCACCAGGAGGAAACCCACGCAGACACGGGGAGAACATGCAAACTCCACACAGACAGTGACCCAAGCCGGGAATCGAACCCAGGTCCCTGATGCTGTTGACTGCATTTGAAATTGTGATGTTAGCAGAAGTGGTTTTTGTCATAAACAAGCCTTTCACGGTCACACAGCTGCCAATTGTTTATGAAAGTTGAAGACTATGTATGCACAGCACTTTCATAACACAGATAAAAACTCATATATTGTGGTAACAGCTACATGCATTCAGTTGAATCCTGTGCAAGTTCAAGATCAAGTATCGGGACCAACGTTTGTCTCTTTCTCTCTTTCTCTCCAGTAAATCAGTCCCTTTCTTTTCTGTAGTTTACAGAATTTTTAATGATGCTCAATAAAAGAATTTTAAATGATGCTCAATAAAAGAAGTTTCACTGCGGACCAGTTTTGTCTACCTCTATTCTAAGAAAAGAACAGACCCTACATGTGCGTTTCTAGCTTTGCATGGTGCGTGCAAGATTTTTGCATGCGTGCACCTCTTAAAGTAAATATTCTGCATGGTCTGTTTGTTGGACTGCATTGTATGTTGTAGATGGCTATGCATCCACACAGGTTAGCTTTCAAAACCATCAAACATCCAAATCCCAGCTCGAAAATTAGTTGGGATTTGAGCTTTTGCTATACCAGTACACTAAAGGTTAGATTATTGTAAATACATTTTTACTCTTCCTGCAGTCTGTTACTGATAAGAAATTTCTAGAATCCAGAGTTGACCTCTGACACAGCACATAGCTTCTTATCTACGCATCGAAGACAGGATTCTAACTCTGACAAGGTTTGTCAAATCCTTTGAATTCAAGATGTGCTGCCCACATTTTAGAGTCAAAAGTAATTACCTATAAGTCAACAACTCCATAAGATTGAAGTAATTCTTATCCTTGCCAACCACAATAGATATTTTGGACAACTTAGGTCATCACTGCTGAATAAGCAGCAGTAGGATTTGACTGGCAGGCAATGATATGACTTTCACTGCCTGTACTTGGGGAAATATAGAGCAGCCTATTCAGGATGTTACCAACTGTGGTTTTCTGCATGGCCAGAGAACAAATAACTTCCTTTTCTGAATCGAGCAGACAGAAATCACCACCAAAAGGAATAGAAAAGCTTCAGAACACCAAAATGCTAAAATTGGACAATATTTAAAAATGCAACATCACACAACAGGTTTCAGATGGTATCTTTCGCAATCATAAGGCTGAATTTTCAAACGGTTTCAGGAACCTAGTTTACAAGATTATGAGGGGCATGGACAGAGTGGAAGAGTCAATTACTAAGGGGCATAGGTTTAAGGTATGAGGGGCAAGGTTTAAAGGAGATGTATGAGGCAAGTTTTTTTACACAGAGGGTGGTGGGTGCCTGGAACTCGCTGCCGGGGGAGGGAGGTAGTGGAAGCAGATACGATAGTGAGTTTTATGGGGCTTCTTGACAAATACATGAATAAGATGGGAATGGAGGTATATGGTCTCCGGCAGGGGAGGGGGTTTTAGTTCAGTCAGGCAGCATGGTCGGTGCAGGCTTGGAGGGCCGAAGGGCCTGTTCCTGTGTTGTAACTTTCTTTGTTCTTTGAACAGGAGCCAGGTGCAGGCAGGATTTGAAAAGCGTGCTCCCAGAGCTGTTAAATTTTGAATTTTGAATGGGCCGACGTGGTGGTGATGGGGGAGGAGGGGGTGGTGATGGGGATGGGTGGGGAAGGGGAGGTGGGGAGGAGAGGGTGGGTGGGGGAAGGAGGGAATGGGAAACATTGTTATCATCAATTAATAACCCCATAATCTCATTAAGAGGCCTTACATTTCTGTAATTGAGTTTTCAAAATGTTTTTCCAGCAAGTCTGAACAGCCTTGTGTGTGTCTGTGCATAGCTTTCTGAGTTGCCGTGGAGCCCAGGTAAATCACTTGGTATTAGTTTTCAGATCAACTCTTTAGGACCAGCCAAACTCCAGCACAAATATTGCTCCCACCCTTATTGTTCAGTGGATGGTTTCTGCAACATTTCACCTGGAGGACGTACCTGATCTAATCAGCATGGCAGCAGCAGCCCCCAAAATGGCCGCCAACTACCTTTGCTGCTGGCGTCGGCCAGGCAACTCTTGCCTCCTGGACAATTAAGCCAGTTGTGTTTTAAAATAGCTTGGGTTTGGGTCCCAGAGTCTGTTTGAGTGTCAGGTTCTTGACCCCACATTGAAGGTTCAGCCCGTAATTTCTCATCTGATCTGCTCGTAATTCATTAATCTGTTGAAATATGCCATTTGCTGCTTATGCACAGGTCAATGCACGCTGGTGTTACAAACAGTGATGAAACTGACACCTTGCACGTCTTACTTTCTTATACAGAAACTGATTGCAAGGAGCTGAGTCCAACATTGGAAGCCAAACTGGTCATACTTGCAACAAGCTGTAACTGATAGACCAGCCGTGTGCATGAAAGCTGTAAGCATTAGGTCAGTGCGAACACTCGCCTCTACATCATAAGAGCTTTGGTTCCAGCCCCACTTCAGAAACTTGAGGAAATAATCTTAGGCTGACACTGGGAAGGGAGTGCTGCTCTGTCAGAGGTGCCATCTTTCAGATAAGACAATAAACTGAAGCTTCATCTGCCATCTCACGTGAATGTGAAAGAGTCTATGTCACTACTCGACAAAGAGGAAGAGAGTTTGCCTTGTTTCCTGGCCTAGTGGTATTATCTCCAGACTATTAATCTAGAAACTCAGCTCATGTTTTGCGGACCCGGGTTCGAATCCCGCCACAGCGGATGGTGGAATTTGAATTCAATAAAAAATATCTGGAATTCAGAATCTACTGATGACCATGAAACCATTATTGATTATTGGAAAAACCCATCTAGTTCATTAATGTCCTTTAGGGCAGGAAATCTGCCATCCTTACCTGGTCTGGCCTACATGTGATTACAGAGCCACAGCAATGTGGTTGACTCTCAACTACCCTCGGGCAACTAGGGATGGACAATAAATGCTGGCCAGCCAAGTCCCACAAATAAACAAAAAGAAATAGTCCAGTCTGTTCTATTCCCTTTTGAACAGAATCTGAACCCTTCTTGGTCGCTAGCATTGTTTTTCCCTGCTTTTTCACTTAATTGGGACCTAGGTGGGAAGGTAATGGTTTTCATAACTGCCAGTCTCCTGTCCATTTAAATGCTCCTACTACTCCAAACTTGCCTCAAAGGAGGACATTGAATTCTACCCTACATGATCACTTCCTCAGTGTTTAGTGTGGGGCAAAGCTAGTGCTGTTAGGGGAAGGGTTTAAATTAGATTGCCAGGAGAAAAAACTGGCAGTGAGAAGTACAGAAGTATTAACTGATAAGGAGGATATATCAGAGAGTAGTATCAGGGTAAATAGAATACTTGGAGATTTTGATAGAATTAGGGTTGGCAAAAGTAGGTCATTATAGATGGGGTATGAGTAAGGGGCAAAGTAATAAAGCCTAAATCAGGGTTAATGTGCATGTATATGAATACACAGAATGTGACTGATAAGACTGGTGAACTACAGGCACAGTTCGACACATGGAATTATGATATGATTGCTATAGCAGAGAGCTGGCTCAAGGAAAGGCATTAACTGTTCTTGGGTACAAGGTGTTTTAGGTATTAATGTATGGATCAGAACCCCCAAAGTATGTTACAAAGCCTGCCTAGATCCCAACAGTTTTCCTATTTGCATTAGTGTGAGGATAAGGTGATTCACTCCAGGTGTGATTCTATTGACACACTAGGAAGCTTTTATCAAAATAAACTTTATTTAACAATACAGTTTAACTATAACAAATGAAGTAGCTTAACTTTTACCAGTTGAAATACTTAAACATGACAAGATACAATTCTTAACTGCTAACCTATCTCTATTAGTTCTAATTCAAGCAATATTCCTCTTAAACTCCTCTTCACACTCAATTAGCAACACACAGGCTTATGTGCTTGTACTTGGGTTGTCAGTCCTCGAATCTCCAGAACACGTCTGGAGAGAGGGAGAGACAGATAGAGAGAGACCTATTTCTCCTCGCAGGTCCCAAAAAGTAGTCTCCAGAGAGAGAGTGAGAGACACCTCTTGCTTCTTTCAGGACCCGCAACTAACTGCCTGCTTTTCCCTGTAAAATTAGCTCTTCCCCATAAGCACATGAATTTGTCAATCAACCTAATGAAATCCCTACTCTGAAGATAAAACATAGAAACAAAAATGCATTAACTCAGATTAAAACAAACACATCCCATGCTAAAATCAACCATTATCCTGCATTCTCAGCGTGTGAGCTGTCTGGTGCCCAGACAAATTGGCACTGTATAAAACAAGGCTGAATTTTTCACAGGACACATGATATGAATACATTTCTTAAAGGCACAGTATCATCACATTGGATTGACAGTAAAGAATTAAAAGGCATGGGGAGAGTGGCAGTATTGATTAAAGATGGCATCACAGCGCTGGAGAGAGAGGATGATCGAGAAGGGTCAAAGGCGGAATCTCTCTGGCTAGAGATAAGGAATGAAAAAGGCACAAAAACATTGATGGGTGCAGTGTATAGACCACCAAATAGTGGAAGCAATGTAGAGAAACAAATTAGCAAAGATATCACAGAGAAGTGTAAGAATTATACTTATCATGGGAGACTTCAATTATCCAAATATAGACTGGGATTGGAATAATACAAAGAGACAAGAAAGGCAAGAATCTAGAATGTGTTCAGGATAATTTTCTGCAGCAGTGTATGTCCAGTCCGGTGAGGGGGTTGCTTCTGGGGAATGCATTGGCCCAAGTGGACCAATTATCAGTGCGAGAGCATTGAGGGGACAGTGACCATTGTATCATAAAGTTTAGGTTGGTCATGGAAAAGGAAAAGTAACAATCTGGAGCAGGGATAATTAATTGGGGGAAAGCCAACTTGGATGGGGTGAGAATGCATCTGCGTCGTGTGAGTTGGAGTCAAAATGTTGGCAGAAAAAACAGTGGCTGAACAATGGGCAAGTTTGGATCCATCACAGTGGATAGTTGTGGTAGGATTAAACTCAACCATTTAAAAATGAAAATAAAGCCAAATATTAAAATATCAAACAAAACACTCACGTTTTAATGATTTTATATTTGTTCGAAGCAAATAAGAGTATCAAGGCAAGGAATCATAGAATCCTATAGTGCAGAAGGAGACCATTCGGCCCATCGAGTCTGCACCGACCATAATCTCATCCAGGCCTTATCCCCATGCATTTACCCTTGCTAGTCCCCTGACACTAAAGGTCAATTTAACATGGTCAATCCACCTAACCTGCACATCTTTAGACTGTGGAAGGAAACCGGAGCACCTGGAGGAAACCCATGCAGACACGGGGAGAATGTGCAAACACCACACAAACAGTGATCCAAGCCGGGAATCGAATCTGGGTCCCTGGCGCTGTGAGGCAGTAGTGCTAACCATTGTGCCACCGTGGAGCCCAACGAGCAACTGACTCATGGAGCAGGATTTTATGGTCTCGCTCAAGCGAGACCTGAAATTCCTGCCCAAGATTAATGGACATTTCCGTTGTCCACTCCTCGCCCGCTCCGATTCCATGGCGGGCGGGGGGTAGAATTCCGATGACGGTTTTCTTAGATGATTTAGCAATAATTACATTGCTGCAAGAGTTCAGTTCTTCCACTGTTTGATACTCAGTGTGAATCACTTAGTCTTCCTGTTATTTAAGTGTGTCTGCTATTGAACTGTTGCAATGCATAGGAGTCAATTCACTGATCCTGAGCTCCCACGGGGAAGCAATAACTAAAGGCGGCACAGTTTGCAATATGACTGCAGTTCTGAAGGACTGATTTCCTGAGCCTTCAAGCTCATCGCCACACTGGGAGTTTGGGGTCGATGAATTTGCCCTATGCTGTGATGTACCACCTGCATTTGGCACAAATGTCTGTTAACTATTTATAGCAAAATTGTAAATATGTGGCTTACACTCATAATTATGATTTGGCCTACAAATAGAATCATAGAATTCCTAGAGTGCCGAAGAGGCCATTTGGCCCATCAAGTCTGCAAAGGCTCTCTCCCTTGCCCTACCACCGTAACCCCACACATTTACCATGGCTAATCCACCTAATCTACACATCTTGACACACTGAGGGGCAATTCAGCATGGCCAATTGATCTAACCTGCACATCTGTGGACTGTGGGAGGAAACCAGAACACCCGGAGGAAACCCACGCAGACATGGGGAGAATGTGCAAACTCCACACAGACAGTCACCCAAGGCCAGAATCGAACCTGGGTCCCTGGCGCTGTGAGGCAGCAGTGCTAACCACTGTGCCACCGTGCCATCCAAAAGAGTTCATTTTCCACCTGTTGTAAATTAACTAATGTTGGTGGAATCCATGCAATTCTGTTATTTCTTTTCACAACTTATTTCACTGCTTCAGATTGTTTCTGAGTTAGAATGGGTTCATTCCCATACAAAATTGCTTATTTCAATATCATTCAGGGGGGTTTAATTGTAATCAGTGTGACAATAACTGTTCTTTTGTAAACTGTATGGAATGAATTGTATCTTAGCCCTGGTTCCCACATTTATAACTGTTTGTGGCTCAGCTCTGTTGCCCTGATGACCTAGGGAGGAATTACACTGTGTTGAACGTGCTGACATGAAATTCTTCTCTTCTCTATCTGAACAAATGGGTTAATACTTCCCTTAAACTAACAGACCCAGGACTTCACGTATTTGTTTTTCATAAATACCTGTGTGATTACAAGGCTAAATGTTGTGCCAAGATGAATAGAAGGAAGAATTCAGTAAGATTTACTGCTACAGAATAGTGTAGATTAGCAATAATAGAGATTAAGTCACTGTAGAAGGTCTATGAATTGTCACTAACAGTGCAGAAATTCAAGGGGACATAAATATGTTGATTTTCACTGAAGATGGATGAAGTTTTTTTTAATTAATTCGTGGGACATGGGCGTCGCTGGCATTTATTGCCCATCCCTAGTTGCCCGAGGGGCAGTTGTGAGTCAGCCACATGGCTGTGGCTCTGGAGTCACATGTAGGCCAGACCAGGTAAGGACGGCAGATTTCCTTCCCTAAAGGACACCAGTGAACCAGATGGGTTTTCCCGACAATCGACAATGGTTTCATGGTCACCAGTGGATTCTTAATTCCAGATATTTTTTATTGAATTCAGATTCCGCCAACTGCCATGGTGGGATTTGAACCTGGGTCCCCGGAACATTAGCTGAGTTTCTGGATTAATAGTCTGGAGATATAGCACTAGGCTATCACCATGGCCAGGAAACAAGGCAAACTCCCTTCCTCTTTGTCGAAGAGTGACATGGACTCTTTCACATTCACGTGAGAAGGCAGGTGAAGTTTCAGTTTATTGTCTTATCTAAAAGATGGCACCTCTGACAGCGCAGCACTCCCTTCCCATTGTCAGCCTAAGATTATTTCCTCAAGTTTCTGAAGAGGGGCTGGAACCAAAGCTCTTACGATGAAGCAGGATTCGAACCCAGGTCCCCAGAATATTGGCTGAGTTTCTGGATTAATAATCTAACAATAATACCACTGGACTATCATCTATTTTTAAAAATTCATTCATGGGACATGGTGTCACTTGTTGCCCATCCCTTGTTCAGAGGGCAGTTGAGAGTCAACCACATTGCTGTGGCTCTGGAGTCACATGTAGGCCAAACCAGGTAAGGACGGCAGATTTCCTTCCCTAAAGGACATTAGTGAACCAGATGGGTTTTTCCGACACTCGACAATTGTTTCACGATCATCAGTAGATTCTTAATTCCAGGTATTTTTTATTGAATTCAAATTCCACCAGCTGCCATGGTGGGATTCGAACCCGCATCCCCAGAACATTAGCTGAGTCTCTGGATTAATAGTCAAGCGATAATACCATGAGGCCATCGTCTCTACTATTGTCTATTGTTAAACAACGAAGAAATATCTACATGAAGGCTGAAGTTAAAACTGAAGATAAACTGCATAGAATGGTGAGATTGGAAAGAAGCTTAGAGTATCTTATGAGAGTTCGTTGTGGATTTATGTATGTAGTGGAACCTGGAGAAACTAGTACATTAGTCATCATTTCATTCTGTGAACAATCCTCTATTAATTGCGCTCTGATGTAGTCCTGCATCTCGTCTCTCACCTAGTGACAAGGCACACATTTCACAAAGTAGCAATAATGGGTTATAGTCATGTTTTTGCATTCAATCTCTCATTGATTTGGGAACATGTTACACTCAGTAGCGAGGTCGAGACGGAACTTTTATCCAGTCACTCGCTGGCCCAGCTGTGCACGTTACACCCAGAACCACCGACTGTTTAGTGCAATTGCTCAACTCCATTCACTCACCGAATCTTACAAAATAATATAGCTTCAGTCTCGTATTTTCCTTACTATATAGCGTAACCCCAGAGCGATATGTTTGAACTGGCTGATCTTAGTGATTTATTTCAGCTCTGGTTTTGTGAAAAGCTGTGACATGTTGGGAACGTAGACTGTGGAATCAGGGGCTAGCAGACAAAGCAGCAAGCCTAGACATTTTCCCAGTTGTCCTTTCAATATTCTGGAGTGGGCATTTTTCAGAATGAAAACAATACAGCTAAAGACTGCTGTTTGGGGCAATGCTTCACATTGTAGCAGTGTCATTTTTCAGAACTTTGTTGCCTTTGACAAATGTGGTTACGTGTCATGGGAATGCATTGTTAAAATGGATTCTTTTTTCCCGAAATTATATTTCTTTACTTCTTTAAGTCCTCCCACGGCATACACGTTTCCCCCCGCCGCCCCCCCCCCCCCCCCCCCCCCCCAACACACAAGGTAAGCAACCTATCTATCTGAGGTTTCTGCTACTGCCTTTGTAAATGGCCGGTAAGAGAGGAGAGAATGCAGCAAGAATTGACTCATTCTTTTAGATTTTTCGCTCCTGCCCTTTGGGAAGGCACCTCGACTCCTAATAGCACGGCTAAGGCTAGAAACGTAGGCATCTGGGGATTTTCAAACAGAGATAAATACATCAATTGTTGTGGAATAATTGATGTTAACCCATGAACACAATATTAATGCACACTCTTACTCTGGATATACTCTGGTTGCAGAAGATTTTAAATATTTCTCTGGTAATTTTGATATTGTTATTTTTTTAAAATTGTTTTCTTGTCCTTATAACTTTATTTTGTTCCTTAATATAGAATCTGAGTTATATTGGAATATAGACTTTCCCCCCGGAGATAGACAAGAGGCAGATTACTGTGAATCAGTGGCAGCTACAATGGCTATCCTTGTTCTGAGGAAGTAAGATTAAGTATAGGACGATTGAGGAGGGATGTCAGGTGAGATCACACAAGGGGTAATGTGGAGAAAAAGAGGAAAAGGAACAGTGCGCAAACATGAAAGGAGGCAGAACAAAGTCTAGGATCCAACACAGGTGGAGAGTAAAGAATGTATGTATGTCAGACATTGTGTGGTACAAGGCTGAGAGGACTTGACGAGTAAGAAATGGAACAGAGATTGCGAGAGTGAACACTATGCATATATTAGCTTTGACCTTGTTTCTTTTTCTCTTCTTACTTTCTCTCTCTCTGTCTCACACACACTTTCTCTCATTTCTCTCCACCTTGTCCCAGGTTCTTTAGAACATAGAACATAGAACATTACAGCGCAGTACAGGCCCTTCGGCCCTCAATGTTGCGCCGACCAGTGGTACCAATCTAAAGCCCCTCTAATCTACACTATTCCAATATCATCCATATGTTTATCCAATAACCACTTGAACGCTCTCAACGTTTACGAGTCCACCACTGCTGCAGACAGGGCATTCCACGCCCTTACTACTCTCTGAGTAAAGAACCTACCCCTAACATCTGTCCTATATCTCTCACCCCTCAATTTAAAGCTATGTCCCCTCGTGCTAGCCAACACCATCCGAGGAAAAAGGCTCTCACTATCCACCCTATCTAATCCTCTGATCATCTTGTATGCCTCTATTAAGTCACCTCTTAACCTTCTTCTCTCTAACGAAAACAACCTCAAGCCCCTCAGCCTTTCCTCATACGATTTTCCCACCATAAATGACCTGGATGAGGAAGTGGAGGGATGGGTTGGTAAGTTTGCTGACGACACCAAGGTAGGTGGTGTTGTGGATAGTTTGGAGGGATGTCAGAAGTTGCAGCGAGACATAGATAGAATGCAGGACTGGGCGGAGAAGTGGCAGATGGACTTCAACCCGGATAAGTGTGTGGTGATCCATTTTGGCAGATCCAATGGGATGGAGCAGCAGTATAAAATGAAGGGTACCATTCTTAGCAGTGTAGAGGATCAGAGGGACCTTGGGGTCCGGGTCCATAGGACTCTTAAATCGGCCTTGCAGGTGGAGGATGCGGTCAAGAAGGCGTATGGCGTACTAGCCTTCATTAATCGAGGGATTGAGTTTAGGAGTCGGGAGATAATGCTGCAGCTTTATAGGACCCTGGTTAGACCCCACTTGGAGTACTGCGCGCAGTTCTGGTCACCTCATTACAGGAAAGATGTTGATGCCATTGAAAGGGTGCAGAGGAGATTTACAAGGATGTTGCCTGGATTGGGGGGCATGCCTTATGAGGATAGGTTGAGGGAGCTTGGTCTCTTCTCCCTGGAGAGACGAAGGATGAGAGGTGACCTGATAGAGGTTTACAAGATGTTGAGGGGTCTGGATAGGGTGGACTCTCAGAGGCTATTTCCAAGGGCTGAAATGGTTGCTACGAGAGGACACAGGTTTAAGGTGCTGGGGGGTAGGTACAGGGGGGATGTCAGGGGTAAGTTTTTCACTCAGAGGGTGGTGGGTGAGTGGAATCGGCTGACGTCGGTGGTGGTGGAGGCAAACTCGTTGGGGTCTTTTAAGAGACTTCTGGATGAGTACATGGGATTTAATGGGATTGAGGGCTATAGATAGGCCTAGAGGTGGGGATGTGATCGGCGCAACTTGTGGGCCGAAGGGCCTGTTTGTGCTGTGGCTTTCTATGTTCTATGTTCTATACCAGGCAACATCCTGGTAAATCTCCTCTGCACCCTTTCCAACACTTCCACATCTTTCTGAGCTGATCTTCTCCATAAATCCTCCCTCCTTCTCCCTTAGGCTTCATTCCGACCAAATTGCTGACAATTCAACTTCCCTTCCTGACGTCCATGTTGGCTGATGATGGAAACAGTTTCCTCTCCTCGAGCACTCTTCCTTCGCAAACTGCTGTAGCACTTCCCTCCTCACAAATTCTTCAGCCTCCCTTTCCTTTCCAAGGTGTCGTCCAACCCTTGCCCTCTGCATTCCATGCCCAGCGTGCCCACAACTCTGTGTTTGATTCTCCACCAATCTGGTTTTTGGCTGTCCCAGAGCACCAGAACAACCAAGCTAACAGATTGCACTCACTATGAGTTTGGCAGTGTTATAACTCAGATGTTATAACAGAGTTATATTTGGCAGTGATGAATTATCCCTCCTTGTCTTCCTCTACCCCTCTGCAGCCTTTGGCACAGTTTGTTACACTGTGCTGCTCTAATGTCATTTGCCTGCTGCCCAGTTTGTTTGGCTTACCTTAGCTTAGTTCCAGTCTGGTTATAATTTGAGCATTTCTAGCAATGTCTTCTCTTCACCAGCACATCAGGAACCCCTAGTTTCCTTCCTCAGACCCTTCTTCCTCCTCAGCTACGTACCCAACTCTTGCATTATCAGTTCCAAACACAGGGTCGGTTTCTATGGGCAGAATTTCATGCAACCCAGGCGGAGACACATTTAATCCGGAAGCCAGTGAAATCATGTGTGAAGACTTTGGACCTGAATCCCAACATCATGAGTGAGTGACTCGGAGGGGAATCTCCAGGTGGTGGTGTTCACATGTATCTGCTGCCTTGACCTACTAGATAGTGGACTATTATTTAAATGGTAAAAAATTGCAGCATGCTGCTGTGCAAAGGGTGTCCTTGTGCAGGAATCTCAAGGAGTTGGTTTGCTGGTGCAGCAGGTAATTAAGAAGGCAAATGGAATTTTGTCCTTCATTGCTAGAAGGATGGAGTTTAAAAACAGCGAGATTATGTTGTAGCTGTATAAGGTGCTGGTGAGGCCACACCTGGAGTACTGTGTACAGTTTTGGTCTCCTTACTTGAGAAAGGATACACTGGCACTGGAGGGGGTGCAGAGGAGATTCACTAGGTTGATTCCGGAGTTGAGAGGGTTGGCTTATGAGGAGAGACTGAGTAGACTGGGGCTATACTCATTGGAATTCAGAAGAATGAGGGGAGATCTTATAGAAACATATAAGATTATGAAGGGAATAGATAAGATAGAAGCAGGGAAGTTGTTTCCACTGGCGGGTGAAACTAGAACTAGGGGGCATAGCCTCAAAATAAGGGGAAGCAGATTTAGGACTGAGTTGAGGAGGAATTTCTCAACACAGAGGGTTGTGGATCTTTGGAATTCCCTGCCCAATGAAGCAGTTGAGGCTACCTCATTGAATGTTTTTAAGGCAAGAATAGATAAAGTTTTGAACAGTAAAGGAATTAAGGGTTATAGTGAGCGGGCGGGTAAGTGGAGCTGAGTCCACAAAAAGATCAGCCATGATCTTATTGAATGGCGGAGCAGGCACGAGGGGCCAGATGGCCTACTCCTGCTCCTCGTTCTTATGTTCTTATATAAGTGGTTGTGGGTTTGGAAGGTGCTGCCTAAGGAGCCTTGGTGAGTCCCTGCAGTGCATTTTGTAGACGGTACAGATGGCTGCCACTGTTCATCTGTGGTGAACGGAGTGCATGTTTATGGAAGAGGTAGCAATGAAGCGGGCTGATTTGTCCTGGTTGGTGTCGAGCTCCTTGAGTGTTGTTGGAGCTGCACTCATCCAGGCAAGTGGAGAGTATTCCATCACACTCCTGACGCGCCTTCTAGATGGTGGACAGGCTTTGGGGAGGCAGAAGGTGAGTTACTTGCTGCAAGTTCCTAGTCTTTGGCTTGCTTTGGTAGTCACAGTATTTATATGTCTCATCCAGTTCTGGTCAATGGTAACACGCAGGATGTTGATAGTAGAGTATTCAGTAGTGGTAATGTCACTGAGTGTCAAGGGGTAATGGTAGTTAGATCCTCTCTAGCTGGAGATGGTCATTGCCTGGCACTTGTGTGGTATGAATGTTACTTGCCAATTGTCAATCCAAGCTTAGGTATTGTCCAAGTCTTGCTGCATTTGGGCACGGACTGGGCATGGATACATTCGGGTGTGATCCTTGACAGTGCGCGAAGGCAGGCTCTCTAATGGTGAAAGATGATGGCTTTGCACTTAGTTGATATTCACAGGCATAAACCCAAAAAAGCAACACTTGATGACTTTTCATTCTTAATTTAGAAAGATTGGGGCCAACTGTAACACCATGCTGGATCAGATGATTAGCTTTACCTCACCTCAACCCTTTTGTTTTCATTTTATTTAATTTTTTACTGTTCTCCACCTTTTATTTCTTCATTGTCTTTCTTCCCCCCACTCTTTCCCCCGACTTTATTCCCCCTTTCCTTAACTTTTCTCCCCCTTCGCTTTCCCTTTCCCCCTTTTTCTAAATTTCACCTCTCCCCCACCCATCTCCCCCCTCCCCCCACATCTTCATCTGTCACAGTTTACCCTCTGATTTCAGCTTCTCTGTCGTTTGGCCATTCACACCCTTTATTCTCTCTATGGACTGCCATTAATAGCCTTTTCCCCTGGTTTCTGTGGCTATGACTCATCTTTCATTGCCTCACCCTGCAGTATAAATATCTCCCAATTTCGTTGTCTTTTACCTTTGACAAAGGGTCATCAAGACTTGAAACGTCAGCTCTTTTCTCTCCTTACAGATGCTGCCAGACCTGCTGAGATTATCCAGCATTTTCTCTTTTGTAGCACCATGCTTCTGCCCAGGCTGCACAGATTGTCACCCTCTATCCCAAGGGATTACCTAAGAAGAAGAACATTCAGGGTGACTTCTCCGAGGGTGGATGAGTTGATGCATAACTTTTAAAAACTCATTTAAAAATTCTATGCAATATCGAGCCTCTTGCTTATAGTTCATAGGATCATAGAAACCCTACAGTGCAGAAAGAGGCCATCTGGCCCATTGAGTCTGCACCGACTACAATCCCACCCAGACCCTACCCCCATATCCCTACATATTTACCCTCCAATCCCTCTAACCTACGCATCTCAGGACTCTAAGGGGCAATTTGTTTTAGCATAGCCAATCAACCTAACCCGCACATCTTTGGACTGTGGGAGGAAAATGGAGCACCCGGAGGAAACCCTCGCAGACACGAGGAGAATGTGCAAACTCCACACAGACAGTGACCCAAGCCGGGAATTGAACCCAGGTCCCTGGAGCTGTGAAGCAGCAGTGCTAACCACTGTGCTACCGTGCCGCCCCGAGATTCATTAGATCTGTGTTGACTTCCATTTCTATTGGATTAGTGAGGTGCGGTGGGATATATATTTTGCATATTAAGGAGCCCAGGTAAGTTGAGCACAGTGCACATTCTGAAAAAACTCTTTGCTCCTGTACCTTTGAGTAAAAATGTCTTTTCATAAATGACAAAAATATACACAACAATGACAAGGGGTATTGAATTGTAATTATCCAAAGTGCTGCATACAAAATCGGTCCAAGTATTCCAATTATAGACCAGATTTTACCCTACATTTTAGCACTATCATGAAGTATTGAATTAAGAATAACATAACCCTGGTGGAAGGCAGCAATGGATTATTTGTCCTTTTAAATTGCTGTTCTGTAAAATATCCATTGGATTGGAAAATAGTGTCAGTAACATCTTTATTCAAAAGGTGAGCGAGACCGCAGCAGGAAACTGCAGGCCAGTTAGCTTAACATCTGTCAAAGGGAAAATGTTAGAAGCTATTATTAAAAATGTTATAGCAGGTTACTTGAAAAAAATTAGGATAATTGATCAAAGTCAACATGGTTTTGTGAAAGGGCAACCATGTTTAACCAATTTATCAGAGCTCTTAGAAGAAGTAACATATACCATGGATAAAGGGGAACTAGTGGGTGTACTGTATTTAGATGTCCAGAAGACATTTGGGAAGTTGCCACTTCAAAGGTTATTTCAGAAAATTAAAGCTCATGGTATAGTGGGTAATATATTGGCATGGATTGAAGATTAGCAAGCTAACACGAAACAGAGAGTTGGCATAAATGGATCTTTATCGAGTTTGCAAAATTTAACAGGTGGTGTGCCACAGGGATCAGAGCTGGAACCACAATTTTTTACATTTTATGTAAATGACTTGGGTGAAAGGACTGATGGTACGGTCGCTAAATTTGCTGATTATGCAAAGATGGGTAGGATAGGAAGATTTAAAGAGGCCACAAGGGGGCCGCAAAGAGGTAGGTTAAATGAGTGGGCAAAGATCTGGCAAATTAAGTATAATGTGGGAAAGTGTGAAATTGTCCATTGGCAGGAAGAATGATAAAGAAACATATCATCTAAATGGTGAGAGATTGCAGAGCTCTGAGTTGCAGAGGGCATTTCAGAGGACAGTTAAGAGTCAACCACACTAGTACACATCTGGAGTCACGTGTAGGCCAGACCAGGCAAGGACAGCAGATTTCCTTCCCTAAAGGACATTAGTGAACCAGATTTTTTTAAAGACAATTGACAATGGCTTCATGGTCATCATTAGACTTTTAATTCCAGATTTTTATTGAATTCAAATTCTACCATCTACCATGGTGGGATTTGAACCCGGATCCACCAGACCATTATTCTGGGTCTCTGGATTGCTAACCCAGTGACAATACTACTATGCAACTGCCTCCCCAGTTTGGCTTAAGAAGCCTTGCAACAGCCCTTTGATAACTTGGTATAGAATATTTGTGGAAGTACTTGGTGTAAAGAAGATCACTTGGAACATTCACAGCAGAGTTGGCAAAGGGGTATTCAAAACAGGTGATTGTGGGACTGGGGTCTAGATCAGAGCCAGTTTGGAAAGCAGTGTGGTTGTGTCTTCAATTAATGTACATCTATTCCTTAAATTAGACTTTGTGTTAGTCAGAAGCAGAGTAATGAGGGTGACTGGTCCTCTCCATTAGCGTGGAGTTTTTTTTTGATACGTTTATTGAAAATGTTTTTATATTTGACATAGCAAACAAACACAGATACAGATCCACACAGTGCTCGCGTGTACACTCCAATGCAACTGGGCACAGGGCTCCCCATGGCCAGGGGACAAGCCCTGGTACCCCCTGGCACCCAACCCGCCCAAGCCCTGTCTAATTGCACCGAGAATGACGCTAATAATATAAAAACAAAAAGGCAGAGGAACGCCGCTGGAGAACCAACTGAGCGCCCAAGCAGCCCAGGCTATAAACTAGCGGGCAGAGAAAAGAAAGAGAGATAGCGAAGGAGAGAAAAGAAAGAGAGCGAGAGGGAAAATAGAAAAATTCTCTTGTTGGTCCCCACACCTCGGCAGGGTAGGCGGGTGAACTCAGGTAAAGGGCCATGGCGCATCCACCAATCGAGGGGAGGTGTTGTGTGGGAGCACCTGGGGTCCTGGGACCATTGCGTTTCCACTAGTGTGGAGATATTAAGCAGATTAAAGGCTGTCAATCAGCCCAGTTAGTGTGTCTTGGTTTGACTACAATATGGCGGATCACTCGAAATGTAACAACTTGCATTTGATAATCTTACGGCATTGTCAGCTGAATAGCATCACGGGGAGAACTTGCGATGGTGTGGAATATATGAAATAGATTTCTGACTGTTTTTAATCTGGTTACCCTGCTGCAATTTCCAACTTTTTATGAGGAAAATCAGAAGAACAGATTTCAAATTGACCACCGTCATGTGTCAATGATGAAAAAACATAAACATCACCTTTCTGGAATGGATTAATCAAAATACACCCAGTAAACTATTATCATAGGATCCCTACAGTACAGAAGGGGGCCACTCACACATCGAGCCTGCACCGACATCAATTCCACCCAGGTCCTATCCCCGTAACCCCACATGTTCACCCTGCTAATCCCCCTACCAGTAAGTGGCAATTTGGCATGGCCAGTCAACCTAAACCGCACATCTTTGGACTGTGGGAGGAAACCGGAGCACCCTGAGGAAACCTACGCAGACACGGGGAGAACATGCAAACTCCCACACAGACAGTGACCCAAAGGCGGAATCGAACCCGGGTCCCTGGCGCTGTGAGGCAGCAGCAGTAACCACTGTGCCACCCTGCGGCCCATATCAGGACTCGAGCTTGCTATTTAACCCAACACCTAACGCATCTGATGTAATTAGGATTGACATGAGCTGATACTTCGTGAAGTTGTCCATATACTATTTCAAATGGTGGCTGAACTGTTTGTGTCAGCCTGTTCTGTCAGAGGATATATGTGAGATAAGGGCTGTGCAACCCCAACCTGTGGTTATGCTAGCTGGTGTGGCCACACTTGTACTGCCAGTGTATCAGCTTTGCCCTGAATTGTTAGACACTTGAAAGATGAAAGGTATTGGTTGGATAAACCGAAGCAAACCATTTCCTGCAATCATCAGGAATGTCATTTGAGCTGTATCATGGTAAAGTTGATCAATATTTGGGTATTTAAATATGTTACAGACTGAATCTGATATTCTGGATGTTTAACTGCATAAACAGATCAATCCACCTGCATTGATCTCCATTGATATTTGGTGGCTTTCAAATACAATTAGACCCATTATTCTTGCCATAGAAAGCATTTGAAATAAGCAATTGACTGCTGTTTATAATTTAAACAGCTGCTAAAAAGATTTAATAGATTAAGAAGCTGTTTAGCCCTTGAATTGTCGAGGGAAAATATCCATTGGGCACAGATGCCAGGTTGAAAGTCAAACGGTTTTCTGTGATACATTCACTTGGCACATTTCCTGCTGTACAATTTCAGCACCGTTAAAGCTCTTTAATTTGAGGCATTTAACTGATAGAGCAATAGAATATTCAAGTGTAAATCGTGTAACAATAGATCATTGCTACAGTTGTGATAGAAAATATTACGGGACCAAAAATTGGCATTGGTTCTTCTGGGCAAGAGATGAGTTGGTCATCAAACTTGATGCTGCATTATAAATATTAGGGTGGCACAGTGGTTAGCACTGCTGCCTCACAATACCAGGGACCCGGGTTCGATTCCTGGCTTGGGTCACTGTCAGTGCGGAGTCTGCACGTTCTCCCCGTGTCCAATCCATCACGCAAACCAGCCTCCCATCCATTGACTCTGTCTACACCCACCGCTGCCTTGGAAAAGCAGCCAGCATAATTAAGAACCCCACGCACCCTGGACACACTTTCTTTCCTTGGGAAAAAGATACAAAAGTCTGAGGTCACGTACCAACCGACTCAAGAACAGCTTCTTCCCTGCGGCTGTCAGACATTTGAATGGACCTACCTCGCACTAAGTTGATCTTTCTCTACACCCTAACTATGACTGTAACACTACATTCTGCACTCTCTCCTTTCCTTCTCTATGTACGGTATGCTTAGTCTGTATAGCGCGCAAGAAACAATACTTTTCACTCCATACTAATACATGTGACAGTAATAAATCAAATCAAAATCTACTCTGCGTGGATTTCCTCCCACAGTCCAAAAGATGTGCTGGATGATGTGACCACTGTACTCAACTGTAACTGCACCCTGAAACCTAAATGAAGCATGATCTTACCAACATGGGAACTTGTTTGGTAGCTTTACATTTGTACATGAAAGTAACATCGGTAGATGAATATCATGGTGATGATGCCTCCTGAGTGAATTGCTGTGAAATCCCGGTACGTGATATTGAACTTTTTTATTTGACTAAATACAAATAGATGCTCCATTTTCCATTGCACAGTGAGTGCAGGTCAACCACCACAAGGTTCCAAAGTTATTTTCATTCATGGTACAGTTCCCGAGGAACCAGTGCACGTCTGAAATCATAATAATGATTGTTTGTGTCTGAAATTGCCATCTATTGCATTAGATTGGGAAATGCACGGGACATCAAAGGGCCAAAGACAAGTAAGTTTTTCTTGTGACCGATAGGAAGTGTTGGAACTGTCAGCAAAAACTCTTCAGAAATGTTGTAGCCATCCATCGGAAACACATTAATAACTCAATGCAACCATGCAAAGTATGAGTGAAGTGATGCAATATTGTTCGTATAGACATAGAGTCATACAGCCCCTACCTGCTATGGGAATCGGAGTGAGCAAGGGGCGGACCATGGGAAGCTCCATTGACCTCAGCAGGATTTTCTGGCCTCAGGTTGAGTGAGGTCGTAAAATCCTGCCCATAGAGTCTTAGACAATTACAACACAGGTTCAGGCCCTTCGGCCCAATGGTCCATGCCGACCATGGTGCCCTTCCAGCTAGTCCCAATTGCCTGCGTTTGGCTCATATCGCTCTGATTCTTCTCCATCCATGTACTTATCCAAATGCTTTTTAAATGTTGCTATTGTACCTGCCTCAACCACTTTCTCTGGCAGCTCATTCCATTTACGCAGCGCCCTCTGTGAAAATCCCCTAGTCGCCACACTCTGGCACCTGTTCCGGTACACTGAGGGAGAATTTAGCATGGCCAATGCACCTAACCTGCATATCTTTGGACTTTGGGAGGAAACTGGAGCACCCGGAGGAAACCCACGCAGACACGGGGAGAATGTGCAAACTCCACACAGACAATGACCCAAGCCAGGAATCGAACCCGGGTCCATGGCGCTGTGAGGCAGCAGTGCTAACCACTGTGCCACCGTGCTGCCCCATGAAGAAGTTGCCCCTCTGGTCCCTTTAAAATCTTTCCCCTCTCACCTTAAACCTATGCCCTCTAGTTTTCAACCCCCCTTTCTGTGCGTTCATCCTATCTATACTCATGATTTTATACAC
The DNA here is from genome assembly GCF_964213995.1 of Mustelus asterias. Taxonomy (NCBI): domain Eukaryota; kingdom Metazoa; phylum Chordata; class Chondrichthyes; order Carcharhiniformes; family Triakidae; genus Mustelus; species Mustelus asterias. Next base: position 19,821,978 of record NC_135824.1, on the reverse strand, counting down.
CTCAATAAGGTCACCCCTTATTTTCCTATGTTCGAAGGAATAAAGTTCTAGTTTGGCCAATCTCTCCCTAAAACTTAGACCCACTCATCCTGGCAACATCCCTGTAAGTCTTCTTTGCATTCTTTCCAGTTTATCAATGTCTGTCCTATAACAGGGTGACCAAAATTGTACACAATACATCTTGAATGTCCAAAATGAAACTCACTTTCCCACGGTTGAGCATTGCCATTGTAATTAAGACTTGTACAACATTGTTAGAAAATCAATCAAGTAAAGGAGGAAAACCTTGGGTGTTAGAACTCAGCCCTAAATGGCACCAAAGCACAGTATCAGTGTGTACCACCGACAAGATTCGCTGCAGCAAACTCACCAAGGCTCATAAGCAGAACCTTCCAAATGCACGACCGCTACCATCTAGAAGGACAATAGCAGCAGATACCTGGAAACATCACCACCTGGAAGTTCCCCTCCAAGCCACTCACCATCCTGACTTGGAAATATATCGCCATTCCTTCACTGCCTGCCACAGGGTTAAAATCCTGGAACTCCCTCCTTAATAGCACTTTAGGAGTACCTACACCTCAGGGACTGCAGCGGCCCCGCCTTCTCAAGAGCAACCAGAAATGGGCAATAAAATGCTGGCCTGGCCAGTGATGCCCACATCCCATAACTGAATAAAAAGAAACACAAGGTGTCTCTTCCCTTTGCAGGCGCTGACTGGCCAGCTGTGTCATTCCCACATTTTGGGTGAGGTTCTCACAAAAAAATTTGAAGTGTCGAATTTGTGTAAAAACTGGAATCGAACCCGGGTCCCTGGCACTGTGAGGCAACAGTGCTAACCACTGTGCCACCGTGCCGCCCTGTGGAGCAATGGCGGATGAGGGTTTTGCTTTGCCCTGTAGTTTGTCCAGTTGGAGGTTTCCGGATCTGTAACCAATTTGCAAATCATGTGACATGCAGCAGCCATGTTTTTGGTCCAGCAAAGTCCATTTGTAAATAATAATAAGTTTGATTTAAACAGTTGAAGATCTCTTTCATGTCTCATGGACATGACACCAATGCTTAATTCTGAGAAATATTTACCCTTTCTATGGCTCGCATTCCTATTGTGCGTATGTAGTGTTGGCTGTTCTTTCCCTTCTCGTTTATATGTTTGCTTTGTGCTCCTTGCACGTTGTACCCTTTGCTAAATAGAATCCAAAAATCGAGAATAAACTAAATTGGATTAAATGTGGTCTGGGCACAGATGTAAGGTAGAAGCACTGCACGATTATCGCATCCTAGGCTGCCTCCTGATTTTTACCCTTCAGAAGTACTCCACAGTAACAAAAGAAGATGGGGCTGCTAATGCATCCTTTTCCAATATTCAGCACAGCACTGTTCCTCCTAAAAGCTCATTTAAAAATCTTCTTTAAGATCATGAAAATGTCATGAGCAGGTATGGAAAACAATCCAAAAGGCTCATGCTGTCCTATATACCTAGAAGAATCGAATACAAGCAGGTGGAAGTCGTGTTTCAGCCCTCCTAACAAAGCCCCAGTTAGACCAGCAAGAAGTCTCACAACACCAGGTTAAAGTCCAACAGGTTTATTTGGTATCATGAGCTTTCGGAGCGCTACTCCTTCATCAGTTGAGTACCAAGTAAACCTGTTGGACTTTAACCCGGTGTTGTGAGACTTTTTACTGTGCCCACCCCAGTCCGCCGTCAGCATCTCCACACCCTGGTTAGACCACACGTGGAGTACTAGGAGTAGCTCTGGGCAATAATTCTATTATTCTATGGTATAATTAAACAATGATGGGCAGGTTAGGCGGATTGCTAAATTGCTTCTCACTGTCCCAAATGCTTAATTTGGGGGATTAGTGGGGTAAATGTGTGGGGTTACGGGGATGGGGTGGGCCTGGGTAAAATGCTCTGTCGGAGGGTTGATGCCGCGTGATGGGCTGAATGGTCTCCTTTTGCATTGTAGGGATTCTATGTAAGGAATGACATGATTGAGGTTTTCCAGACATCAAAGCAAACAGAAAGGGTGGATTGGGAGAAACTTGCTTCCTCTGGTTGGGAAGTCCAGGACTAGAGGGCATAGTCAAAAACTTAGAGTTTATTTATGAGTGTCACAAGTAGGCTTACATTCACACTGCAATGAAGTTACTGTGAAAATCCCCTAGTTGCCACACTCCGGCACCTGTTTGGGTACACTGATGGAGAATTTAGCATGGCCAATGTCCGGTCTTCTGGACTGTGGGAGGAAACCAGAGCACCCGGAGGAAACCCATGCAGACTTGGGGAGAACGTGCAACTCCACAGAGACAGTGACCCAAGCTGGGAATCAAGCCTGGTGCTGTGAGGCAGCAGTGCTAACCACTGTGCCTCATGCCACCCCAGAGCCAAACCTTTCAGGAATGAAGTTAGGAAACACTTTTTCATGTAGAAAGTGGTAGAATTTTGGAACTCTCTTCCACAAATGGCAATTAATGTTATGTTAATTTCAAAATGAGATTGATAATTTTTGCTAATTATAGGTATTAAGGGATATGGGGCAAAGGCTAGTTGAGTCAGCTTGCAGATCCACCATTATCTCATTGAATGGAAGACCCGGCTTGAACGCCGACCCCTTTTTCTATGTTCCTCTATTTAGCCATCCTCATAACTCTACAAATTACACCAGAATTGTGTTTTGTTATGTCTGGTTTGACGGGGTCAAGCTGCTATGAAAGAACAAGGCAAGAGATCTTCAATCAAACACTTAGCAACATTCAACAACATTTTCTTGGGTTTCAAGAGAGAAAAACAGCTCAAATATTTGCCTTAGCTTGCACCTAGTTGAAGATATCCTCACAGTGATCCTCACAAAACATTGTGGCAGAAAGCATTAAGCAGAATTAGCTTGTAAAGCTGTGGTAACACAGTTAGGTAGCTGGTGCCAACCCAAACAAGGAGCAGAGCTTGTGAAAGTCTTTAAAGCAATGGTGAAGAGTCATGTAGCCAAAAAGCAAATTGAAGGTCTCCCCATAGAATCTTACCTTGGAGGATAGCTGAAACACTGTGAGAATTTAAAGTGAATTCCAAGGGCTGTGGCATACTGTTGTGTTGGTCCCTTAAAAAGGTGAATGAACCTTTAAGATTGTTGTTTTGTATACAGAGATGCTTGCGGGGAAGTAAAAAGTAAAACTGAGTTCATAATATGCATAGTTGAAAATTATATTGTTAAGATAATCATGCTTACTATATTTAATTATTTTTGATGTACCATAAAGTTTGTTTTTCGATTAAAAACTTGAAATCTTGTGAAGTAGTTCTGTTGGTTGATTGCTGCCTTGGTGTCAAGGGCAGTCACTCTCACTCTCTTTTCTGAATTGAGCTCTTTTGTCTGTGCTTGGACCAAGGCTGAAATGAGGTCAAGAGGTGAGTGGCCCCGCTGGAACCAAACTGAGCCCCAGTGAGCAGGTTACTGCTGAGCGAGTGCCGCTTGATAGCGCTGTGAATGACACGTTCCATCACATTGTCGATGGTCGAGAGTAGACAGATAGGTGGTAACTAGCCAGGTTGGATTTGTCCTGTTTTTTGTGCAATTTTCCACATTGTCGGTAACAGCGTTGTTGCTGTTCTGGAACAGCTTGGCTTAGGGGCATGGCTAGTTCTGCAGCACAAGTCTTCAGTAATATCGCTGAGATATTGTAAGGGTCTATAGTCTTTTCAGTATCCAATGCCTTAAACTATTTCTTGATATGATGTGAAATTTATTGAATTGGCTAAATACTGGCAGTTGTGATGCTGGAGACCTCAGGAGGAGGTTGAGATGGATCATCCACTCAGCATTTCTGGCTGAAGATGGTTGCAAATGCTTTAGCCTTGTATTTTAAGCTCATGTGCTAGGCTCCCCCATCATTAAGGATGGGGATATTTGTGGAGCTTCCTTCTCCAGTTGGTTATTTACTTGTCCACCAAATTTCAAGACTGGATGTTGCAGGCCTGCTAAGCTTTAACCTGATCCATTAGTTGTGGGATCACTTAGCTATCCCTTCACATGCTGTTTGTCAGACAAGTTGTTGTGGCTTCACTAGGTTGATCACACAGTTTCAGGTAAGCCTGGTGCTGCTCCTGGCATGCCCTCCTGCATTCTTAGAATCATGGAAACCCTACAGTGCAGAAGGAGGCCAGTCAGCCCATCAACCTTACACCAACAACAATCCCACCCAGACCCTATCCCCGAAACCCCATGTATTTACCCTGACACTAAGGGCCAATTTAGCATGGCCAATTAACCTAACCCACAAATCTTTGAACTGTGGGAAGAAACTCAGAGCACCTGGGGGAAACCCACGCAGACACGGGGAGAATGTGTAAACTCCTTACACAAAGTCACTCGAGGCTGGAATCAAACCCAGGTTCCTGGCACTGTGAGGCAGCACTGTTAACCACTGTGCCACCGTGCCGTGCAGTCACTGTGCAGTGAACCAATGGTACTTGTAGAGTGAGGGATATGCCGGGCCGTGAGTTTGTAGATTGTGGTTGAATACAATTCTGCTGCTACTGATGGCTCACAGCACCTCCAGGATGCCAGTTCTGAGCTGTTAAATCAGTTCTGAATCTATCCCATAGTGTGGTGGGAGTGCCACACAACACAATTGAAGGTTTTCTCAATGTGAAGGACAGGACTTCAGCTTCATAAAGGCTGAGTGATGATCACTCTGGTTGGTTTTTCCATCTTGTTGGTTAACTCTTCACCAGCTGTGACACAGTCTGATAGGTCATTCCTCCTGTCTGGCTGCGTCATAAATGGTGATATCAAACCACTCAAGATGACGGACATTGAGGTCCTCTGACAACAGAACACTCTGCACCCTTGCCACCCTCAGGACTTCCTCCAAGTGGCGTTCAACATGGAGGAGTACTAATTCACTAACTGAGGGAAGGCAGTCGGTCCCCTCTAGTGGGCCTGTTCTGTTGGCGGGACAAGACATATCCAGGGATGGTGACGGTGGCGTCTGGGACATTGACTGCGAGATATGATTCTGTGAGAATGACTATCAGGCTGCTGCTTGATTGATCTGTGGGGCTGATCTCCCAATTTTAACAAAAGCCCCCAGACATTAGTAAGGAGGACTCTGCGGGGTTGACAGGTGCTGGGTGTGCGGTTATCACTTCTGGTGCCAAAGTCAATGCCAGGTGGTCCGACCAATTTTGACTTTGGTGTAGTGGTTTGGGAAGACTGAGTGGTTTGGGAAGACTGAGTGGTTTGGGAAGACTGAGTGGCTTGCTTGCCCATTTCAGAGAGCAGTTAAGAGTCAACCCCAGAGGGTCTGGAGTCACGAGAACTCGATAAGTTAAGGATGGCAGATTTTCTTCCCTACAGGGCATTGAACCAAGTGGGTTTTTACGACAATTGAAGATAGTTTGCTGGCATCATTACGGAGACGAGCTTTCAAGACCAGATTATTTTATTAATGGATTGAAGTCACCAAATCTTCAATGAATTCTGCAGTAAGAACACACAACTGCCTCTTGTAGCATCAGACCTTGAGACATTGTGAATTAAACAGCGTAAAGCAGTTCAGATTTGCACAGAAGCAAAGGTTTTAACTGTTTTCAGAAAGCCCCGACAACTGGGACAATGTAGATCTTGACAGCTGAGTGAATACCCCATTGTGCGTATAATCTTAAATCTACAATCCAGTCGATAAAGTAAAGCCAAGATTACAGATTTACATTCTTCATATTTTCTCCAGTCTAAGCCAATGCTTGCATTCAGATATTAAACAATAATGTCACTAATTCTTATCTGAATCAGATTGCCTTCCAGTTGACGTTGCTTGTCAAATATTGTGACGTCAATAAATATTTGCCAGTGGTTTTGGTTTAATTATTTTTTGCCAACAATGTATCCTGACTGAAGGGAATTTGTTCTTATCACTGGCCTTCAATTAAATAAACTTAAGGGAAAGTTTGACCATTTTGGTAATCACTCGAGCCCCAGTTGAATTGAACTTGTTTCTTTAGGTTAATCAGTAACCACTTTGACTGAGTGAGTGTTTACACTGATTAGAGACTATCGAGGCTGGAGTAGCAGTTCTTGACACAGGCACTATGCTGTCACATCAGAAAGGTACCATTGTTTCAAGTATTTTACTTTGAAAACATCTCTGATTTATATTTAAGGCATTCCATAAAAGCGAGCTGCATCAAAAATTAAAATTCAAACTGCATGAGGGTGTAAGTGTCAATGCAGAGGGCGTGGGTATAACTAGTGTCAATTGTGCATTGTCACAGAATTGTTAATGCACAGGAAGCCATTTGGCCCATCGTGTCTACACTGGGTCTCCAAATGAACATCATGACTTGGTGCCATTCCCCTGCCTTTTCCCCATACCCCTGCACATCGTTTCTATTCAAGTAATCAGCTAATGCCCTCTTGAATGCCTTAATTGAACCTGCCACCACCAGACTTCCAGGCAGTGCATTCCAGATCCCAACCATCCATTGCGTGAATCACACAATCCCTACAGTGCAGAAGAAAGCCATTCAACCCATTCTGCACCAGATCTCCAACAGAGCATCTCATTGAGGCTCTATCTCCATAACCCAACATATTTTCCCCACTAATCCCCCTAACCTACAAACATCGTAGGACACTAAGGGGCAATTTAGCATGGCCCAATCAACCTAACCAGCATACCTCCGGAGCACCCGGAGGAAACCCACGCAGACACGGGGAGAACGTGCAAAATCCACACAGACAGTTGCCCAAGGCCGGAACTGAACCCGGGTCCCTGGTGCTATGAGGCAGCAGTGCTAACCACTCTGCCACCGTGCTGCCCCTAGCAGCTTATAATGTAACAAGTGTACAGAGTGTAAATAAAGTTTTGAAGTAACCTATCTGAGCCAGACCGGAGGTACTCATGGTGTGACAAAAACATTCCCAGTATGGATTAAGCCACAAGGCAATGGGAGGTGATGGACTAGTGGTATTATTGCTAGACTATTAATCCAGAAACTCAGCTAATGTTCTGGGGACCTGGGTTCAAATCTCGCCACGGCAGATGGCGGAATTTGAATTCATAAAAAATATCTATTGATGACCATGGGCGGCACGGTAGCACAGTGGTTAGCACTACTGCTTCACAGTTCCAGGGACCTGGGTTCGATTCCTGGCTTGGGTCACTGTCTGTGTGGAGTTTGCACATTCTCCCCGTGTCTGCGTGAGTTTCCTCCGGGTGCTCTGGTTTTCTTCCACAGCCCAAAGATGTGCGGGTTAGGTTGATTGGCCATGCTAAAATTGCCCCTTAGTATCCCGAGATGCGTAGGTTAGAGGGATTAGCGGGTAAATATGTAGGGATATGGGGGTAGGGCCTGGGTGGGATTGTGGTCGGTGCAGACTCGATGGGCCAAATTGCCTCTTTCTGCACTGTCGGGTTTCTATGATCTATGATTCTAAGCCATTGTCAATTGTCGGAAAAACCCATCTGATTCACTGATGTCCTTTAGGGAAGGAAATGGTGGATAGGCTTTGGGGAGTCTAGAGGTGAGTTATTTGCTGCAGTATTCCTAGTCCCTGACCTGCTCTTGGAGCCACTATGTTTATGTGGCAAGTTCAGTTGAGTTTCTGGTCAATAGTAACTCCAAGGATTACTAGGGGTTACTATCCCCAAGGACAGTGATGGTAAAACCATTGAATGTCAAGGGGCGGTGCTTAGAGTGTCTTTTATTGGTGATGGTCATTGCCTGGCCTTTGTGTGGGCAATAAATGCTGGCTAGCCAGCGACGCCCATGTCCCACGAATGAATAAAAATAATGTAAATTGGGAGCAATTGAATTAAGTGAATCTCGAGATGGCAAAAACATCAGTGAGAATTTGAGTAGCAACAGAGCTGACATAGAGATAGAGCAGGTGATGTTATAAAGGTGGAGGTAGATCGGCGTTTTGAATGGACAGGTCATGAGGTCTGAAGCTTAACTTACGGTCAATTCGGACCCCAAGTTCATGAAGCTAATGGTTCAGCCCAAGAAAGTGGCCAGGGAGGATGATAAATATGAGAAAAGTAGAGGAAGAGACAACAATGAATTTTTAGAGCAAGTCCTGGGATAACAGTGATAGAGGTGGAAAGAGAAGCAGTCGCTGAACATATTCTAGCTACAGTACGTTAGCTAACAATGGGACCAATCAAAGATGTTCCCATGGAGCTGGACTTTCGAGGAGAGACATTGGGCATGATCTTATGATCTCTTCACGCCCGACTTTCGAGGCAAGGTGGCAAGATTGGGCGGGAGGCGAAAAATGAGAAACACGCCCGGTTTCTCGCCTCCCCGACTGTACCGGCACTGTTTTCCTGGCAAAATCGGCTTCACTTACCCTAACCACCTCGCTGGTTGAGTTTCACACCTGTGAGAATCACAGCTGGTCACCACCAGCAGAGACCAGATGTGATGGCTTCTCCTGGGGGATCGGATGCCATTGAAGCCCCCTGTATGGTTGGGGGCAGGGCTGGGCAGTGGCCATAGTGCAGTGCCAACCTGGCACTGCCCACCAGGCACCCTGACACTGCCCACTGGGCATTCTGGCACTACTCACCAGGCATCATAACTGTGCCGGGGTGGTGCCAAAGGGGTGGGGCCTGACTGGGGGCAGAATCTGTAGGGTGGAACGATGTCAGGGGCAGAGGGAATGGGAGCTCTGCAGGGATGGGAGGGAAGGAGAGAACTCTGCCGTGAGGCTGTAGGGTGGAACTATGTCAGGGGCAGAGGGAATGGGAGATCTGCAGGGGTGAGTGGGAAGGAGGGATCTCTGCTGGGAGGGTGATTAGAGGAGGCGGCTGTAGGGATCTCTGCAGAAGGGGTAGCGATCGGGGTGGGAGGTAGGGAACTCTGCCTGGGGATAATTGACGGTGGGTGTGGCAATGTCCGTGGGGCAGGTTGGGGATGGGAGACGGGCACAGGAGGCAATCGATGAGTGGGAGAGGGGTCCTAATGTCCGTGGGGTAGTGGCAGGAGATCTCCCATCGCACTGAGAGATTGAAGCACCTGCGCAGTGGTGCCCCGAGAGCTCAGTAGCCGGCTTCCCTGGTGAGCTCAAATTCCACCCCACCCCCCCCCCCCCCCGCCCCCTCCCCAAGCTGGCAAGAATCACATCCTGGCACTTGTTTTGCACTAAGCACCATAAAATTGCATTTTCAAGCTTGCCCAAATAATGGGTCTGAAACTCTCCCATTTTCTCGCTCGTTCAGCACTTAGAACCTTTTTGTTAAATTGCGCCCAATGTGTCATTGACAGTATCAAAAGATGCAAGAGATCAAGGAGGATGGAGGGGGACAATGAAGTCAGTGCAAATTCTTTGATAACTTTGATTAGTGTTGTGAGAAGAGTGAAGATCTGATTTGAGACAGCGTTGCATGTGAGGTGGACACTTCCACAGACTTCAGAGTGCGGCAATACCAGCGTTAATACACAAAGCACAACTGTCACCAGTAATGTATCTCCTCTCAACAAACAACATGGCCGCCAGGCATTTCTTATCATTTACCACAGTTTGGTGAAGTGTGGGATTGTCTAGCCAGACTTAGAAAATATATATGGCTGGCTCCATTTTAATTGTGAGCAGACATTTCAAATAAAATTACCCATTTCTTTTAGCATGTATCAATCAAAACACATCATTTTTTTATTTCATTACATATCTTCAAAGAACATAGCACCATACAGTGCAGAAGGAGGCTTTCCCAACACAATTACTTTGTGCAAATCATCAATGTTGCACTGCTAAGTAAGGAAAAAAATTAGAACAAAGGGGAAGTGATGACCTAGTAGCATTATCGCTAGACTATTCATCCAGAAACTCAGCGAATGTTCTGGGGACCTGGGTTCGAATCCTACCATGGCAGATGGTGGAATTGGAATTCAATTTTAAAAATCTGGGTAGAGCCCCACCTGCATTCAATGGGGTGAATCAATTTGAGTTTGATAGAACCAAACTCAGCTAATGTTCTGGGGAGCCAGATTCAAATCCCACCACGGCAGATGGTGGAATTTGAATTCAATAAGATATATCTGGAATTAAGAATCTACTGATAACCATGAAACCATTGTTGATTTGTTGGGAAACCCCATCTGGTTCTTTAATGTCCTTTTGGGAAGGAAACCTGCCATCCTTACCTGGTCTGGCCTACATGTGTCTCCAGAGCCATAGAATCATAGAACCATACAGCACAGAAGAGGCCTTTCAGCCCATTGAGTCCACACCAACACATTGGAAACACCTGAACTCCCATCTAATCCCATCTGTCAGCACTTAGCCTGTGGTCCTGAATGTTATGATGTGCCATGTGTTCATCCAGGTACTTTTTAAAGGTTGTGAGGCAACCCACCTCTACCACCCTCCCAGGCAGCGCATTCCAGACCTTCACCACCCTCTGGGTAAAAATAGTTTTTCCTCACAATTCCCCGAAACCTCCTGCCCCTCACCTTGAACCTATGTCACCTTGTGATTGATCCTCCAACTAAGGGGAACAGCTGCTCTTTATCCACTTTGTCCATGGCTCTCATAATCTTGTACACCTCGATCAGGTCGCCCCTCAGTCTTCTCTGCTCCAACAAAAACAACCCAAGCCTATCCAACCTCTCTTTATAACTTAAATGTTCCATTCCAGACAGCATCCTGGTGAATCTCCTCTGCACCCTCTCCAGTGCAATCACATCCTTCCAATAATGTGGTGACCAGAACTGCACACAGTGCTCTAGCTGTGGCCTCATTAAAGTTCTATTCAACTCAAATATGATTTTCCTGTTTGTGTAATCTATGCCTCGATTGATAAAGGCAAGTGTCCCATATGCCTTTTTCACTACCCTACTAACATGCCATTCCACTTTCAAAGATCTATGGACAAACATGTCAAGGTCCCTTTCTTCCACAGAACTTCCTAGTGTCCTACCATTCATTGAGTACTTTCTTGTCAGATTACTCCTTCCAAAGTGTATCACCTCACACTTTTCAGGGTTAAATTCCATCTACCACTTATCTGCCCATTTGACCATTCCATCTATATCTTCTTGTAGACCAAGACCTCACTGTTCATCAGCCATTCAATCTTTGTGTCATCTGCAAACTTACTAATCCTATCCTCCACATTGTCATCAGTATCATTTATATAAATGACGAATAATAGGGGGCCCAACACAGATCCCTGTGGTACACCGCTGGACACTGGCTTCCAATCACTAAAGCAGTCTCCCACCTTCACCCTCTGTCTCCTACAACTGAGCTAATTTTGAATCCACTTTATCAAATTACCCTATAATCCATGTGAATTTATCTTCTCTACAAGTCTCCCATGAGGGACCTTGTCAAAGGTTTTGCTGAAATCCATATAAATTACATCGACTGCACTACCCTTGTCTAGACACCTGGTCACCTCCTCAAAAAATGTAATCAAATTTGTTAGGTATGACCTCCGTCTGACGAAGCCATGCTGACTATCCCTGATCAAGCTTTGCCTCTCCAAGTGGAGATAGATGCTCTCCTTCAGAAGTTTCTCTAATAATTTCCCTACCACTGACGTGAGACTCACTGGTCTGTAGTTTCCTGGTTTATCTCTACAACCCTTCTTAAATAGTAGAACCACATTTGCTGTTCTTCAGTCATCTGGCACCTCCCCTGTGGCCAGAGAGAAATTGAAAATTTGGGTCAGAGCCCCTGCAATCTTTTCCCTTGCCTCCCACAGCAGCCTAGGGCACATGGTGGCACAGTGGTTAACACTGCTGCCTCACAGTGCCAGGGACCTGGGCTCGATTCTGGCCTTCAGTCACTGTGTGTGTGGAGTCTGCACGTTCTCCCTGTGTCTGCGTGGGTTTCCTCCGGGTTCTTCAGTTTTCTCCCACAATCCAAAAATGCGCTGGTCAGGTGCATTGGCCATGCTAAATTCTCCCGCAGTGTACCTGAACAGGTGCCGGAGTGTGGCGACTAGGGGATTTTCACAGTAACTTAACTGCAGTGTGAACATAAGCCTACTTGTGACAAATAAATAAACTTTAACTTTTTACTTTAATTCATCTGGACCTGGAGATTTATCCACTGTTAAGGCTGCCAACACTTCCAATACCTTGTCCTTCCCGATGTCAATTTGCTCAAGAAATTCACAGTCTCCCTGAATTTCATACCATCATCCTCATTCTCTCAGGTGAAGACGGATATGAAATATTCATTTAACAGTCTGCCAATGTCCTCTGGCTCCACCCACAACTTGCCCCCTTGGTCCCTAATCAACCCGGGTTATCCTCTTCCCATTGATATACTTATAGAATATCTTGGGATTTTCCCTACTTTTACCTGCCAGAGTTTTCTCATTTCCCCTCTCTGCATTCCTAATTGCTTTCTTAAGCTCCACCCTGCACTTTCTATACCTCACTAATGCCCCCACTGATTTGCTCCCCTTGTACTTTTTAAAGGCCTTTCTTTTCCTTCTCATTGTATCCTGAATGTCTCTGGTCATCCATGGTTCTATGGGCTGGTTATTCCTACCTATCACCCGAAAGGGAACATGCTGGGCTGGCACCCTCCCCATTTCCTTTTTGAATGCCTCCGTCTGCTCTTTTGTAGATTTCCCTATTAGTAGCTTTTCCCAGTCTACCGTGGCCGGATCCTGTCTTCTTTTACTAAAATCCGCTCTCCCCCAATCCAAAACTTTTTTTTGCAGCTTGTCTATTTCCTTGTGCATAACAAGCTTAAATTGCACCATGTTGTGATCGCTATCACTAAAATGCTCCCCCACCACCCCCTCAACCACCTGTCCGGCTTTATTCCCCAGAATCAGGTCCTGCAAAGCTCCTTCCCTTATTGGACCCTCCACATATTGATTTAAAAAGTTCTCCTGTACACATTTCAAGAAACCTACATCCAAGCCCTTAACACTATGTATATCCCAGTCAATGTTGGGAAAGTTGAAATCACTTAATATAATAACCCTATTATTATTGTTTTTACACACCTCCACAAACTGAGCACACATGGGTAGACTGGGATTTTTTTCTAGAAGGCTGAGGGGTGATCTTATAGAGGTCTATAAAATAATGAGGGGCATAGACCAGCTAGATAGTCAATATCTTTTCCCAAAGGTAGGGGAGTCTAAAACTAGAGGGTATAGGTTTAAGGTGAGGGGAGAGATACAAAAGGGTCCAGAGCGGCAATTTTTTCACACAGAGGGTAGTGAGTGTCTGGAACAAGCTGCCAGAGGTAGTAGTAGAGGCGGGTACAATTTTGTCTTTTGAAAAGCATTTAGACAGTTACTTGGGTAAGATGGGTATAGAGGAATATGGGCCAATGCAGGCAATTGGGACTGGCTTAGGGGTTTAAAAAAACAGCAGCATGGACAAGTTGGGCCGAAGGGCCTGTTTCCATGCTGTAAACCTCTATGACTCAATGGCTCTATATTTACTCCTCAATATCCCTCTGACTATCTGAGGGATATCTCTAATATCTATAATATCTGAGAGACTATCTATAATAAACACCTAATCATATGGCTGCCCCTTTTCTTATTCCTAAGATCTACCCACAAAGCTTCATTTGATGCCCCCCTCCGAGATATCATCTTTCCTTGCTGCAGTGCTGCAGTTACTGACTCCTTAACTGATAATGCAACGCCTCCTCCTCTTTTACCCCCTCCCCTATCTCGCCTGAGTCTATATCCCGGAATGTTGAGTTGTCAATCATGTCCTTCCTTCAACCACGTCTCTATGATGGCTACTATGTCACACTTCCATGTATCAATCATTGCCCTCAACTCATCCATTTTACCTGCAATATTCCTGGCGTTAAAGTAGAGGCCATCCAGCCTGGCCTTACTCCCTTGAAACTTAATACAGCTGCACTCCTTCTGACTTGTTTGTTTTGCTGTATGATTCCGTGCCCTTATTCTGCTAACAGTCTGCGTCCCTCCCTCTGCCAAATTAGTTTAAACTCCTCCCAACAGCACGAGCAAAACATCCCGCAAGGATGTTAGTCCTGTTCTGGTTCAGCTGTAGACTGTCCTGCTTGTACAGGTCCCACTCCCCAGAAATGGTCCCAGTGATTCAGGAATCTAAAACCCTCCCTCCGGCACTAACTCTTAAGCCATGCATTCATCTGCACTATCCTCCTATATCTGTGCTCGCTAGCACGTGGCACTGAGAGTAATCCCGAGAATACAACCTGTGAGGTCTTGCTTTTTAGCCTACTGCCTAACTCCCTGAAATCTTGATGCAAGACCTCATCCCTCTTTCTATCTATGTCATTGGTACCAACATGTACCATGATCTCTATCTTATCACCCTCCCCTTTCAGAATATCCTGCAGTCGTTCAGTGACATCCCAGACTCCAGCATGAGGGAGACAACATTTCATCCCGGAGTCAGGTTGACAGCCACAGTAGCGCCTATCTGTACCCCTGACTATAGAATCCCCTATTACTATTGCCCTGCCTCTCTTCCCCCCCCCCCGACAACCGTCCCTTCCTGTACAGACAGGCTGCTTATGGTGCCAGAAGCTTGGCTCTGTTTGCACTCCCTGGTGGAACCAGCGCCTTCATCAGCCTCCAAAATGGAATGCCGATTTATGAGCGAGACCCCAGGGGACTCCTGAACTACCTGCCTACATCTCTTGGACTGCCTGGTGGTCACCCATTCCCTTCCTTCCTCAAGTCACCTCAGCTGCAGTGTGACCACCTCCCTAAATGTGCTATCCACAATGCTCTCAGACAGTGCTCCACAGTGTCCCATTCCAGCCGCTGTTCCAGCTCTGAAACTCGAGCTTCCAGGAGCTGCAGCTGGACGCACTTCCTCCACACATGCTGGCAATGTGGTTGACTCTCAACTGTCCTCCAAGGGCAACGAGGGATGGGCAATAAATGCTGGCCAGCCAGCGACGCCCATGTCCCACGAATGAATTTAAAAAACAATTCCACGTCCTTGCCCATAGCAATGTTTTCAGACTCCTCCCATCCTTCCTGCCCTCTGTGTAAATATCGGGAACTTTGAAAGTTAAAAACAGCCTCACCATCTTCATCTGAATTTGGTTGAATTCTGCAAAATACTTTGTTCACTCAGAATAACATTCTGAAGCACAGTCAAATTTGGTTTTCTGAACTATGGACATTGATGAAAAAGATTAAGTTTTCTTCCTAGGCAAAGGAGGCTTGTGTCAAAATGAAGGCTGAAAGCTTGTCATCCAGTTCCCAGTGGCTCCACATCGAAGGTCACACTGTTCAGAATACCAACAGGAATTGGGATCAAGGTGATTGATTTTCACATTGCCTTTAGGAAGTCTACTCATTTTTCTTATATTGGTGAGTGAGAGTTCATTGTTTTCTCCAGTTTGCCAAGTTTGTCAAGCAGAGCTTGACTAATAATGCCTCTGACTGATTATCCCAGGAACTTACTTGAAGCAAGCCTAGCTCTCGCTATGTTCAGTTTTTGGCAAACCACCTTTTTGTAACTGTATTTAAGATGGTGCATTCTGGCTTTAGTTACGAATGCGAGGCTTTATAAGATGTTTAAATTGTCTCCGATTAAACCCAAGTAAGATGGAGTAGCGGAAAGGGTCGTGTGATCTCCTACCAGCATCAGGCCCATGTGACCTGGTTGCCATGGGGGCAAGTCAAACTTATTCAAGGTCAAGTGGCCAGATTATCACTTGAACACAAAGGGAGAGGCTGCAGTTCTTGCTGACATGCTTACTGACAGGCTCAGAGGGCCTGAGTTTCACTGTCAAGACAGCTAGCTTGAGTCAAGAAATTTCCCAAACTTGGCAGGCCCTCCTTGGTAGAATGTGACCCTTCAGACCCAATTTTCACTCCGGTGGTCGGGGGACGGCCGTGTTGTGATAGAGCCAGCCCCACTGCCCCTGGATGCAAATCAGAGAAAGCCACAGGTGCAGCTGATTGCCAAGACAGGTTGTTAAAATGCATACCTCGGTTCTCTGGGACTTTGTACCAGCTGTGCCATTAAAGCTTTGGCCCCCTGGCCTTCATCCCTCATGCTCCATCAACCACCACCACCCACTCACCATACCACTCCATGTCCCCATGTCAACTCAATGCCAACCTATGCCCCCACCAACCCTAAGGCCCTTACATCCACTATGTCAACTCAGTGCCCACTCATAGCAATCCCACCACCCTTGGCCCTTATACCCTCCATGCCTGGTCATTTAGTATCCACAATGGGTATACCTCAGGAGCCATGTTGAGATGAAATAAAATAAAATTCTCAAAATGTAATTCAACCTTCACTATAAATAAAAAAACCTCCCAGTGATGAAAGCCCACTCAATCCTTATACCTCTTAAATTGCATAATATTGTATAAAACAATATTCCATTCACAGCCCTATATAAAAGACAGTTAATATATTAATAGCCTCTTTGAGCTGCCAATCAGACTGAGAATTTAGACCCATCCACCCTTTCCTATTGAGATAATTGAGCTTTCGGAAATCAGACAAACATTCAAGATAAAAAAGATAGCCCTGAGGAACAGCAAACAGCTATTATAACTACTCGAAGAGCAGGACTTTTCTACCTGTCAGTGACATTGGTAACTTGTTTTAAATTTAAAGAGCCGAGGGTTTAAATAACATCATAACATGGCAGTTATAAAAACCTTAATCACCCTTCAAGAGGCTTTATGTTGACTTCAAATATCTGTGACACCTTCATGGTGGATTAAGGCCCTTGAAACAGGTAAAATAGGCTCTGTTTGAACTCAACACTGAGTTCAAATGGGCCTGGTGAGTTCATGTTTTCCTTCTGCAGGGTCACATGTTCCCCCCCCTCCCCCTTCCCCCTCTGGGAAAAATAGGGTCTGTTAAAAATGGGGCGAGACTTTTGCATCCAGGTTTACGAGTCTCTGAGTGAAGAAATATTCCCTCATCTCAATCCTAAATGGTCTACCCCCTATCCTGAGACTATGTTCCCTGGTTCTAGATTCCCCAACCAGGGAAAACATCCTCCCCCCTGCATCTAGTTTGGCCAGCCCTGTGAGAATGTTATACGTTTCAATCAGATCTTCTATCGTACTTCAAAACTCTAGTGAATATAGGCCCAGTTGAACCAATCTTTCCGCAGAGGACAGTCCCACCAACTCCATTATCAGCCTAGTGAACCTCTGCTACACTCCCTTTATGGTGAGTATATCCTTTCTTAGGCAGGGGAGACCAAAACTGCATGCAATACTCTAGGTGTGGTCTCACCAAGGCCGTGTATAACTGCAGTAAGACATCCCTACTTCTGAACTCAAATCCTCTTATAATGATGGCCAACATACCATTTGCCTTCCGAATTGCTTGCTGCATCCCCCTCTCCACTTTCATTGACTGGTGTACATGGATACCCAGGTCCCTTTTTACATCCACACTTCCCAATATATCACTATTCAAAAAATACTCTTCCTTTCTGTATAACTTCACATTTAGTTATATTGTACTACATCTGCCGTGAGTTTTCCCACTCACTCAATTTGTAAAGTAAAAAGTTTATTTATTTATTAGTCACAAGTAGGCTTACATTCACACTGCAATGAAGTTACTCTGAAAATCCCCTAGTCGCCACACTCCAGCACCTGTTCGGGTATACGAAAGGAGAATTTAGCATGACTAATCCACCTAGCTTGCACATCTTTGGACTGTGGGAGGAAACTGGAGCACCCGGAGGAAACCCACGCAGACATGGAGAGAATGTGCAAACTCCACACAGACAGTGACCCAAGCCAAGAATTGAACCCGGCCCCCTGGCACTGTGAGGCAGCAGTGCTAACCACTGTGCCACCGTGCCGCCCATGTCTAAATAACCTTGAAGTCTCCATGCATCCTCCTCACAACTCACAATTCTGTCCAGTTTTGTGTCACCAGCAAACTTGGAAATTTACATTTGGTTCTCTCATCCAGGTCATTTATATATATCGTGAACAGCCGGGGCCTAGGCACTGATCCCTGCAGTACCCCACTGGTTACTACCTGAGGAAGAGTTTCTCTGAATGTTGTCTATATAGAATTCCTGAAGGTACTTGAGAAGGTTCTGCACAAGAGATTATTAACGAAAATAAAAGTTCACAGCACTGATGTTAACCTTGTGATTATAAGTTGGTAGTTGACTCGAAGAACAGAGACAGTGAAAGGGAAAATTTAAACATACTCTGGAGGTACTTGTTCAATTGAAAATGAAAATATCAGTTTTGGATCTATTGAAATTCTTAAGACTGAGGTTTTTATTAAGCAAGGACAGCAAGAGAAGATGAATTGATTTGAGGTACAAATCAATCATGACGTTATTCAAAGGGTTGGAAGGGCTGACTGGTCTATTCCTGTTCCTAAGTGAGTTCACTGGTGTTTTGCAATCTGGCACAACATGGTGGCCACTTGATCTCTTTTTAATTGTGTTGATTGATCAATAAATGTTGTCAAGAACACCAGGATAACTCTTCCACTCTTGGAACAGTGACCTCTTTCACATCCTGCTGAGCAAATGAACAGAGCTGCGATTTAACTTCTGACGGACAATTTTGCATCTTCTGGCCCTGTATGCTGAAGCTCAAGATTCTGTATGAAGCAATTCCCAGATGCTCCTATCCTGGATTCTCATTGGTGAGAGGTGAGGTCTAAACGGGAACTCTCTGTGGTGCTGAATATGGATGCTCAAACTAAGCACATCTCCCAACACAGTATTTTTCTGGCTCTATGGATCAGGTTTCGTGGGGTGGTTCTTTACATTGAAAGTATTAATCTTCCCCAAGAAAATACCATTTAATATCCATGGTGATAATCAAACCAGTATGTTTTCTTTCACCAAAAAAGCTGATGGATTAAATATTTATTAATCATGTTGATATATGCACTATCATATATTAAGTTTGCTATCTTATATCTAACTTACAAGAATAGTGAGTTAATGAGAAAGTAGGCTTTCGCCAATAACTCAAACACAATGTAAAGCTTTGAAAAGCACAGGAGATGCTGGTTATGCTAATAATAACAACTCTTACGTAAACGTTAGGCCACAATAAAATGCTTAACAGTGACTTGATATGACATTTCTCTGCAAATTATTTTGAATGGAGGTGAGAAGCAATGCTGTCATACAAGGGAAGTTTGTGTCGGGTAATATTGCTATCAGTAATTTCAGTAACCACTTGTATCTTCCAGAGCTCTCCCACTGCGAAATAGAATTGGAAAAATAGCACTTAAAATTTGCAGATGAGATTTCATTTCCAAAATATAGTTTAGAAAAAGTATAAGTTAAAACACTTGTAGATGACCAAATGTAGATCATGTCTTAGTTATCTTTTAAAATCATGATAATGTATCCGCATGCCTTTTTGTTCAGACTAAGTGTTCTTTTCTCTATAATAATTCAATAAATTGGGACAGAGAAAATGTCATAACATTGCTGTGTTTGTGTTTGGTGGCACATAAAAAGAACAAGTGCAAATGGCCGATTTTGTTAAGATCAGATACATTTTATCAAGAATTCCAGTTTACTTGAACTCTTGATACAGTGTGAAGAATAATTAATTCTGGACGATGATAACATTGGCAGTTTATTCACGAATATGCTAATATTTTTTTTATGACGCAGTGTGGTGTTTAAATCATTTTGAATATTTGATCATTATTCAGGAAGATGCATCCTGCCTCAGATTTATCCATGTAATATTGAATGGAAGACTATTATTTTAAACCATGTTGCATTACAAAAGATCCCATAAATGTGTGCGTTACTTAGCAAGTGACAAAACACACACATTATCGTTGCTACAAGATGACACTTTTGGGCTATGATCAGATTCAACAACTGACGGACAACTATCACAAGACAGGACTGGAAGACCATCTTTTTGTCCAAATTTGCTTTTATGTTTTGGCTGCTAATGTCTTACTAATGCATACTCATGCTGAAAAGATCCAAAGGTGGGGCATAAACAGTGCTAAGTGGCATGCAGTGATGGGCAGATAACCATTAACACTCTGGCAGCGAGGTCAGATTTGATGCTTCCTTTTGTTTGCAAGGCTAAATTAAGATGCAGCCACGGCGCTCTCCCTATTACCTCTCCCTAAGCAGCCTCCTGAGCCATCACACGCTGGTCACATTTTGTCCACTATTAGCTACCCATTAACAAGTTGATGAGAAAGGAGTTTCAGCGGTTTTACAAATGCTGAAGCGTTTTCCAGGAAGCACCAATTTCTACCCCAGTTTCATCGACACATTAGTCTGTCAGTGGACAAGCTTTAAAAGGATTCTCTCTGAAGACAGTTCAAAAACCTTTTGCATAGCTTTTCTTTTTATTAATATTGCAAACATGTTTCAAAAGAAGGGAGTTATCTTGCTCCCTTTTCAGGCGCTGGTATTACCAACCATTTTACTTGTACTTTGCTATTATTATCTCTTTGATAGCTGTGACATGTTGATCATATATGGCAGTGAGAAAATTGATTTCCCACAGCAGAAACGCATCCAATTTTCCAAGGGCCATAATTTTATGTCCACAACAAAATAAAAGGGTCATTTTCCGGAGGATAAGGGGGATTGAAATCTTTGATAAAAACTCAGTAAATGTAGCATTTTTGATTGTAGTGACTTCAGCTTTCACAAATGTCTGGTCTGTCTGGACTGTTAAGAAAAGAACAGCTTGTGATATATTGACCAGTGGGGGAAAAAAGGTTCACTTTGACAGAATAAAAGTATGCATTAGCACACTGGCAGATAAGGTTAGACTGTAAATTGGAGGCAGTACACTTTAAAGGGGTGCTGTCCCTTTTATAAACCAATTTCGAAATCGTCAAAATAAAACTATATTTCCTGCTGATACCCCTAACTTCCTCACGTTGTTGATCAATGTAAAATTTAACCCTAAAGATGACAGGTTGCTTTAAATATTGCAAAGCACCGTAAGGAATTAGAACGAAGCAATTGGTGTTCTTCATAAAATTGTAGGTATTAATGATACTTCTTTAAATGATTAGTATGTACTCAGGAACAATACTCAATATTGGTCTCTCTTCCCTGTTGAAAGATTAACCAAAATCTAACAACCTATTTTTTTAAAGTTTATTTACTTGTGTCACAAGTAGGCTTACATTAACATTGCAATGAAGGTACTGTGAAAATCCTCTGGTCGCCACACTCCAGTGCCTGTTCGGGCACATTGAGTGAGAATTTAGCATGGCCAATGCACCTAACCAGCACGTCTTTCGGACTGTGTGAGGAAACCGGAGCACCCGGAGGAAACCCACGCAGACACGGGGAGAACGTGCAAACTCCACTAAGTCATCCGAGGCCGAAATTGAACCCGGGTCCCTGGCGCTGTGAGGCAACAGTGCTAACCACTGTGCCACCCTACCACCTCATGAGCTATGTTCAAATTTAATTTGTATTCAATTGCTGTTTAAACTTCAAATAATTTAAATACCCCTCTCTTTCTACTGTTAAAAAGAACTGCTTTGGTTGGTCTCTCTATCTGGGTGGAGATGTGCATTTGTTTTAAAGATTGGGAAAGCCCACATGTGTGCAGTTAAACTATAAGTTTAGTATTTTCCTTGCATAAGTTTGGTTTAGAGCAGCTACATTTAAAAGATAAGGACACTGGATGCAATTGACTTAATCTGGTTTCAATCCAGCCGATGTCTGCTTATCAGAAGTCTAGCTTGCAATAGGCAATGTAAAAATAGTTGACCAAAAGATCAGTGATCAGCTATTAGCATAGTGCAGATGTCCTTCCAATGGATCGACTCAGGGGCCCTTGCAATTGCATGGCTAATGTCTTCCTAATCTTGGCCCAGTGCAGACTGGTTTGGGCTTCACACCAATGCTGAACTTGTGTTGTTTAAATCATGTTTTAAAGCCCAAAGTGACTGACGGGAATCAGTGTGAAACTTTGTCCTCCAAACTGTCCGGTTCCTCTGTCAGTTTGTGTCCTCATTCCGGATTCGGGCTGCATTATAGTACAGCTGCTCTGTTGTAGAAAATGAAATTACTTTGCGCCGATGGTACAGTTGTAAAGTAACTGCACTCTTAAAAAAACAACATACAAAAGTTAATAAGATGGCTCAGTGGTTAGCACTGCTGCTTCATAGCGTCAGGGACCCGGGTTCGATTCCAGCCTCGGGTGACTGTCTGCGTGGAGTTTGCACGTTCTCCCCCTGTCTGCATGGGTTTCTTCCGGGTGCTCTGGTTTCCTCCCACAATAAGAAGTTTAACAACACCAGGTTACAGTCCAACAGGTTTATTTGATAGCAAAAGCCACACAAGCTTTCGGAGCTCCAAGCCCCTTCTTCAGGTGAGTGGGAATTACTCACCTGAAGAAGGGGCTTGGAGCTCCGAAAGCTTGTGTGGCTTTTGCTACCAAATAAACCTGTTGGACTTTAACCTGGTGTTGTTAAACTTCTTACTGTGTTTACCCCAGTCCAACGCCGGCATCTCCACATCATTCCTCCCACAACCCAAAGATGTGCAGGTTAGGTGGATTGGCCAGGCTAAATTGCCCCTTAATGTCCAAAGATGTGTAGATTAAGTGGATTGGCCAGGCTAAATTGCCCCTTAATGTCCAAAGATGTGCAGGTTAGGTGGATTGGCCAGGCTAAATTGCCCCTTAATGTCCAAAGATGTGTAGATTAGGTGGATTGGCCATGGTGAATGCCGTGGTAAATGGGGATACAGCAGAGGGGAGGGCCCGGGTGGTCTGCTCTTTCAGAGTCAGTGTGGACTCAATCGGCCGAATGGCCTCTTTCTGCACTGTAGGGATTCTATGGTTCTATTCTATGAACTTCTGAAAAAAAATTGATAAGATCTGAAATATCACTCCCTTCTTTTAACTGCAGCCAATGACTGTACATTTTTAATTTAGATGTTCCTTCCTATTTTGCATTACCGGGATTAGCTTGGTTTTTACAGACAGAGATGCGACCACAATTTTCCTAACATTTAGCAGCTGAGTGCACTCTCTGCTCACTGCAAAACTATATTTGTTGGATCGTGCATGCGTCCCTCCAGAGCGCATGAATCACTGGGCTGGACTGCATTCTTCATAACTCTCTCCATCCAGCAGAGAGTGATGCGTCCTCACCTGCCCTGATAGATGGATACATTAGGAGCGATCGTCCTTATAAAATAGGATGTGTGGCAGTTTGTTTTTGCTGCTGTTTGAGTCGGCTCTTAAAATTCCTTTTAGGCTTTATCTTTTACATTTAATTCCTCAACTTGTACAGTCGGACTTTTTTTTTTCTCAATTGCAGCTAAAGCAGAAAGCTAAAGGTCTCTATTAGTGTCTCTTCCTGTCTTGTCTGTCTTATCACCCTGCCTCCAAAAGGTCAATCAGGTCTGGAAGCATGAGACGCATTACAGCTAATCAAATGCATGAAGGGTCACTACCATTATGCTAGCTGGATTAAAGCTACTGAATGAGAAGGGAAGTGGATATGGATACATCTCTCTGTTATGCGCCGCAGCAGCCTAAGTTGTCAAAATGCACTTGTCTTCACATTAAAAGCAGTCCAGGACTTTCAAGGGGAGAAACCCTCGGGGCAAAGTACAAAATCAGAGGCAGGGGTCAGGACCTTGACTATTGATCTGGCCTCTATAACTTCCACATCTCGCTCAGGTCTGCGCGGCAAAGCTGCTGGAGTATATTAGAGCAGAAATCCATAACAGGGGCCATGTTCAACCAAGCACAGGAAGAAACTAAATTAAATGTTAAAAAACAATCTGGGGCTGGAGTTTGAGACAATTCATCATGATCCAAGGTGTCAGGCAGGTGGGATGACCAAGAATCTTCAACCAATAGACACCACGACAGAAAATGGATAGACCTCCGCTGACTCATTTGTCAGGTCCTGAGCAGTTAAGATCTGGACAGGTGACAAAATTTCTAGCCAAGGTCAGTTAGGTTTAACTTCAGAAAAGGAGTATTTATCTTCCTAAGAGCTGTATTTCAAAATAGAAACCACACTTTAGTATGCTTTATGCTTGGAACACGAATAAACTACTAGCTTCTTGTTAATGGGTCTTATTTAAACTGCTTCCTCTTTAGTTCCTCAGGAGGGTTCAGCCACAGAGGGCAAAAACCTTTCGAAGGAAAATTACCTTTGAAAGTGTGAAGAGAACACTCGAAGTCATCTGTAGTAATATTGATAATGGCCTGGAAACAGCTGCTTGTATTGTCCAATAATGATGGTAAATGTCATCTTGAGAAACATTACTGTCAAGGGGAGAGAATGGTCCATTCTTGAATATCTATTGGCAGAATATTCACTTGCAGGGTTTTAGATTCGGGTTTATTATGCCATTGACTTGAGCTGCTTCCTCATAATCCGTCGATACGCACAGCAACACACACACGTGCACTCGTGTTCAGATAGGCCGAAACTCATGGGGCCGGATTTTACAGGCTCGCTCGTCCCGAAACCGTGAAATCCCACCTGAGGTCGACGGATCTTCCCACTGTCCGCCCCCCTCGCCCGCTCCGATTCCCGAGGCAGGTGAGGCGGTAAAGTTCCGGCAATGATCGAAGGGGCGTATGCAGGGTGCGCTGTCCACACATTGCAGAACAAGTAAATCTCATTCCACAGGTCGGCCTAAATCGGGGTTATGAAAGTGCACAGCATTGCATCCACAAAGGAATATTACAATGCCTAATAGAGATGGCCAGATCTTTCGAATCATTTGCACTGCTCCGTGCTTTCACGAAATAGCACCAGTTCTCTCAAAGGCTCCTAAGAAATCAGTTTAAATGTTACAATGTGATTTTGCAAATTATTGAACAGAGATGGATGATTATGTTGGTAAAATGACTGTCATTTTCCTTTAATTTACTTAGTGGCATATTTACTGCGAGGCATGGCAAGGCTAAGTAAAGGAAATGGTCTACTTAACCATTTATTCTGTTAGTTTTGAAACTGGCAACAGCTACAGTTGATGCATTTGGAAACCGGCCCGTGAAAGAAACTTTCTTTTGTGTTCATTTTATCTTCGAAAAGCAGCTTTGTGCGCGGCCTTTTCCTCAGTAATCTCATGTCAGTTTTCCATCCGTCTTTTTTTGGACCTGTTTTCCATTTGTCACTGTAAAAGTACACTGATAGCACATTGTGCAAACTGTAAAGTCCAGCAGATGGTTAGAGCAGCAAAGTGGGCGAAACAACCAATGGTCACCGTGGAAAATTGTGACTCTGTCAGGAATTAGACTGGCAGGATTAATCATCAAGTAACCCTTTCATGACTGCTCTTACACAATGAGGGGCAAAACAATTTTAAGCCTTTCTCTGAGGTTTAAACAAATATGTTTTGTAGAAATCCACTTTGTATAATTCAAAACTTGAACCCAGAATTTGGCAGATTTTGGACCTGTTTATCAGGCACAAAATAGGCACCTATAGCCTCAAATATGGTGGATGGCCATCATGTGACCAAAGCATATCGACTGTCATAATGGATTGAATCTCACCCTAGTCATCCATGGCACATGCCAGAACAAATAAATTGCTGATTTAAACATTTAAATAATAGTATTCTGCTTGTTAACATAGAACACAGAACAGTACAGAACAGGAACAGGTCCTTCAGCCCACAATGTTGTGTCGAACATGATGCCAAATTAAACTAATTCCTTCTGCCTGCCCTTGGTCCATATTGTGTGACTATTTTAAGATAAGAAACTCCTGCAATCACTTGCCATGTAATCAATTTGTCCAGAACTCAACGAAGACCCATTGGATATCCACTACATTTAGATTAGTTGCTGTTTTTTTTGTTGAATCTGTTGGTTAATTTCTGGTTGAATTTGGACTTGTTTCCTGCCTAGTTCTGACTTCCAAAAGAAGAGTTTTTTGCTGGTATTGTGCTCTTGTGTGACGGCCTTCGAAACAGTTTCACTGCAGTTCAGGGCGGGCTGGCAGGGCTGACTTTGGGATTGACGGTCGAGGGGAAGAATTTAATAGTGCGGAAGTGGCCATTTGGTCCATCGAATCTGCACCAACTCTCTGACAGAGTATCTTACCCTCTCCCCCATCCCTGTAACCCCATATGGTTCACATGGCTAATCCACCTAACCTACATGTCTTGGGACACTAAAGGGCAATTTAGCACGGCCAATCCACCTAACCCGCACTGGATTGGCTTGTGGGAGGAAACCGGAGCACCCAGAGGAAACCCACACAGACACGGGGAGAATGTGCAGACTCCAGACAGACAGTCACCGAAGGCTGGAATCAAACCCGGGTCCCTGGCGCTGTGAGGCAGCAGTACCATCGAGGGAGGGAAAATTTTGCAAAGTGCATGTTGGATTGTCTACCCAAAGTGTGACCACCTTTTACTTGAGGTAGAGACTGGCATCGGCTAATCAACTGCTAACAGTGGGTAATTAATTATCAGCAATTAGATTCCCACTGAGGGACAAATTGATGATGTCGCCCGTATCTTATCAGTAATGGAGCTGCACAAACCCACTGCTGAATCCCAGCAGGTGTCTGGAGGTGGTCTGGGACTAGCAAGTCCTCCCATACTATCCCTGGCCCACCTACCTCCCCAGATCTATAGGTGCCAAAGGTCCACTGCTGCGGAGGCCTTCCCCCGCCAGACTGTTAGCCTGGCAGCTGTGGTCACAGTTTACTTTTAAGCATTTAAAAGTCTTCAGAGGACACTTCCATTTTGAGGTACCATTGTGGTCCTCCACCTACAGGGGCAGTGCCCACCTCTTCTGGTAGGTCTGCTACCACCCCACCCAAATTCTCAGTGCTTCCATCCACCCTTCCGACTGATCAGCTGGATCACTAACAGATCATGCAGGCACCCAGACGCCATTGAGACCAGGACCCAGAGATGTAGCCATATTTACAAATGAAGATGGTAAAGTTCCACCCAACAGGATCAGGGTGTAGGAAAGGGAGGATGAAAATGCTTTATGGGACACCATTTGGGATCTTTGAGAACCATTTCTCGACCCTAGTTTCAGTGCTCCGGTTTCCTCCCACAGTCCAAAGATGTGCGGGTTAAGTTGATTGGCCATGCTAAAATTGCCCCTTAGTGTGCTGAGATGAGTGGGTTAGAGGGATTAGCGGGTAAAATATGTAGGGATATGGGGGTAGGGCCTGGGTGGGATTGTGGTCGGTGCAGACTCAATGGACCGAATGGCCTCTTTCTGCACTGTAGGGTTCTATGAATCTATGAAAACTCTCAGGCACCTTTGCTTCACAAAGGAACCTGTTACCAAGCTATTGGACATGGACAACACTGGCTGTAGCTGTCAAAGTCACCTTGGCCCTCAGCTTTTGTGTAACGGTTTCCTTCCAGTCTGCTGCAGGTAACACCTCAGTTTTCAGTCATCCACTGTATCAGGGAGTTTGTCAAGGCTCCCTGTGCCAGGAGGAAGAGCTCTGTCTCGTTTCCCATGGATAGATCAATGCAGGGCGACTGAGCGCAAGATTTCACCGAAATTGCCCAACTGCTGTGGAATATGTCCACATTGTCTTACACACTCCTTGTCATAATCCCATCCCCTGTCAATTCATACCATCCTGAGACCCTTCAAATGCTTCTGAGATAAGACATCAAAACACAATGACCTGTTCTGAAACAATAACTGCAGCAGACATGAACTAATCGAGCTTCTCTGGAAATATGCATCTAGCGCATTACGTTAAGGACCTCTTACCAAATAGGAGAGAGAACATGAGACAATGCTGTATTGAACAGAGGCTGTTTGAAGCTGTGTGCGCTCTCTGTCTCTCTCACTCTCTCTTGGAAGTGGAACGCCAGTTTTCAAAGTAACCATCCTAGAAGAGAAATCGACTGTGAATTGAGATCTTTTCAGAATAAAATGTGGACATCTGCTCCATGCCAATACAGTAAGAAGTCTAACAACACCAGGTTACCCCAGTCCAACGCTGGCATCTCCACATCATGCCAATACACCCAGGGAAAAAGCTGAACAAAACCATTGTAATTTGGAATCACTGCATCAAGACCAGTCGAGGAACTGCTAATGTTTGCCCCTTTGTTTTATTTTTCATGAAACTATTTTAAAAAATCCAAGAACCTCCCCTCTTAATCTGCCATCTATATTGGTGTGTGTGTCTGTGTTACTTTGAAAAGTGGTTGGTGCAAAATCCTGGAGTGGATTCACTGTTAAAAGTGGAGTGAAGTTTAGTTGAAAAGGGTCATTTATAAAGTTTGGACTGGAGATTTAGAATGCAAACAGCGAAGTGAAAGTATTACTACCAGAGAAGCTTTTAAAGCAAGTTTTTGGGAGTGGAGTTTGGAAACTCTCACGTGACAATCACATGGGGGATTCTAAGGAGAAATTCACAGACACTAACTTGGGTTCAGCTTGGAGAGTGTGTTGGATCACAGTCAATCTGTGTGCTTTAAAACAGGACTTTGTGTGAATGAGACCATTGTAGCTTGCAATGTACTTAGCCATCCATGTCAATCTTAAAACCTGTGTGCATTTGTTAAGCTAAGGGGAGAGTGAAGACATATTGTGGTTATTTTTTACATGTGTAATAAATGTTTCTTTCTTCTTGTTAAAACTAATTAGCAGTCCGTTGGTTCGGCCGCATTTGGAATACTGCGTCCAGTTCTGGTCGCCACACTACCAGAAGGACGTGGAGGCTTTGGAGAGAGTACAGAGGAGGTTTACCAGGATGTTGCCTGGTATGGAGGGGCTTAGTTATGAGGAGAGATTGGGTAAACTGGGGTTGTTCTCCCTGGAAAGACGGAGGATGAGGGGAGACTTAATAGAGGTGTATAAAATTATGAGAGGCACAGATAGGGTGAATGGTGGGAAGATTTTCCCCAGGTCGGTGGTGACGTTCACGAGGGGTCATAGGTTCAAGGTGAAGGGGGGGAGGTTTAACACAGATATCAGAAGGACATATTTTACACAGAGGGTGGTGGGGGCCTGGAATGCGCTGCCAGGCAAGGTGGTGGAGGCGGACACACTGGGAACATTTAAGACTTATCTAAATAGCCATATGAACCGAGTGGGAATGGAGGGATACAAAAGAATGGTCTAGTTTGGACCAGGGAGCGGCATGGGCTTGGAGGGCCGAAGGGCCTGTTCCTGTGCTGTATTGTTCTTTGTTCTTTGTCCTGTGACTCTGTTCCTCCATGTTTGATTAAGAAAAGGTAAAACAGTCTTTTTAGCTAGGTTTCATTTTGGGATCTTCACATTCAATTAGAACATCAACTGGGATTGTAACATGCTGTTGAAGTGCTATTTCTGTAATATAACGATAAATATTACATTACAAACAGACAACCTGTGACATTGTTCACAGTGAGTTAGAGGATCCACAGTAAAGTTGCCCCAAAACATATGTCGCCCTGGAAAAACGAGGAGTTAAAAAAGATGTTGAATACTACTTCAGAAAAAGATATGTTGGAAATATCAGTCATGACAAAGCAATGCACTGAGTTGGCAAAAAGTCAACAAGAAAATAAACAGTTGAAAGAACAGCTGATCGTCTTTCAAAATCAAAGACAAAAAGAGCGCATAACGCTCCAGTTACATGAAGAAATGAAGACTGTCTTGAAGAGCAGAATGGAGGAAGAGTAGAAAACATTGAGAAGACTCTGAAAAATTACAAGAATACTCAATGAAGTATGGGAGTCACAAATGAAAGGAAAACCTGGTGAAAGACCTGCATACACTACAATGGTCACTTTGGTCGCAGTTTGTTCCTCTGGGACATTATGAAGAAAAGCAAAATTAATTTAATGTCACTCTGAAAGAACTGGAGAACAAGTTGGCAGAGAAAAATCGGCAAATGTTCAACATTCCAGGAGGAAGCCAAAGAGTATGAGAAAGAGATGGCATAGCTGAAGATCAAGGAGCTAGAAGGAAAAGCACTCGATGCTTCAAACCTACTGAGAACCATTGCATTGTTGAAAAATGAGACGGTTGAAATGAAAATCAAGGATCTAGAATGGCAAGAAAAGCTAAATCATAGAATCCCTATAGTGCAGAAAGAGGTCATTCGGCCCATTGAGTCTGCACTGACTCTCCAACAGAGCATCTTACCCAGACTCTATCCCCAAAACCACATATTTATTCCACTAATACCCCTAATATATCTTGGGACTCTGAGGAACAATTTAGCATGGCCAATCCACCTAACCTACACATCTTTGGAGTGTGGGATTTTATCCGTTATCCAAAACGGATAAAATCCATGATCTTCGATCCAATCTGTAGAACGTTAAGAGGAGATGGGCAGGATGGAAGAGCAAATTCAGACTTTAACAGCAGAAAAAGAAAATTCTAAAAACAGATTGAAAATCTAATGAGTGAATTGAACGGGTCTAAGGAGCAGTCAATGAAAAAAATACTCCAAAAAGAACTGAACTCACAGGTGAGTTTGTCCAAACTTTATCTATTTATTAGTCACAAGTAGGGTTACATTCACACTGCAATGAAGTTACTGTGAAAATCTCTTAGTCGCCACACTCAAGCGCCTGCTTGGGTACACTGAGGGAGAATTTAGCATAGCCAATGCACCTAACCAGCGCATCTTTCGGACTGTGGGAGGAAACCTATGCAGACACGGGGAGAATGTGCAAACTCCGCACAGACAGTCACACAAGCCAGGAATCGAACCCGGGTCCCGGGCGCTGTGAGGCAGCAGTGCTAACCATTGTGCCACTGTGCTGCCCAGGGGTAATCAGAGGGGTGGTGCCAAATATTGACGTGCAGGGCCTCTCAGACGATGGCTTTGCCTTATCATTTCTAAATCTACAATAATGTTGTTTTCCTGTGTATTAATCATTTGAGACCCCAAATGTCAGTAAAATTATGCTTTTTAAGTGAAAAATATTAGTGTCAGTTGGAATTTTATGTGGTATTTTCAATCATGAGTCGTTAGCATCGCTAGAATTTCATTTGACATGGTGGCACAGTGGTCAGCACTGCTGCTTCGGGGATCCAGGTTCGATTCTGGCCTCAGGTCATTGTCTGTGTGGAATCTGCACATTCTCCCTGTGTTTCCTCTGGGTACTCCGGTTTCCTCCCACAGCCCAAAGATGTGCAGGTTAGGTGGATTGGCCACGTTAAATTGCCCCTAAGTGTCCCACGATGTGTAGTTTAGATTTTTAAAATTCATTCATGGGGTGAATGGGCATTGCTGGCTGCATCAGACTGCCCTCCATTTCAGAGGCAATTCAGAGTCAATCATATTGCTGTGGATCTGGAGTCACATGTAGGCCAGACCTAAGGATAGCAGATTTCTTTCTCTAAAGGACATTAGTGAACCAGATGGGTTTTTATGACAATCGACAATGATTTCATGACCATCATTAATCTTTTCACTCCAGAATTTTATTCAATTCAGATTTCACCATCTGCTGTGGTGGGATTTGAACTCTGGTCCCCAGATCCTGCCTTGGGTCTCTGTATTACTAGCCCAGTGACAATATCAGCATGCCTCCCTTAGTTGGATTAGCCTTGGGAAATGTGTGGGGATACGGGGATAGGGTGGGACCGAGGGCTTGGTCTCTCTGTCAGAGAGTCGGTGCAGACTCGATGGGCCGAATGGCCTCTTCTGCACTGTAAGGATTCTATGATTATGAAACAGTTCAATTATTTAGTTCAGATCTATTAAAAAACATAAATTACAGAAAACTTTACTTAATTCTGACAAGACGATGGTTGTAGAGGAGACAATACTTTTCCTGATTTACATTCATAACCGAGACCTGATTGCCCAGGGCACAATTTCAAAATTTGAAGATGTCTTGAAAGTGTTGTGAACTGTGAGGAGAATAGTGATAGACTTCAAGGCAATATAGACAGGCTGGTGGAATGGGCAGGCAGGTGGCAGATGAAATTTAATGTAGATAATTGTGAAGTGATACATTTTGGTCAGAAGAACGAGGAGAGATGACATAAAATAAAGGCTCCAATTGTGAAAGAGATGCAGCAGCAGAGGGACCTGGGTGTCTGAGTGCATCAATCATTGAAGCTGGTAGGACAGGTTGAGGATTCAGTTAATAAATTATAGAGTCCTGGGTTTTATAAATAAGGGCACACACTACAAAGCAAATCAATTATGGACCTTCATAAACCCCTGGTTCAGCCTCAAGTTTATTAGTGTCACAAGTAGGCTTACATTAACACTGCAATGAAATTAGTGTGAAATTCCCCCAGTTGCCACATTCCGGCACCTGTTCGGGTGCACTGAGGAAGAATTTAGCACGGCCAATGCACCTAACCAGCACATCTTTCAGACTGTGGGAGGAAACCGGAGCACCCGGAGGAAACCCACGCAGACATGGGGAGAACGTGCAGACTCCGCACAGACAGTGACCCAAGCCGGGAATCGAACCCGGGTCCCTGGCGTTGTGAGGCAGCAGTGCTAACCACTGTGCCACCCCTACCCAATGGAATGGATGTGAAGGTTTCTGAAAAGGGGCAGAAATTACTCATGTGAATGTTTCCAAGGATGAGGTACTTCAGTTGTTTGGATGGATCGGCAAAGTTGAGGCTTTTCTCCTTGAGAGGAAAAGGTTGAGAGGTGTTCACGCAAGGGGACATGAATATAGCTGAGGAGGACACTGGGTTGCAGGGGAGTAGAATAGACAGTATTACAGTTGATAAGGAGGATGTGCAGGATATTCTGGAGGGTCTGAAAATAGATAAATCCCCTGGTCCGGATGGGATTTATCCAAGGATTCTCTGGGAGGCAAGAGAAGTGATTGCAGAGCCTCTGGCTCTGATCTTCAGGTCGTCGTTGGCCTCTGGTATAGTACCAGAAGATTGGAGGTTAGCGAATGTTGTCCCATTGTTTAAGAAGGGGAACAGAGACTTCCCCGGGAATTATAGACCGGTGAGTCTCACTTCTGTTGTCGGCAAGATGTTGGAAAAAATTATAAGGGATAGGATTTATAGTTATTTGGAGAGTAATGAATTGATAGGGATAGTCAGCATGGTTTTGTGGCAGGTAGGTCGTGCCTTACTAACCTTATTGAGTTTTTTGAGAAAGTGACCAAGGAGGTGGATGGGGGCAAGGCAGTGGACGTGGTATATATGGATTTTAGTAAGGCGTTTGATAAGGTTCACCATGGTAGGCTTCTGCAGAAAATGCAGATGTATGGGATTGGGGGTGATCTAGGAAATTGGATCAGGAATTGGCTAGCGGATAGGAAACAGAGGGTGGTGGTTGATAGTAAATATTCATCATGGAGTGCGGTTACAAGTGGTGTACCTCAGGGATCTGTTTTGGGGCCACTGCTGTTTGTAATATTTATTAATGATCTGGATGAGGGTATAGTTGGGTGGATTAGCAAATTTGCTGATGACACCAAAGTCGGTGGTGTGGTAGACAGTGAGGAAGGGTGTCGTAGTTTGCAGGAAGACTTAGACAGGTTGCAAAGTTGGGCCGAGAGGTGGCGGATGGAGTTTAATGCGGAGAAGTGTGAGGTAATTCACTTTGGTAGGAATAACAGATGTGTTGAGTATAGGGCTAACGGGAGGACTTTGAATAGTGTGGAGGAGCAGAGGGATCTAGGTGTATGTGTGCATAGATCCCTGAAAGTTGGGAATCAAGTAGATAAGGTTGTTAAGAAGGCATATGGTGTCTTGGCGTTTATTGGTAGGGGGATTGAATTTAGGAGTCGTAGCGTTATGTTGCAACTGTACACAACTCTGGTGCGGCCGCACTTGGAGTACTGTGTGCAGTTCTGGTCCCCACATTACAGGAAGGATGTGGAGGCTTTGGAGAGGGTGCAGAGGAGGTTTACCAGGATGTTGCCTGGTATGGAGGGGAGATCCTATGAGGAGAGGCTGAGGGATTTGGGATTGTTTTCGCTGGAAAGGCGGCGGCTAAGAGGGGATCTTATTGAAACATATAAGATGATTAGAGGTTTAGATAGGGTGGATAGTGATAGCCTTTTTCCTCTGATGGAGAAATCCAGCACGAGGGGGCATGGCTTTAAATTGAGGGGGGGTAGTTATAGAACCGATGTCAGGGGTAGGTTCTTTACCCAGAGGGTGGTGAGGGATTGGAATGCCCTGCCAGCATCAGTAGTAAATGCGCCTAGTTTGGGGGTGTTTAAGAGATCCGTAGATAGGTTCATGGACGAAAAGAAATTGGTTTAGGTTGGAGGGTCACAGTTTTTTTTTTTAACTGGTCGGTGCAACAT
Source organism: Mustelus asterias (assembly GCF_964213995.1). Lineage (NCBI taxonomy): Eukaryota > Metazoa > Chordata > Chondrichthyes > Carcharhiniformes > Triakidae > Mustelus > Mustelus asterias. The sequence continues at coordinate 19,787,839 of NC_135824.1, read as the reverse complement.
CGTGGGCCGAAGGGCCTGTTCTGCGCTGTAATGTTCTATGTTCTATGTTCTATAGGAGATCTGTTAGAGGACCACATGGAAAAAGAAAGTCTGCATCCACTCCAGCAATGAACGGAGTAAACATTCCCTTTGGAAGGAATGGGATAAGCCCACAGTGCTCGTACAAAGCATTGGGTTGTCAATAAAGAGAAACGCAACTCGAAAGAGAGCAGAAGGCAAATCAAATGAAGACACTTGCGGGTGGCAGAAACACGGAGTACTACAATTTTAACGCCAAACTGACTAAATCAACACAGAACACCTGAGGCTACTGTTCCTCAAAAATGACAAGATCAAGATCTGGAAGAACTGTCAAGCTTACAGACTGTCTGAATTTATAAAGTCATCGATTTGTGGAGGGGGTGGGACGAGAAAGGGGAGCAATAAAGTAAAGATCATATTGTAAATATATTTGGGTAAGTACTTGGGGAAGGTGTTGTGTGAGGTTGTTTGGACAGAGCAGAGCAGATGTTAATGTGGGACTGGGGCAGCACGGTAGCACAGTGGTTAGCACTGCTGCCCCACGGTACCAGTGACCCAGCTTTGATCCCCGGCTTGGGTCCCACTGTCTGTTGGGAGTGTGCACATTCTCCTCGTGTCTGCGTGGGTTTTCTCCGGGTGCTCCGGTTTCCCCCCCCACAGTCCAAAGATGTGCAGGTTAGGTTGATTGCTAAATTGCACCTTAGTGTCAAGGGTAGTGATGAACAAAGCATCGTAGCTGTGAGGGACAGCTCGGTGGATAGGATATTGGTATGTAGATAGGCTGGAAAATTGGGCGGGGATCCTGGATTCAGGATTCAATCCTGGACCGGGGAGCGGCGCGGGCTTGGAGGGCCGAAGGGCCTGTTCCTGTGCTGTATTGTTCTTTGTTCTTTGTTCTTTGGTACTAGCAGGGTAAATGCATGGGGTTATGAGGATAGGGCCTGGGTGGGATTGTGGTCGGTGCAGACTTGATGGGCCAAATGGCTTTCTTCTTCACTGTGGGGGTTCGATGGGATTCTATGAATCAGTACCGCCCACTGTATGATGTAAAGAGTCACATGATAGTAGACTGTGTGTAGGAGAGGCTGGAAGAAGTCGGCAAAGAGATAACATTCACGCAGGGTGATACCATGGAGATGCATATAGTTATGAGATATTAACAGTTTGGGTGAAATTTTACGACCGTGGGATCTTATGGATCTGCCAAAGAATGGCCCAAAACCTATAAACATTGTGGTTTGTAGAGAACTCATCTCCATATTTCACCATGGTCATCAAAACCCCATGGGTGGGAGGGGATTGTGAATTGGGTCCCATTGACATTTCACTGTGTTGTGATGAACCCAAACACAAAGAACTCAGATGTCTCAAACTCTGAAAAGCCATAAGACAGGATATTTACTGACCAAACACATCACAATCTTGGAGAAGATTGAAGACACATTGGTCAGTGAAAATAAACCGAAACTTGAATTGATCCAGTTATTGGCTGACCGAGATTATGTCTCAGATGGTACGAAAAGCGGGAAAGAATCTCAGGAAAAGCAGCATGAAGCTGAGCTGGAGGATACCATGGAAGAGGAAACAGTCACTTCATCTGGGGCAGATGTCAACTATCTTTTGAATAATCTCTTGGGGTACCTGACCAAGGGAAAGAAGGATGAATTGCTGAAGTGGAGAGATAGCAAAGAAGAAGAATTGAAAGATCTGAAAGGAAAAGCCTATCAGATGTGTGGCAGGAATACCTGGTAGCCTTCACTGAGGAACTTGTGCATGTGGAAAAGGATGATGATTCCGAATTTGGAGAAAGAATTTTGACTTGAAGAAAGTTACATGGGTGAGGCAGCCCTGTTTGTTACCCACTTTTAAAAACACCAGCAGAAGCTGTTCTGTGACAGGTATCATTAGTGTTAGGGTCCCTGAGCAGAAACCCCAAAGTATGTCATGAAGCCCAACCAGACTCCAACAGTTATTTTTATTTTTCCATTAATGTGAGCATAAGGTGTTTCACTCCAGATGTGATTTTATTGATTCATTAGAAAGCTTTTATCAAAACAAACTTTATTTCACAATACAGTTTAACTATAATGAATGAATTAGCTTCACTTGAGATACTCATAAATGGCAAGATACAATTCTTAACTGCTCATCTATCTCTATTAGTTCCAATTTAAGCATTATTCCTTTTATAGACTTAAACTCCTCCTCTAAATCAGTTAGCAAACAACACAAGCTTAGGTGTTTTTACTTGTTAACAGTCCTAAAACCTTTGAACACATCTGGAGAGAGAGATGGAGAGAGGGAGACTGAGAGATACCTGCCTTCTGACAGCTCCAAAACAGCAGCTTCCAGAGAGAGAGAGACAGAGACAGAGAAACCTCTTGCTTCTTTCAGAACCAAGCAGAAACTGCCTGTTTTTCCCTGTAAGCTCAGCTCCTCCCCTTCATATGACTCTGTCTCTGTTGATCAACTGAATCAAAACCCTACTCTGAAACCCCAAGGGGAAAAAGCCAAAAAAACTCAGTTTGAAACAAGCACTTCATTATCTAAAACCAATTATTCTCCTGGATTTGGAGCATGGAGCTGCCTGGTGCAAACAAATTGGCACCGTGTAAACACAGCTGAATCTTAAACATACCCCTCACAAGAAGCATGATATAAATACATTTCTTCAAGGCGCAGTATTGTCACATCAATAACACCATCAGAGCCCTTGGACCAACTGCAAGACAACAATGCAACCAAGATAATGTGCAGCTGTACCTTGAAAGTGGGAGAAAGACTTTCTCCTCAACCTGTTCTGACTTTACGTTCATCTGAGAGCTGGCCCGATGGCCATTCAACTCCTAGAAGCCTTGCAGCTTACCGAGAATCCACTGTTTTTACGAGACATACACTCCAACTGAAACATCAATTCATCTAAGAAACTAGTGGCCTGCTACGAAAGAGACTGAAATAATTCCAGATTGTAATTGTATTTTTTTTCTTCATCTGTATCCAATGATTGTGCATGTAAAAGGCTGAGTTTAAACATCTGGGGCATGTGTGTGCTAATAATCTTTTTAAAAAATTCACAGAAAGCTTACTGCTTCAATTGGGGTAAATCACTCCGAGGGTAAGAAAACACACTAACCTCACACATAAAAACATTTTGATCATGGACAACAATAAACATAGGCCAGAACTTTCCGGATGTTCACACTGGTGCGATCTTCCAGTCCCGCCGATGGTACACCCCCCCCTCCCCCCACCCCCCCCACTCCTGTGGGTTTCCTGATGATTAGGAGTGCATTCAATGGGCAACCCTGTTAACGATAGCAGGACCAGAATATCCCACTGCTTCCCGCCACCGTGAAACATGCAATGGGTTGCACGGTAAATCCACCCATAAACTCCATCCCTGACACAAGACAGATGCAAGATTTTAATCATAGCTATATACATACATTCCCTCAATTCCAAGTTTACATGTCAGATTTTATGCCTCAGCACAAAAAAGTCTCAAAGTTTATTTATTAGTGTCAATAGGCTTACATTAACAGTGCAATGAGGTTGCTGTGAAAACCCCCAAGTAGCCACACTCTGGTACTGTTCGGGTACACTGAGGGAGAATTTAGCACGGCCAATGCACCTAACCAGCACGTCTTTCAGACTGTGGGAGGAAACCGGAGCACCCGGGAGGAAACCCACGCAGACATGGGGAGAACGTGCAGACTCCACACAGACAGTGACCCAAGCCAGGAATCAAACCTGGGTGCCTGGTTTTCTGAGGCAGCAGTGCTAACCGCTGTGCCACTGTGCCACATGGTCAAAAAGTCCTTTTTGTTGAGATTTTAAAGTATTAAGTTTAAAATATTAAGCAGGTAAAATTGTATTAATTTCAATATAGTGTGCAATCTGGACCATCAGTGTTCGTACTGCTTTACTTGTCAAATTTTCTTAAGGGGAACATCTACCAAGCTGATAATATTGACCTCGTTCCCTGCAGCTTGTACAGCGGACCATCTGCAGAATGGTATGGACTGACAAGGAAGTCAAACTTCATGGTGTTTTCCATCAGGTTAAGAAAGGACGAGAACAAAGAGTTCCTTCCCAAGGATGAATCCATTGTCTCTGCAGAGGATTATTTAGGTTATTCATGGCTGGCCCGTGCTGCCCCAGCTGAGGCCTCGGCCTTTGCTTTGACTCGTCCATGCACCTATTATCTTTCTCCATTAAAGTGTGATAAACCAGCTGGCTAAAAGAAAAAGGAGGTCAGACACGGAGCAATGCTACCACCAACCCCTCGTTACAAAGCTGGGCTGCTGGGCAAAAAAAAAAAATTTTTTTTTAAATTAGCTGACGCATCGTGGTTTGACCGCACAACCCGAGCTAACCCGATCATTGCTCTGAAGGAGCTCGGTCCGGCCCAGCCAACCCAAGCCAAGCCAAATCAAGCCATGCAACGCAAACCACTTAGCCAGACTGGGTGCCATTTCATTGCTGCACCCGGCTGATCAATAAACTAAAGCTCGATGATGTATCGACTCAGAATACAAGTGCGGAATGTGGGATGTAGTTTATACAACAAGAACCTCCAGGAGGTAATGTTAATCCTTGACTCTTCTGACTGCAGAAGCATCAAGAAATCTTGATCTTTTGATCTGACGAGTTGTTTCTAATCTTGAGGGAAAAGGCATTGTACTACTTTTGTTACGGCTATTCTTTTGTTAAGGCGCAGCCACTGACAGGTTGCCCTTATGCTGCAGCTGGTCTAGATTTCTTTTTTTTTTGTCATGTTAGTTGGGGGGAGAAAAATCAAAGTTGAATCTCAAAATCACGATGGGTCTTCGTCACCGAGAAATAACTGCAATGGGAGCCACGCTCGCGTGCGCCTCTCCCAAGCAACATTTCACAGAGAGGCTGGAAATGTTTAAGCCTGTCATATGCCATTACAATACTGTCAAAAGTAGCTTTCCGGATCGCCATTCATAAAGAACCAATTACCAGCGCTTAGCTTATTCAGTTTCGCCACTGTATTTAATTGACATTGGGATGACCCAAGGAACAGCTGTCAACCTTATTTGCAAAAGCCTGTAAAAAAAGTGTGAGGCTTTAGAAGCTGCAACAGAAGCAGAATGAATGTGGGAGTGCTACCCACTGCTCTCTAATAAGATTACCGTATTGTTTGCAAGGGCTCTCGAAAGCACCATCCCTCTTGTAGCGTGATATGTATGATTGGTTCTAATTGATTGCATTAGCTGCCTGTTATATGAAATTAATTTTGGAACATATGCCCTTATTTATGCCATTGTTGTTTCTCAGTAGATTAACTCCTAACGCTTTTTAATCGCGTGACACTCATTTTAATTACACCCTTTCTGTCAATATAAATGACACTTTTAACATCTCACTCACTGCCCCCCCCCCCCCTCCCTCAATCCCCCCCACCCTCCCCCCTCGGCCCTAACATGGAAAAATTATCATGGATCCCTGTTTATTATGAGGCAGTAATACTGTATGTGCCCACAGGGAGTTGACAGCTCTTGTACGTTTGTCAGTCTAACTGTTTGCTCATTTAAATAGCCGTTTGTTACTGAAGCTATTCAAGCTGATAGCACAGTATCAACCAAAGGCCTTTTTAAAAAAAAAAATCATAATGCAAGCATTTTAGCTCAGTGGGAGACAACGAGCAGAAATAGCTCAGTTTGGCACTTTCGTCATTGGAAATACATTAATCTTCTGGGGACCCGGGTTCGAATCCCGCCACGGCCGATGGTGGAATTTGAATTCAATAAAAAAAAATCTGGAATTAAGAATCTACTGATGGCCATGAAACCATTGTCGGGAAAACCCATCTGGATCACTAATGTCCTTTAGGGAAGGAAATCTGCCGTCCTTACCCGGTCTGGCCTGTACGTGACTCCGGAGCCACAGCAATGTGGTTGACTCTCAACTGCCCTCAGGCAACTAGGGATGGGCTATAAATGCTGGCCTCAGCCAATGACGCCCATGTCCCACGAACAAATAATAAAAAATGTTTAATTCACGCATATTAGGTTTGGGAATGAAATTTTTTTTCTTATTTGGGCTCAGCTGTAAACAATGTACTTTTATCACAAAATAATTAAGCCACCCTTCTCTTTTAATCCATTCAGCGCATTGTATGCCTTTGATGTCCAAACCATTGATGTCAGATGGACAAATTCTCATACCTTTTGCAGACAGTTTCACAATCCACCAGTCCCAGGCCCTGTAAAAACACAGGCTTGAATGCAGCAAATCCACCCTCCCACTGTAATAATTGTGCAATGCAGTTTAAAGTTTATTTATTAGTGTCACGAGTAGGCTTATATTAACACTGCGGTGAAGTTACTGTGAAAATCCCTTGGTCGCCATACTCCGGCGCCTGTTTGGGTACACTAAGGGAGAATTTAGCATGGCCAATAACCCACACGTCATTCGGATTGTGGGAGGAAACTGGAGCACCCGCAGGAAACTCACGCAGGCGTGGGGAGAATGTGCAGACTCCGCACAGACAGTGACCCAAGGCCAGGATTCAAACCCGGGTCCCTGGAGCTGTGAGGCAGCAGTGCTAACCACTGTGCCACCATGCCGCAGTGAGTTTAATTACCCAAATGAAGATTGGGACAATAGTAATGTAAAGGGCAGAGAGGGTCAAACGTTCCTAGATTGTGTTCGGGAAAACTTTCTACAGCAGGTATGTGTCCGGTCCAACAAAAAAGGATGCACTGTTGGACCTGGTTCTTGTAAATGAGGTTGGCTAACAAGTGTCAGGGAGGGAACACTTAGGAGACCAGGATCATTGTATCATAAGGTTTAGGACGATGATAGAAAAGTGAAATAGACAATTCAGAATTAAAGTCAATAACTAGGGGAGAGCCAACTTCAAGGATGGAGCTGGGCCGGTTAGACTGGATCGAAAAGTTGGCGGGAAAAACTGTATCTGAACAATGGGCTACCTTCGAAACAGGAATGGTCCGCACACAGTCAGGGCATGTTCCTTCAAAAGTGAAAAGTAGGGCAAACAAATCCAAAGCTCCCTGGATGAAGAACAAGATAGAAATTAAGATAAGGAAGATAAAGTGTGTGTGATAGACATCAGGTAGAAAACACAACTGAGAACCAAGAGAAATACAGAAGGTTGAGAGGACAGGTAAAAAAAAACAATAGAGAAGCAAAGAGGGATTACAAGTAAAGGCTGGCAGCCAACATAAAGGAGAACCCCAAAGTCTTCTATAGGCATAGTGAAAGGGTGCTAAAAGGAGGAGTAGGGCCGATTAGGGATCTAAGAGGGAATTTACGCATCCATCTTTACCATGGAGGTAGATGCTACCCACTATATCATTTGATTTGATTTGATTCATTATTATCACATGTATTGGGACACAGTGAAAAGTATTGTTTCTTGCGCGCGATACAGACAAAACATACTGTTCATAGAATACATTGGGAAGAAGGAAAGGAGAGGGTGCAGAATGTAGTGTTACAGTCATAGCTAGGGTGCAGAGAAAGATCAGCTTAATATTTAAATAGAACATTATTAGAGAGTTTAAAAGAGTGTACAGTTTTAAGAGCAAAGGACGAGAGTAAAAGATAGAATTAGAGGGTATCCTGGGATCAGCTCTCAAGAAGTCGCCTCACTCCATAGAAACATAGAAACCCTACAGTGCAGAAGGAGGCCTTTCGGCCCGTCGAGTCTGCACCGACCACAATCCCACCCAGGCCCTACCCCCACATATTTTACCTGCTAATCCCTCTAACCTACGCATCCCAGGACTCTAAGGGACAATTTTTAACCTGGCCAATCAACCTAACCCGCACATCTTTGGACTGTGGGAGGAAACCGGAGCACCCGGAGGAAACCCACGCAGACACGAGGAGAATGTGCAAACTCCACACAGACAGTGACCCGAGCCGGGAATCGAACCCGGGACCCTGGAGCTGTGAAGCAGCAGTGCTAACCAGCAGCACCAACTTGAATATTTTGTTGTGACAGATGTGGATGCTCTGCCCCTGGAAGAGTTTAAAATTGATAAGGAGGAAGTGTAGAATAGACTGTCAGTGCTGAAAGTTGACAAGGCACTGGGATCGGATGAGACCTTTCCCAGGATATTGAAGGAAGGGAGAATGGAAATTGTGGGTTGCTGGCTATAATCTTCCAGTCTTTTCTGGACTCAGGGGAGGTTCCAGAGAGCTGGAGGGTTGAAAATGTTACACCCTTATTCAATAATGTTTGTAAGGATAGCCCCACCAATCACAGGCCAGTTAATTTAACAACAGTAGTGAGCAAGCTTCTAGAAACAATTATTCAGGATGTAATTGGGGAAAATACACATGGAAAAATGTGGGTTGATTAGGACGAACCAGTATGGATTTCTAAAGGGGAAATCATGTTTCACTAACTTGCTGGAGTTTTTGAGGAAGTACAGAAAGGATTGATGAGAGTAATGCAGTTGATATGGTGTACATAGACTTTCAAAAGGCATTTGTTACAGTGCCACACAACAGACTTGCGAAAAAAGTTGCAGCTCATGGAATTAAAGGGACAGTAGCAATGTGGATACAAAATTGGCTGAATAATAGGAAGTAGAGAGATAGGCTGGAGGAAGGTTTATAGTGAAGTTCCCCAGAGGTTGGTATTGCTTTTCCTGATATATATTAAGGATCTCGACCTTGCTGTACAATTTCAAAGTTTATAGATGACACAAAACTTGTAAACTGTGAAGAGGACAGTGAAAAACTTCAAAAGAATATAGACAAGTTGGTGGAGTGGGCAGATAGGTGGCAGATGAAGTTCAATGCGGAAAAGCGTGAAGAGATGCATTTTGGCAGGAAGAATATGGAGAGACAATATAAAATAAGGGGTAAAATTCGAGAGGGTTGCAGAAGCAGAGGAACCTGAGTATATACATGCATAGATCATTAATGATGGCAAGACAAGTGGAGAGAGCAGTTAATAAAACATATGGTATTTTGGGCTTTATTAATAGGCGGATAGCATGAAGAGCGAGAAGGTAATGTTGAATTTATACATGACATTAGTTAGATCTCAGCTGGAATATTGTGTACAGTTTTGGGCACCACTCTAAAGGAAGGATGTGAACACATTGGAGAGAGAGCAGAAGAGGTTTACAAGAATCCAGGGATGAGAAACTTCAGTTATGAGGATAGATTAGAGAGGTTGGGACTTTTCTCCTCGAAAATAAGGGGCCGGATTTTCCGGCCAGGATCGCCCCAAAGCCAGAAAATCTCGCCCAAGGTCAACGGGCCTTTGCATGGTCCATGTCCCAGATGCCAAGATTCCTGTGGCGGGCCGGGCAGGAAAATTCCGCAGTGGAAAGCTCAGATGAAATTTGATAGAGATGTTCAAAACCACGATGGGGCTGGATAGAATAGATAGGGAGAAACTGTTCCCACTAGTAAAAGGATTAAGAACGAGAGGGCACAGATTTAAACTGATTTGTACAAAAAGCAAATGTGATGTGAGGAAAATCTTTTCACACCGCGAGTGGTTCAGATCGGGAATGCACCTGCCTAGAAGTGTGATGGAGGCAGGTTCAATCAAGGTATTCAGTTTAGTTTAGTTTATTTATTAGTGTCACAAGTATGCTTACATTAACACTGCAATGAAGTTACTATGAAAATCCCCTAGTCGCCACACTCCAGCGCCTGTTCGGGTACACTGAGGGAGAATTTAGCATGGCCAATATACCTAACCAGCGCATCTTTTGGACTGTGGAAAGAAACCGGAGAACCCGGAGGAAACCCACGCAGACTGGGGGAGAACGTGCAGACTCCGCACAGGCAGTGACCCAAGCCGGGAATTGAACCCGGGTCCCTGCCACTGTGAGGCAGCAGTGCTAACCACTGTGCCACCCTACCCTGTGGAATGGATATGAAGGTTTCTGAAAGGGGGTAGAAATATTTAATGTGAATGTTTCCAAGGATGAGACTCAAGAGGGCATTAGATGTTTATTTGAATTGAAACGATGTGCAGGGGTATGGGGAAGGGGCAGCGGAATGGCATTAAATCATGATGGAAAGTCAGTGCCGACACGATGGGCCAAATGGCCTCTTTCTGCACTGTAACAATTCTGTAATTCTGTAATATTGTGATTCTGAGTTATATTGACCAGACAATGAGAAGCAAAGTTTTTAGCTCTAATTAGCTGAGCTTGCTTGTTGTAGTCACTTGGTGTGTTTACCTGTAACGGAAAACAGTTGATGGAAACAGGATGCGTGAAGAAACTATTTAATAAAGAGACCAACCCAACTCTTCTGAGTGTTGCAAGTTTGTAAGCCTCTTTGCTTTCATTACCACATTTCCTACATCAGTTGTCTTTGTCGATGTTCTGACTGCGACTATCAACTTAATCTTAATTGATGGCAGATTCAGGGCAGTTTAGTAACGCCGTCTTGTGTGCACTGGAACCTCATTTCACTTAGGATCCTTACAGCCGACAGAGTAGACTTTCATCTTATCACTGTAGGCAAGAATTGAGCACATATCGCAGAGATGAAAGGACTGCCTGCCTGCACTAACTAGTCCATCATAAACAAAAAAAGCTTTCATTACCATCTTGGAGCTTGTGATGAGCAAGAGAGAAAGGTTCAGAACGGCAGTAGCCATGGTTGTGTGAACAAATTAGAAAATGTGATAAATGTGAAGGGGAGAGCTTTTAGCTTAATGAGGGGAGAGTACCACCTTTCAGATGAAGAGGAAAGTCTTTTTTTTTGGATTCCATGAACAATGCATGCTACATCAAGGTGCTACTCGCTGAGATCTCCCTTTAGGAAGGACGTTACCTGGTAAATCTGTTCTGATATTTTCTTCCTGTCATTTTCCTTCGACAGAACTCTTTGATAGCTCTGAGTTTTTGAGAATCATAATTCTGAGATGTGCACAGTCCTTCGATTCTACGACTGGAAAATCGTTTTTAAATAAACTGAGGCCAATTGTATTGCTGTTTTTGGCCTGTTTGTCCAAATCACTGGGTCAGCACACAAAAACCTAACATTTTAATGATTTGCAGCTTATTGTAAATCCAAGCGATTTTCATCAAATTTTAAACATTCCGGAGCACTAAGATTATGCATTTTGTCTTCTCGTCCTATCTAAGGATTGTGAGTAAAACTACAACATGCACAATAACCAGTTTTTGATATTTCTTTCTTTAAATGAACAAATTATTTTTCTGGAACATTGATGTCCTGTGTGGCTGCTAACCTACCGGAACCTTCCTTTGGTCAACGGGGCCATACTGGGCCGAGCAGGTCGGGTCAACGGAGAGTTTGGTTTTGTTTTTGACCCCAGCCAACATTTTGAGCAACAACAACATATACTGCACAGTGAAAGAGTGTTCCACCCAGAGCAGCTTGCCGAAGCTCCCATTTTACACTGAATATCGACAGGTTCACAGCTGATTACACGATCCCTAGTAGCATTTCAGGAATCTCAGTTTAGAATCATAGAATCCCAACAGTACAGAAGGAGGCCATTGGGCCCATCAAGTCTGTACCGACCACAATCCCACCCAGGCCCTATTCCCGCAACCCCATGCAGTTACCTTGCTAATCCCCCTGACACGAAGGGTCAATTTAGCATGGCCAATCAACCTAACCCGCACATCTTTGGACTGTGGGAGGAAACCGGAACACCCAGAGGAAACCCACGCAGACATGGGGAGAATGTGCAAACCCGACACAGACAGTGACCCGAGGCTGAAATTGAACCTGGGACACTGGCGCTGTGAGGCAGCAGAGCTAACCAGTGTGCCGCCATGTATCCTTGTGTAGAAAAATTGTACCATAGCCAAGTTGACTGTGCAGCCAAATTCCCCTCCAATTCGTTTTTCAAGTTTGCTGACGACACCACCGTTGTGGGTCGGATCTCAAACAATGACGAGACAGAGTACAGGAAGGAGAAAGAGAATCTGGTGAACTGGTGCGGCAACAATAATCACTCCCTCAGTGTCAACAAAACGAAGGAGATTGTCATTGACTTCAGGAAGCGTAAAGGAGAACATGCCCCTGTCTACATCAATGGGGACGAAGTAAAAAGGGTCGAGAGCTTCAAGTTTTTAAGCATCCAGATCACCGACAACCGGTCCTGGTCCCCCCATGCCGACATTATAGTTAAGAAAGCCCACCAACGCCTCTACTTTCTCAGAAGACTAAGGAAATTTGGCATGTCAGCTACGACTCTCACCAACTTTTACAGATGCGCCATAAAAAGCATTCTTTCTGGTTGTATCACAGCTTGGTGTGGCTCCTGCTCTGCCCAAGATCGCAAGGAACTACAAAAGGCTGTGAATGCAGCCGAATCCATCACACAAACCAGCCTCCCATCCATTGACTCTGTCTACACTTCCCGCTGCCTCGGGAAAAGCAGCTGGCATAATTAAGGACCCCACGCACTCCAGACATTCTCTCTTCCACCTTCTTCCTTCGGGAAAAAGATACAAAAGTCTGAGATCACGTACCGACCGACTCAAGAACAGCTTCTTCCCTGCTGCTGTCAGACTTCTGAATGGACCTACCTCGCATTAAGTTGATCTTTCTCTACACCCTAGGTATGACTGTAACACTACATTCTGCACTCTCTCGTTTCCTTCTCTATGAACGGTATGTTTTGTCTGTATAGCGCGTAAGAAACAATATTTTCACTGTATGTTAATACATGTGACAATAATAAATCAAATCAAAGATATTCCCGGTATTGCGAGTAACAATTCCTGATCGTTCTTGGTGCTATTCAGATTAACCCCACCCCAAAATAAAATGTTCATATTTCAATATTGTTCCATTTAGACAGGGACTGCTTCAGTATCTGAGGCACCGCGAATGGCGCTGAACATTGAGCAGTCTTCAGCAAACGTTCCTACTTCTGACCTACTGATGGATGGAAGGTCATTGATGAAGCAGCTGAAGATGGTTGGGCCTAAGACACTACCCTGAAGGACTCCTGCAGTAATGCTCTGAGTAGTAATTGCAAGCATTGGCAAACACCAGTTAGTATAATGAACTATAACGATTTATTTACAAGCAGATAAATATACAGAGTACTTTCACGATGTTAACACTTCCGGCTCTAGAATCTACTCTGGCTGGAAAAGCCAGCACTCTGCCCTGAGATTCCCCTTCTCGTTCCCCAGGGGGGGGCGATCGGATCATGTGACCCTCCTGGTATATGCGATTTAAAGGGGCCGGCAACTTCATCCTGGGATTGAGCTGATTGACCTGCAACCACCATAACCATGTAGTGATATAAACAGGGCCTAGTTTTAAGGCTGATAAAATTGGATATCCTAAATTAAAGAATTGGGCACATTGAAATCAAACACAGTCAAACCTCAGGCAGGCCAATTGTACAATACACAAATGTGTCTGGGCCGGACCCATCAACCACCCATCAAAGGTCGTTACACTCTACTTGAGACTTAGCAGGAGATCATGGCACCTCATTGAAATGCATCGGTCTATTGTCAGAAGCCCAGATCGGGCCAGACTTTCTGTCACCAAGAGATCCCGTAGAAACCTTACCGGATAACAAGTTTAACAACATGGAGATGGACACCTGGGGGGCGGACCCTGGTGTCCTGTCAGGCAGACATCAAGAAACCCACTGGGTATTGGAACCCCCTCCTGAGACCTCATTGGCCAGAAGCCAGAGAAGTTTCTGGAAAGGCAAGCAGGCTGGGGATAAAGGGACACACTCAGAGGCACACAGGAGCGAAGACTCGACAGGGGAGACAGTTGTGACCATTCGGAAGACTGACCAGAGAAGGAAGGAAGGAAGAAGCTGCCATCGAGAATCACCTTCGTGACGACAGACCAGAGGGACTCAGAGAATCGGGCCTGCAGTTTAACCAAACCACCTTTGCGGGTAGTATACTTGAATCTGGGATATCCTCTTGTTTTATGTGGGTAATTTAAGGGTTAATAGTGTTATTTAATAAACTTGTTGAACTTTTACTTGTGTTTGTCCTTTGTCCACCTTGCAAATAAGGGCACCGGGGTAAAACCTTGGAGTAAGTAAACTGGTTGAAAGTATCTGAGAATTCACAGGTACAACAACCACTTCCTTGGTGCCAGGTACCAGTGGAATGTTTTCCCCCCATTGCCATTAATGCCAGATTTGCCAGGGCTCCTTGATGCCACACTTGGTCAAATGCTGTCTTGATGTCAAGGGCAGTCACCCTCACTTCACCTCTGGAGTTTAAACCTTTTGTCCATGTTTGAACCAAGGCTGTGATGAGGTCAGGAGCTAAGTGGCCCTGGCGGAACCCAAACTGAGCGTTAGTGAGCAGGTTATTGCTGAGTAAATGCCACTTGATAGTATTGTTCATGACCCCTTCCATCACTTTACTGATGATCTAGAGTAGACTGATGGGGCGGTAATTGGCTGGGTTGGATTTGTCCTGTTTCTTGTGGACAGGACATATCTGGGTAATTTTCTACATTGTCGGGTAGATGCCTGTGTTGTAGCTGTACTGGAACAGCTTGGCTAGGGGCATGGATAGTTTTGGAGCACAGAGCTTGGTGGATATAAAAGACCCCATGGCACCACTTCGAAGAAGAGCGGGGGTGTCCTTGGTGTCCATGCCAATATTTATCCCTCAATCAACATGACAAGAAAACAGCTTAGCTGGTCATTATCACATTGCTGTCGGTGGGAGTTTGCTGGCTGTATGTTGACTGCTGTGTTCTCTACGTTACAACAATGACTACACTTCAAAAAGCATTTAATTGAGTGTAAAGTGCTTTGAGATATCCGGCAGTCGTGAAAAGCACTGCACAAATGCAAGTCGTTTTTTTTTTCAGTTATCTAAAATGCAAAAGTGGCTGACTCCTGAGATGTTCCCGTGGCATGAACACTGAGATTCGTGGCATTGCGAGTGTTGCATTGCAGATGATTAACTGCCTCTCGATGCTCCCACACCACCCTCCCCTCCTGCTCTTGTGATATACGTGCCAGCTCCACAAATGCTCTTGGGTCGAGAACACTTGTACACTGTACCTGGGGATTACTTAAAAGGGTTCCAATTCCAGGTCTTTCCTCGAGTAAAATGCTCATTGTTTTGATCTAATTGTGCGGCTGCGAGATGTCGCATGTGTTCATTAATCACATGACAGTGGTAAACAAATGGAAAATCCTCTGACTGCAGCTCATTTACTGACTCTTGAAGGGTCAAGAATCTTCCGATCAGCAGTAAAATGTGCAAAAAATAGTCTGACACTTCCTGCTGGCACAACATCACTTTTAAGGTTATTTTCTTCCTTCTTAACACAAGGGAAACAGATCTTCCATGGATACAGATACATATTGAGAGAGATATTCAATATATTACTTAATAATTTGAGGTGTTTTTATGCAGGGTACGGGGCTTATTAATCCAAATGACCACTTTCAAGCGTCCAGGTTGAGATAAGTACGTGTTGAGTGTGCCTTGCAAGACCGTAGAATCATTTTTAATTCAAAATCTATTCCATGTTGGGGAGATAAAATCTCAACCTGGATTTTTTTTTTGCTATTGCAACTGAAAATCTAATTTATAATCCACCGTGACCTCTCCAACATCCCCAAGAGCTTTACTACCTCGTGGTAGATAAAGGACAATGTCCCCTTGCTAACCTTCATCAGTCCAGTGTTAAAAGCAATATGCATCAAAACACCTTCTTCAAAATTACAAACAAAACGCCTTTCTCTCCAAGGCAGTAATTACACATAATGGTGAACACACCCAAGTGCGTTAAAGCTGCCACCAGAATAGAAGAGGAATGTTAGACTAAATATGAATTGGGTTTTTTTTTTGCTACTGTCGTCACTAAGAATTAGAAAGCAAGACTTTTTTTTCCACAAGTACTTTTTTCCCCACAGCTACGTCTGCCTCGTAGCAAAATGTGGATGGCATTCTTTTATAGACAGGACTTTTAAAAACATTTTTGATGTTAAATGTCAGTTTATTTCTCATTCGATGAGTAAAGATCCCCGTTCCCTTATTCTGAATGCAGGTTTCTCCCAGCTTCCAGTGGTGTGCTCATCGATGCTTTTATGCTGTTTCCACTCAGCTGCTGCCCAGTGCACTCTCCACTGACCTTGACATTACCGCTCTTTCTTCACATTCGCCAATCTTTCCTCTGCACCTTTTGTTGCCGCCTGCCTCTTTAGAGTTGATCTGATTTCTATTGAACTTGTTTGTATCTATGATTTTTAAATGGAATTGAGAAATAGGTTTTACCCTTTCGTCAAATCACAAAATACACTGACAAAATTTATTCTTTCAGATTGGCACGATGGTTGCCTAGTTAAAGGGAGAGAAGACCTTGGAAATGTTTTTTTAATTTATAAAATATTCATTGTCAGTTCTTTTTTAAGGATGGAATGGCCTCTGGATGACGCAAAAACAAACTAAGAAAACAGGTTAGATGGATTTTATCTGCGAAACACAGTGTGGTCTACAATCGAATGAATGTGGGTCGTTTTGATTTGATTTTGAAACAATAGTTTTTGAAATTCCTGATACAGAGAAGGGAGGATGACGTCCACTTAGGGTTCAGGAATTTGGGGCCAAGCGCCAATTATCCATAGAATCCCCGCAGTGCAGAAGGAAGCCATTTGGCCCGTCACGTCTCCACCGACTCGTCCCCAGGCACACCCACCCCTGCCCTATCCTCTTAACCCTGTGCATTTAACATGGCCAATCCACCTAACCTGCACATCTTTGTGGGAGGAATCCGGAGCACTTGGAGGAAGCCCACGCAGACATGAGGAGAACGTGCAAATTCCACACAGACAGTCACCCAAATTGAACACAGTTCCCTGGCGCTATGAGTCAGCAGTGCTAACCACTGTGCCACTATGCCAGGATTCTACTCCTTTTGCTCTGGTCCTTTAAATTTCAGTGGAAAGGGGTGACCTTTTGCCCACCTCTCACCATGTCAAGCTGAGGGTCTCCCAGACTTTACTAAATTTCCATTCTTCCTGCCCTTTATGAGCCAAACGAACCTAAGAACCAGAATGAGTCCAAAAGAAAATCCTTCTCAACAGTCGTGATTTCTGACTGAAAAAGGACGATTGACAGAATGTACAACTAATTTCCCTCTGTATGGGTTTAACAGCAATAAAATTATTAACAGTTCATTGCAAATTGTAGAGTAAAAGCATTAAATCATCCAAAGATTTACTCAATCATGAAGGAGCTAAATTACCTTTCCCAACAAATATGGTTTGATCCATTCAGAACACTATACGATGATGCTGATACCTTCATTGGGTCTCTCCACCCAGCATTGAGAGCAACAAGACATTGCTGTAGTTCTCCAGCTGACAGTCAGGGTGGGGGTCACTGTGGAGCAGGTGTAATGTCTGCACCCCGACTATGCCAATCATAGAATCATAGAATTCCTGCAGTGCAGAAGGAGGCCATTCGGCCCATCAAGCCTGCACCGACAACAATCCCACCCACGCTCCACATATTTACCCTGCTAATCCTCCGACACTAAGGGGCAATTTAGCATGGCCAAACAACCTAACCCGCACATCTTTGGACTGTGGGAGGAAACCGGAGCACCCGGAGGAAACCCCACGCAGACACGGGGAAAATGTGCAAACTCCACACAGACAGTGAGAAGAGGCCGGAATTGAACCGGGGCCCCTGGCGCTGTGAGGCAGTGCCACTGTGGAATTTGGGATGGAGTCTCTAAGTTGGAGAAAGGTGCGGCAGGGCACCTGCTCTTGAATCTAGATTTAATGCACTTGTCTGGATCAAACTAAATTGGGGATCTGTAGTGATTCATTCACTGTTATCGTGCCTACATTTTGTGCAAGAATTTAACTTGTGAAATTCGCTATAGATCATTTTCTTATTCTTTCATGGAAGGTGAACATCACTGGCAGGGCCAGCATTTGTTGTTCATCCCTAATGGTCCTTGGTGATGGTAACTGCTTTCCTGAACCACAGCTGTTCATGCCAGGCACCTACAGTGCTGTCAGGGAGGAAGTTCAAGGATTTTGACCCAGTGACTGTAAAGGTACAGGATGCTGAGTGACTTGGAGTGGTTCGTGCAGGTGGCAATGTATTTTTTTTTCTAGGTGGTAGCGGTCACTGAGTTGGAAGGTGCTGTTGAAGGAACTGTGGCAATTTGCTGAAGAGAATTTTGTATAAGGCACAGAGCACCGCCGCTAGGTATCTGAGGTGGAGGAAAATTAGAATTGATAGGTGTTTGATGGCTGGCACAGACACAAGGGGCCGAAGAGCCTCTTTCCATGCTGTAAAACCCCATGATGCTAAGTGAATGTTTAAGGTGGTGGACAGGGTGTCGATCAGGCAGACTGCTTTGTCCTGGATTGTCTCACATTCCCTGAGTGTTGTTGGAGCTGCTCTCATCCAGGCAAGTGCAGAGTATTCCATATCACTCCTGCCTTGTGTCTTGTACATGGCCTTGGGAGTCAGGAGGTGAGTTACTGGCAGGAGAATTCCCAGCCTCTGACCTGTCCTTGTAACCACAGTATTTCACTGGAGCTAGTCCAGTTAAGTTTTTAATCAAGGGTATTCCCCAGGATGTTGATAGTGAGGTATTCAGCAAGGTAATACCATTGAATATCAAGGAGAGATGGTTAAACTTTTTCTTTGATTTGATTTGATTTATTATTGTCAAGTATATTAACATACAGCGAAAAGTATTGTTTCTTGCATGCTATAGACAAAGCATATCGTTCATAGAGAAGGAAACGAGAGAGGCAGAATGTAATGTTACAGTCATAGCTAGGGTGTAGAGAAAGATCAACTTAATGCAAGGTAAGTCCATTCAAAATCTGACAGCAGCAGGGAAGAAGATATTCTTGAGTTGGTTGGTACGTGACCTCAGACTTTTGTATCTTTTTCCCAACGGAAGAAGGTGGAAGAGAGAATGTCCGGGGTGCATGGTTATGATGGCTGCTTTGCTGAGGCAGCGGGAAGTATAGACAGAGTCAATGGATGGGAGGCTGGTTTGCGTGATGGATTGGGCTACATTCACAACCTTTTGTAGTTCCTTGTGGTCTTGGAAAGAGCAGGAGCCATACCAAGCTATGATATAACCAGAAAGAATGCTTTCTATGGTGCATCTGTAAAAGTTGGTGAAAGTCGTAGCTGACATGCCAAATTTCCTTAATTGTTCCTTGTTGGAGATGATCATTTGCTGGCACTTAAATGGTGAGTAACATTCATGCAACATATTAGTCCTCAGTGTTGAGCCTGTTTAGCCAAAAAAATCTTCAGGTCTATCTGATACTAATGCAACGATGTTGCTTTACTGTCCAAATAAATCCAACTTAAAGTGATACAAAGAACAAAGAACAGTACAGCACAGGAAAAAGGCCCTTCGGCCCTCCAAGCCTGTGCCGCTCCTTGGTCCAACTAGACCAATCGTTTGTATCCCTCCATTCCCAGGCTGCTCACGTGACTATCCAGGTAAGTCTTAAACGATGTCAGCGTGCCTGCCTCCACCACCCTACTTGGCAGCGCATTCCAGGCCCCCACCACCCTCTGTGTAAAACACATCCCTCTAATATCTGAGTTATACTTCGCTCCTCTCACCTTGAGCCCGTGACCCCTCGTGAACGTCACTTCTGATATGGGAAAAAGCTTCCCACCGTTCACCCTATCTATCCCCTTCATAATCTTGTACACCTCTATTAGATGAAGGATCTGAGGGAGAAATGAAACAAATCCGAGTGAAAAGGAAGCTAGACTATTAATCCAGAAGTTCTGGAGACCCGACTCCAAATCCCACCATGGCAGATGATGGAAATTGAATTTAATAAAAAATATCTGGAATGAAGAAGAATCTACTGATGACCATGAAACCATTGTCGATTGTCAGAAAACCCCATCTGGTTCGATAATCTCTTTTAGGGAAGGAAATCTGCCATCCTCACCTGGTCTGGCCTACATGTGACTCCAGATCCACAGCAATGTGGTTGACTCTCAACTGCCCTCTGAAATGGCCTCCCAAGCCACTCAGTTTCAAGGGCAACTAGGTTTGGGCAATGAATGCTGTCCCAGCCAGCGATGCCCATGTCCCACAAGTGAATAACAAAATAAGAAAAATTAGGTGCTGTGAGACGTCAGAATCTAAGATCTAACTGAATCAGTTGCTGAAGCTATGGAGCAAGTTGTAATCAAGGTTGCTATGTAGTGGCATTCCAGGCATCATCAAGAGACTTCAGATTTCATTTGGAAGAACATAAATTTATTGAATAAGAGAAATAAAGTACAGGGGCTTGCAGTCCTAGGCTGCCCTGAAGCAGCAGCCCCGAATGGTCCAGTCCTTACATACTTGCCATATGGCTTCCAGATGCATTCTGTCCAAGAAGACTCCGCCCCTGCTAGTGATCACTCATTCTCAGCTCCCATTGGTCCCTCAAGTCAGGTGACCCTCTTCTGCTGTACTGTCTTAAAGAGACAGACATCACAATTGGTACAAGTGCAATACCTTCCCGCAGCAAGGGAAAACATCTCAAAGTCTCTTAGCTGATGCCAAAAAGCCTTTTGAAGTAGAAGCTTCACCGAATAAGTTAAAAATCTGTTACTGCTGGTGTGACGCACAACTAGATAAGAACAGATGTTGACCCTTCTTAAGAGAATGAGTTCTGCCTTCCTGCCACACAACAAACAAATGTGTTTCTTCAGTATTATTAAATAATACTCTTGAAAAGCTGGACATGATGACAAGGACAAATGCTCATCCTTAATTGGTTTATGTCATCCTTGAACCCTCAGACATTCCAGAAAATTCCATTACCTCAGGGTCAGCAAGGCTTTGCGATTTCAGCTCAGCCTGTGGCACAGGAATAAAAAAGATGCAATAATTAACAGCATTTCAGTAATATTAGGCATATAATAAAACAAGCAACTCAATTCTGAACAGAATTAAGTTTACTTTGACTCCCATTTCCCCCTTTATTCTTTCTCTATACTGCCATATATTTATTTTTAACGAAGATAATTTATTTTAACTTCAACATATCTACTGTCGATCTCTCGGTGGGCTTCCACATTGTCCACATCTGGATAATTCTTTGAAAACCACTTCAAGGTTTATTTCTTTTATCCAGTTAAGGCCTAGAATGTAAAAGATTGGCCCAGCTATATAGTTGAATCGGCAAAACTAATCTTAAGGGAGTCTGTGAGTGAAATGTGAAGCTATTTGATGAGGTAATATTTTTGATATCCAGGGACAGCCTGACTAAAATATTGGCAGCCATCTTCTACTGGCAAGAGTGGAACGTAGTGGGCCATTGGTTGACCTGCAGTGATTAACTGTCATGCCTCATCACCACTGGGTGACCTCCTAACCAAAATGGCTTGAAGGTTAAAGTTAAAGTTTGAAGTTTATTTATTAGTCACAAGTAAGGCTTACATTAACACTGCAATGAAGTTACGTGAAATTTCCCTAGTCGCCACACTCCAGTGCCTGTTCGGGTCAATGCACCTAACCAGCACATCTTTCAGACTGTGGGAGGAAACCGGAGCACTCGGAGGAAACCCACGCAGACACGGGGAGAATGTGCAAACTCCACACAGACAGTGACCCAAGCCGGGAATCGAACCTGGATCCTTGGCGCTGTGAGGCAGCAGTGCTAACCACTGTGCCACCGTGCCGCCTATGAAGGTTATCGAGGAGTGTCTGCCCAGCCAAGCAAAGCTAAAACGAATGATGCCTGCCGCAGTGGGAAGCGATCAGGAGTAATCGGTGCGGATTGTGAATGATGGAAGGGGGAGTAGATGCCTGGGGAATGGGAGAGCTGGAGAGGTTTCCTTGTGAAACCTGGAGGAGTGCTGCTATTCCTCCTGGCCCGTAAAGGAACTATAACAAATTCATGATTTACCAGGGCTGGGGTTAAGATCGAGCCTCCTTGACATCACTTGCATGTTTCATAGAATCCCCACAGTGCACAAGGAGGCCATTCAGCCCATTGAGTCTGCACCAACTCTTCAACAGAGCATCCTACCCAGGCCCTATCCCCATAAACTCACGCGTTTACCATGGCTAATCGCCCTAACCCACACATCCCTGGACACTAAGGGGCAATTTGGCATGGCTAATCCACCTAACCACTGTGCCACCGTGCCGCCCCAAGGCTTGAACATATTCCTTTTGTTTGCAGAGAGGGGATCCCTGAGTAGGAATGAAGCGAAAGTAAAGCAAAAGAGGAAAGAATTGGCTCTCAGTTCTTTTTGTAAAGCGTGTAGATAACAGTTTTATAATCCAGGTCAGAAACTGCAAGGTGTTTTATGAATTCAGCTTAGATCAAGGAGGCGATTCTCCCAAAAAAATTCTAAGTGCCGAATTTGCATGAAAACTGGAGTAAATCACGCTGATTTTTTCATTTAAAAATGAATCTCCCACTCTCTGTGCTCTGCAGAGTGCCCTAGCGTGAATCACTCCAGAAATTAGTCGGCAGGGCCTATTCCCACTGGAGATGCTCCTGAGCCTGGAGACTTCAATCCGAAGCCTGCTAATTGCAGTTAAAATATATGAAGATGCTCATTTAAATAATTTATGCGCCTTCCCACCGATTTCTGGCACAGAGCTGACGCCACCGGAAATCAGTGCTTGGAGATGTTATAGGAGCAGGATTCCCAGCGCAGATCCCACAGATTGTGAGCTGCTGGAATCTCCCAGCCTGCTGCGCTAAAAAATTAGCGCAGCAGGATGGCAGAAACGCCCCCCCATAATTTTTGCACTTTCAATTTGGTTCAGGTAAGCACTTCGGGTATGATTCAAATGACCCACTGGGGAGCTTTTATCAAACAAAGTTTGTTCAAGAATACAGTTGAAATATAATAAGAAAAATCAGCAATAACTTTTACCAATTACAAAGCACAACTACAATGTTGTACAAACCTTAACAACTAAGAATGCTGTTCCAACACAAGCCTCCCTACAAACATACTATGCTTAGCATAGGAAGCAAGTATGTTCACGTGATGCTGGATCTGGCAGCTTTGTAACACCAGATGTGAATTTGTCCTTTGGATGTGGAATTGAAACGCTGAGGCTTTCCTCCCCTGGAGCTTTCAGCACACTTCGAGAGACAGGGACATCACTTGCCTCCAGCTTCTGGCTAGCCAGCTACCAAGAGCAGAATTTCCAACACCAGGGAGAGGGACACAAACACTGTTTTCAGTCCACAGTCCCAACAGGTTCTGACAAACTGAAAATAAAGACCTTTGGATATCTGCTGTGAACAACAAAACTATCCAAAGGTACCACCTGACCTGTCAATCAGTCACAAATCAACAATTCCCAAAAGGGTCATAAACTCCAAGACACTTCATTAGGCCCAGATTAAAAATAACAGAAGGCCCATTATATGGCTTTAGTAACAATTGAAGATGCCACTACAGACATCATAGTGCCAATGACAAAAAAGCAGGCCTGCTTAAAACTGCAGAGAACATGAGTAAATACATTTCTTAAAGGCACAGTCGTATCACAACAGCATCAACACCATCCTTATAAATGGCAAATGTTAACAAACTCTGTTGCACGATAATCTTGAATCAAAATCTTTACCGCTCCCAGGAGGTGGCACGGTGGCACAGCGGTTAGCACCGCTGCCTCACAGCGCCAGGGACTGGTGTTCAATTCTGGCCTCGGGTCACTGTCTATGTGGAGTTTGCACATTTTCCCCGTGTCTGCGTGGGTTTCCTTCGGGTGCTCTGGGGTTTCCTCCCACAGTCTAAAGATGTGCGGGTCAGGCTGATTGGCCATGCTAAATTAACCCTAGCGTCAGGGGGATTAGCAGGGTAAATATGAGGGGTTACAGGAATAGGGCCTGGGTGGGATTGTGGTTGGTGCAGACTAGATGGGCCGAATGGCCTCTTTCTGGATTCTATGAGTCTATTCTGTGAATCTAGGAATTGTTGCCCAACGCGTTTGGTACTTTCTCTTAGTTTGTTAATCATCCCATCCCTGTGTGAGCCAGGATATTAAATTTTGCACCTAACCCACAGCCAGGATTAGAGATAAGCAGCCCCAATCCCATTTCATCCAAACACGGCTAATACTGAGCAAAAATAGAATTCTGTTGGATTCAGGGCTCGGGTAAATTCTGCTCGATCTCAGATGACAAAGAGCTCAGCGAGGTATTTATTTTTTTGTTGAGTTGGAGGGGGAAATGTAGCAATGCTGGTAGTCTCTATTTTGTATAATCCAGTCCAAAAGATTACAGTTCAGGAGAAAGAAATGGTGAGCGAGATTTTGTGATAAAACATTTATTAATCCTTAAAATGCTGATAAGTGCAGAGAGATCCAAGTGTCTGTAAGCTGACTGCTTTCCATTTGTTTTTTCACAAGCTGAATCAAAATGACTGCAATAAAACTACATGAATATCAGAGCTGATGTGATAATATTCAACTTTGTGTAATGGGCGGTATGGTAGCACAGTGGTTAGCACTGCTGCCTCACAGCGCCAGGGACCTGGGTTCAATTCCCGGCTTGGGATCGCTGTCTGTCTGGAGTTTGCACATTCTCTCCGTGTCTGCGTGAGTTTCCTTCGCATGCTCTGGTTTCCTCCCACAGTCCGAAAGATGTGCTAGTTAGGTGCATTGACATGAACAGGCGCCCGAGTGTGGTGACTAGGGGAATTTCACAGTAACTTCATTGCACTGTTAATGTAAGCCTTACATGTGATTGGTAAATAAATAGTTTAATAAATTAATAGTTACGTTGATTCATTTGTTAGAGTTATATTGAAACTGTGTTATTAAATAAAGTTTGTCTTACTATAAAATGATCCCTAATTTGTCAGTGGAATCACTCCTGGAAGGAAATATCCTTTCCTCACACTTATGCCAAAATAGAAAAATTGTTGGGGTCCAGCCTGGCTTCATAATGGAACTTGGGGTTCTGGTCCGGGACCCTAACACATGATACTACATTGATAAATTGTTGCTTACTGAACACTCAGATAATCATGCCAGTTTGCAGTTTTAAACTGCACTGATTACTGGAGTTAGTGAAAGCTTGAAATAGTAAAGTCTGGTATTTCTTTGGAGGTTAGACAATGACCTCCTGGGAAAAAAGGTGGCACAGATTATTAACCATACACACCACCTTATCTCCACAAACATACAAGCTTTCATTCATTTTGTCCAAGAGAAGTGGCTTGTGCAAATGACTGAACATGTGCATTTTCTGAATCATTAATAGAAGGAAGAAAAGTGATTTCTTTTTCAGTTAGCTGGTTTTATAACCTGTACAAAAAACTATCAAATTATTTAAGAGTTTCTACAGAAATCTAATTGCTCAGGTAGAGTTTTGCTTGTCTGATATGGAGACATCTACCTGTGAGGACATATTTAATTGCTGGATCCAGACAGCTCCGAGGGAAAGCTTCTGGCTTCAACAGTATTTTTACTCCTCCACGTAGTGAGCCAATCATCAGCTGAGTCTTGGACTACTGTAGCAGTTCACTTTAGTTCCTAACTTTAATGATCCGGCACATCTCCTTTTCAGCCACCTTGACCTCAGCGACCCTGCCCACCTAAGTCTCTCACTCTACTGCAATAGACGCCCAATAAACAACATCTAGTAATGCAGCTGAGATGATTGCCTCAGTAGTGTTGCTACGCTGCTTGAGTTGATAGAGGTCTTGTCAGGTTCAAGTTGAAAGGGGGTAAGTTTAGGGGAGATGTGCAGGGAAAGTTTTTTACACAGAGGGTGATGGATGCCTGGAACGCGCTGCCAGTGAGGTGGTGGAAGCAGGCACCTTAACAATGTTCAAGGTGTATCTTGATAGACACATGAGCAGGAGGTAAACAGAAGGAAAGAACACGTATCGGTGCAGGCTTGCTGGGCCAAATAGCTTGTTCCTGAGCTGCATTGTTCTTAGTTCTTCTTAATCAAAGATAAAACTGATTTCGATATCACTTAAAGAGATGTACCGGGTTTTAATTACTTCGTATAAATGCTTATGTTGTTAGAATCCTAATTTCTTAAAGAAAATGATCCAGAAAATGCACATGTTCAGACATCTTGGACAAAATGAATGATAGCTTGTATGATTGTGGAGATAAGGTGGTGTGTATGGTTAATAATCTATGCCACCTTTTTTCCCAGGAGGTCATTGTCTAATCTCCAAAGAAATACCAGACTTTAGTATTGAGGGCACAGCTCCTTGAGGTTTTTGGCCGGGATTCTCTGATGTCGAACATCCCGCTACCGCTGCCAGCGAGAATGACAAATTTGGCGCTCAGCCGAGGCTCCATTCACTGCAGCGGGACTGGAGAATCCCAGCCACGGGCGAGGCTGGAGAATTCCGGCCATTATGTAGAATTTTCAGCACATAAACAAGCTAAACAGTCTATGGGAACATTCATGATCAAGACATAAAAATAGGAAATGCTGAGACTACCTAGCACACAGTGGCACAGTGGTTAGCACTGCTGCCTCACAACCCCAGGGACCTGGGTTCGATTCCTGGCTTGGGTCACTGTGCAGAGTCTGCATGTTCTCCCTGTGTCTGCGTGGGTTTCCTCCGGGCGCTCCGGTTTCCTCCCACAGTCTGAAAGACGTGCTGGTTAGATGCTTTGGCCATGCTAAATTCTCCCTCAGTGTACCTGAACAGGCGCCGGAGTGTGGCAACTAAGGGATTTTCACAGTAACTTCATTACAGTGTTAATGTAAGCCTACTTGTGACACTAATAAATAAACTTGTCTTTGGGTTTGGTTGAGTTTTGAAGAAAGGTCATCGACCTCAAATGCTAACGTTCGTTCCCTGTTCAAGGTTGTGGAGATGCTTTTATTTCAGATTAACAGTAGAAGCAGCATTTTGCTTTTGTACAAGTGTAAGTAGCGTCTGCTGTGTTTTTATGTCTCGTCCTATACATCTGGGTTTTTGGATAAGAAGAGAGGTCCACTTGATCATAATGCAAATGAAAATTGATTCCCAGTTGAACAGGGTATAGACCAAAGATGTTATAGTCTTCCTGGGAGAATCAAAGGAAAGAAAATGGTTAATATAAACTGAAATATTAATACCTATATTGGTATTGTTTAAAATGGATTCTCTTTGCATTAATACCTTGACACTACACCTGAATTGAGAGAAGAATGGTGCAGCTGATAACATTGCGTAATGATTTGAATACATATTCCTCCTGATGTTCTTTGCAGGTAAATTGTAAAATGCATTCTTGAGGGACTTGCTGCTTTTCCACAAACAGTGTAAAGAATTCTCCATCTCACATCTCTCACGGGATCAAGAGATATAGGTTTTAGACACCGAGATTTTGTGGGACATGAGGATAAAAGATGAGGATAAACTTCTGTAATTTCCTTAAATCGAATAAAAGCTCAGGCTAGAGTTACAAAGGAGGAATTTTGTGCTTGAGTTGTTTGCTCAGCTTTGAATCAGACTATAACCAACAACCAGAGACTAACAGAACATTGCCATTTTGTTAAAGTAATCTTTACTAATACAGTGCATTTCTGGTCTTTGTGCTTCTTTCAGAGAGCAGTAGGAACTGGAGCATCAGATCTCACTGACATTGGCCCTAGCTTAGCTCTACCTCCTCACATGGAACGCACCGCACTCATCTGGTCACAGTGCAGAGGACATTCCACATTGGGAGCATGAGACCTGCGCCACAATTCAATAAGATCATGGTCATTCTATATCTTAGTTCTACTTCATAGAATCGTAGAATCCCTACAGTGCAGAAGAAGGCCATTCGGCCCATAGATCCTGCACTGATAACAATCCCACCCAGACCCTATCCCCATAACACCATGTGTTTACCCCTGCTAGTCCCCTTGACACTAAGCGGC
Organism: Mustelus asterias; assembly: GCF_964213995.1. NCBI lineage: Eukaryota > Metazoa > Chordata > Chondrichthyes > Carcharhiniformes > Triakidae > Mustelus > Mustelus asterias. The sequence goes on along the minus strand of NC_135824.1, from coordinate 19,759,992 downwards.
AATTTAGCATGGTCAATCCACCTAACCCGCACATCTTTGGAGCATGGGAGGAAACCGGAGCAGCTGAAGGAAACCCATGCAGACACGGGGAGAATGTGCAAACTCTACACAGAAAGTGACCCAAGGCTAGAATTGAACCTGGGTCCCTGGCGCTGTGAGGCAGCAGTGCTAACCACTGTGCCACCGTGCTGTATTTATTCACCTTCATTCCACAATCCTTACTATACTTGCCTCACAACATTCTCTCAATTTTTATTTGAAGTTTCAACTGAGCTAGACTCTGGAGGAGAAACTTCTAGATTTTCACTACTCTGAAGGAGTGCTTCTCGGCATCGCCTGCAAGGCCTCACTATAATTTTAAGGTTATCCCCTTTTGTTTGGGCTTAACAACAGATGATTTTTTTTTCTTCATCTACCCTATCAAATCCTTCAATCATCACAATGATACCATGTTGATGTGGCACATTGACACAGTGGTTAGCACTGCTGCCTCACAGTGCCAAGGACCTGGGTTCAATTCCAGCCTTGGGTCACTGTCTGCCTGGTGTTTGCACATTCTGCGTGGGTTTCCTCCGGGTACTCCGGTTTCCTCCCACAGCCCAAAGATGTGCGGGTTAGGTTGACTGGCCATGCTAAATAAACCCTAGTGTCAGGGGGATTAGCAGGGTAAATATGAGGTTAAGAGAATAGGGTCTGGGTGGGATTGTGTTCAGTGCAGACTCAATGGACCAAATGGTCTCCTTCTGCACTGTAGGGATTCTATGATTCTATGTGGTTCCATGCAGTAAATGAGAGCCATCATATTATAGGATGATTAACGTCAACTCTTAGTGACATAGATGTCCATTTAGGACAAGGTGTTTTTTTTCCATTTATAACCAAGGCTCAGCATTGTTCACCTCCTCAAAAGGCAACTTAAAGCGAGACGCACAAGCCTGAAACCCCTGGGGATTTGGAGTGCAGAAGATAGTGGAACCTGTCTCACCCACCTAACCTGCCAACCAGATTCCAAACCCTGGGGTCAAGGCTATTAACATGGTGGAGGTGAGGACATCACGAGCATCCACTCTAAGCTTTCTGCCCCTCTGATGGCACAGAGGAGACTTGACAAGGTCCAGAAAAAATTCCCAAAGCTTCCTCTGCTCTCAAAGGAGCAAGTGTGCATCTTTGGAAAGATCTCCCTTTATCACCTTTTTCCAAGCAAAGGTTTTACAGGCCTCAGCGGAATTCCCAGGGTAGCTTGGGAATCTCTCCCTGCCCCGTTCCTGCTCCATTGGCCCAGCCATTCCCTCTTACAACCCCTGCCCAACACTGATGTTGAAAATCCACCGTTGTCTCCAATACTGGAATGTAAAAAGAAACCACAGGAAAGGTATGGAATTAACCCTCTCCCCAAACTCCACCCCCTCCGCAACCACCAATGCAACCCCCCCTCCTCAAATCCCGGTGGTGCAAATTCCGTTTTCCACCCTAACAAAGCTTGAGTGTTCCAATTGTGCTGCCTTCTCTTGTCTTCAGGCTTAAGTGCGAGAATTATGGATCAAGTGCACTAAATGTCACAAGCTGCATTCTTGTTGACAAAGTGGGGCAGAGTGAGTCTGTGAATGACATTCCCAAATGAAGACTTGCGTTTCAACTTTAATCTGAAATGTCTTCAATATTTTCTTACTGACGCAAATAAAATGTCGGCAATTAAACTGTGAAACATAAATAATCCAATAGTTAGCCCTGCAATTATTTTTTCAGACAAAAGCATGCCTTTCGTATGCGATTATTGAATAAAGATTACCTCGTTTATATTTGAGCTGAACTCCAGGAAATATCCTATTTTTCCCCCGCAAAGTGACCGAGCGATATTGATTTCTTCCTGTGCTAATCTACACTCCCATTCCCTCTCACTCTTCATAAATCTTCACAGCTACAGGAGAGCCAGTGGTATAGGGGCATTCTATTCAGCTGGCTAATCCTCTCAGTACGCTGTAGGCTGTTGCCATATTAGGTGACACCCCTGCAGTGGACACCAGAACGGCTGGGCGTTCCACAAAACATTTAAAATATTATGAATTTAAAATCGTCAATCTGTTGTTGAAAAAAAAATCACATGACGTTACACAACGTTCGTGCTTTGTGCATTTGTAATCAGGAATTCTATATCTGTCAGGTAACCATGGTGAAGCATTCCGCTGGTACAATTTGCTATATTACTTCTCATTCTCTGCAGGTCAAAGGTCCCAAGCCAAACTGCATTGCCACGTTACAGAGGTCATCTGGATCTGGGTGAATAGCTGAACCTTTAGAAAAGACATTTCCGGTACAGCATTCTGCTAGAAATAAATAACTTTACTATTCCAAACACACTTTGATATTCATAGTACCCTTACATTGACAATTTTAAAAACAGAATTCATTGAATAACACTGGCTGGAATCTCACCACCGTCCACGCTGGTGAGATTTTCCCATCCCACTGCAGTAAACGGAGGTTTGGCTGGCTGCCAAATTCCCCAACCTCGCTGCAGTGGGAGCGTGGTGTGAATGGCCGGTAAGATCGCGCCCACAGTGCTTCCATTTGATGGTGACGTAACCGACTTCATAGAATCCATAGGATCCCTACAGTGCAGAAGGAGGCCATTCAGCCCATCGAGTCTGCACCGACCACAATCCCATCCAGGCCCTATTCCCGTAACCCTTCATATTTTACCCTGCTAATCCCCCTGGCACTAGGGTTAATTTAGAATGGCCAGTCAACCTAACCTGCACATCTTTGGACTGTGGGAGGAAAACGGAGCATCCGGAGGAAACCCATGCAGAGAATGTGCAAACTCCACACAGACAGTGACCCAGGCTAGAATTGAACCCGGGTCCCTGACGCTGTGAGGCGGCGGTGCTAACCACTGTGCCATGACTTGGGTAATTAACTCCTGTTTGCATGAATTCGTAAATATATACATTAAATCTAATTTTGCTTTGTCCTTGCCATTGGCTTTATAACTTGGCAAGTGATGGCTGGAAATATATAAAGGGAGCTTTTGCCGCACTATTGGTGAAGTAAAGTTAGGAGCGGTTCCAAGGAATTTATCAGCCAGAGATGCAAAGTTTAGGTTTGTAAATACTTGCAGAAATGGGCTTCAGCAAGGCTGAGTAAGAGATAGATACTTCGGGTAGCACATCCTCCCCTGCAAATCTTCAAAGAATAAGCATGAGGGGATACACTGTCAGCACAGAACTGACCTGGGGTCACCTGTCAGGGGAGAAAGCTATAGGCAATTGTTGAGAACTCCCTGTGGTGCGTCATAAATAAGTTATCATAGTGCTGTGGATGTATGTAAAGGTGAGAAAACATGGTCTGCTTTCATGAACACCTTCTTATAACAGGCATCCTGCATCAGCCACTGGTTTTACTTAACCCTTTAACACGTTAGTTGCATTCTGCTAACCCTTTTGGAGCTCTTGTTTAGTCAGGCAAAGTTTAAGGTCAACAGAAATTGTGTACACCGCATTTTTCATTTCTCTTTTGAGTTACATTTCTTCTGTGGCTGTAATGGTAAACTAATGACGGACTTACAGTGCACAGGTGGAATCTCTCCTGTCTTTGCAGAATTCTCATTCTGCAAAACAAAACGGTGCGTGAATTCTATTTAAAGATGAAGTCACATTTATTGAAGGATCTGTGAAGAGTGAACTGAAGAAAATGAAAGGGTGAGGAGAGGGTAGGGGTAATGTCAAGGTTTTTACACGTAACTTTACTTATATACAATAACAGAATGCTGCTTGTTAATACACGATGAAATATCTGAGTGATACCTGCAGCTAATGACTCTTGGAAAGTGAGCAAAGTCATTATCACATGGTATGGATTTTCTGACCATACCCAGCATCAATGTTTCACTGTGAAAATCTCTGCCCTGTTGCAGTGCAGTATTTTCTTTGCTATGTTGGAGGATATCATTGGATTAACCAATAGCCATGATACCTTGGACAGCTGTCACAGTTTGTGTTACAATCAAGCTCTGACAGAATTCACTGTCTCCAATTTGAAGAATGTGTCTTGGAGAGTTGTATTCAAACAGTTTGTGATCCTGATGAACAGATGCCAACATTAAAATATCCAGGGCTGCAAATCAACTTCTGTGGGGCGGCACAGTGGCAGTGGGGCAGCTTAGTGGCACAGTGGTTAGCAGTGCTGTCTCACAGTGCCAGGGACCCAGGTTCAATTCCGGCTTGGGTCACTGACTGTGCCAAGTCTGCACGTTCTTCTCGTGTCTGCGTGTGTTTCCTCCAGGTGCTCCGGTTTTCTGCTATGGTCCAAAGATGTGCGGGTTAGGTGGATGGGCCATGCTGAATTGTCCCTAAGTGTCGGGGGACTAGAAGGGTGAATATGTGGAGTTATGGAGCCGGGGTGGGATTGTTGTCGGTGGAGGCTCGATGGGTTGAATGGCCTCCTTCTGCATTGTAGGGATTCTATGATTCTTTTGTCACTTTTATTATGTTGGCAGTGGGTGAAAATGGCCTCAAAGAACTGGGCAAATCCAGTATTGGCCTCCTGGCGAGGGGTCTTCTTCTCTCCCTTCTTCCCCAGAAAGGACAGTGTTCAGCTTGAGTACAGTTACATAGCAACCCACTGTGGTGAACCATGGATGGTTACCACTATGGGTACTGAACCATAGATGGTTACCACTATGGGTACTTGTACATATGTTACTCTTGTTACTGTTGGGGTTAGGGTTGGGGTGTTCCACCTGTTAGCATTGTTCTGTGGTACACTCCGTTTGGCTCCGCCTTCTTATAGGAGTATAAAGGTCACTGCCACTTCCTAGTGACCCTTAGTCTGGGGTAGTATTGTTAAGCAGTGTGCTCTATTCTTGTTGCGAATAAAAGCCTTTATTTCCCGAGTATGATCTAGCCTCTCGAGTGAATTAATCGCGCATCACCCACCAATATGTGTTACCTCATTCAAGTAACCATTTTTCCTCTTGGCATTGGGATAGTGGCCCTGATTTTCACTGCACTTTCTCCCATCGTGCTGCCTGTGGAACTTGGGTGGGTCTATGGTGGAACCTACGCTTCCGGTGAAGTTACAGTGGAGCTGCAACAGAAAGCACAAGGAAATTTGGGGCACCACAGTGGCACAGTGGTTAGCACTACTGCCTCACAATGCCTGGGACCTGGGTTCACTCGGGTCACTGTCTGTGTGGAATTTGCAAGTTCTCCCCATGTCTGCGTGGGTTTCCTCCGGGTGCTCTGGTTTCTTCCTGCAGTCCAAAGATGTACGGGTTAGGTTGATTGGCTATGCTAAATTGACCCTTAGTGTCAGGGGGTGTTAGCAAGGTAATGTGTGGGGTTACAGGAATAGGGCCTGAGTGGGATTGTGGTCAGTACAGACTCGATTGCCCAAATGGCCTCCTTCTGTACTGTAGGGATTCTATGATTCTATGAAATTCAGAGTTAGTTGATGACAGAGACCAGACACTGTCCTCCCCTGACAATCGCAGATTACATGCTGGGAAAGGGGTCACAGGTTATTGATAAACAGGATTGGGAACCCTGGCTGATTGTCATTCTATCTTTTCCCCTCCTGAATGGTGAGATCATTGGCTGGAATTCTCCGACCTCGCACCAGGATGGAATTATCCAGTCCCGTCGCTGTGAATGGGGATCTGGCTGAGTGCCAAGTTCTCCATTCTTGCTGGCAATGGCGGCAGGGTGTACGAATTCTTGCCATTATAATTTTGTTCTGCTTGAAATCAACTGACCTTGGATCAGGGCTAACACTTTGCTGACTCCAGGGCAGTGTATTTACTATCTGGGCAACTGGGGTGGCTCAAAGGCTGCTCCTTTTAATTATTTTTGTTTTTCAAAGAAACATAATTTTTAAAGACCACATTGAGTTTGGGATCCCATTAATCACTTGGACAGATGACATTCAGGAAAACTATACTTAAAATTCATTTAATTGGATGGCAAATGGGTGAAGCTTTATTTCAGAATTTCAGATGTACAATCATAGAATTCCTACAGTGCAGAAGAAACCATGTGGCCCTTCAAGTCTGCACCAATTCTCTGACAGAGCATCTTACCCAGGCCCTATCACTGTCACCCCCCCACACACTTATCATGGTTAATCCATCTAACTTACACATCTTGGGACACTAAGGGGAAATCTAGCATAGCCAATCCACCTAACCTGCAAATCTTTGGAGTGTGGGAGGAAACCGGAGCACCCGGAGGAAATCCATGCAGACACATGGAAAATGTGCAAACTCCACACAGACACCCAAGGCTGGAATCGAACCTGGGTCCCTGGAGCTGTGAGGCAGCAGTGCCAACTACAGTGCCACCATGCTGCCCCCACTTCCCCACTTTCTCTGCAGACACTGTCCAAGTGATTCTTTATTTAACCGATGGGAGGAAAATCTTCCCTCTCTTTGCCTTAACTGTAAATTCAAGGCTTTGCTGAAATTGCACAGGCAAATGAGACAGGCAGAACTCAGGCCCAAGAGTTGGTGAGGACCTTGGCATGCTTGGTCCTTGTTGTTTCCAGGAGTTTTCTCACTGAAGATCTCTCTGCCCCCCGACAAGGTAAATTGGGAGTGTTCCAGAGTAGAGACAAGTTGCAGGAAATCCACTCTCCCTCGATCAGGACCCAACATGTATTTGACAGCCACTACAGTAAGTAGAGGTGTAGTGCCCTCCAGAAAGGTATGTGTGGTCTCCACCATTGGGCTCTATCCCAAGCAGGAGAAAGCCTGGACAATCCTCATCACCAGCACAAGCAGGAAGCTCCGGCACCTGGGAACTGTAAAGTGTCTTGGAAGTGACAATTAATGTGTAAATTAATTCTTTTCGCTCCATCATCCGACATGGTCCAGCTGTTGACCCTGAGATTGTGACACAATAAATTTTGGATCCCTTGCTTCTCTTCCTATAAGGAAGCAAGCCCATTATATTTACATTTTACAGCACGGCACGGTGGCACAGTGGTTAGCACTGCTGCCTCACAGCGCCAGGGACCCGGGTTCAGTTCCAATCTCGGGTCACTGTCTGTGTGGAGTTTGCACGTTCTCCCCGTGTCTGCGTGGGTTTCCTCTGGGCGCTCCAGTTTCCACCCACAGTCCAAAGATGTGTGAGTCAGGTTGATTGGCCATGCTAAATTGTCCCTTAGTGTCAGGGGGATTAGCAGGGTAATATGTGGGATCAAGGGGATAAGGCCTAGGTGGGATTGTTGTCGGTGCAGGCCCGATGGACTGAATGGCCTCCTTCTGCACTGTAGGGATTCTATGATTCTATGATTCTATAGAACATAAGACAAGAGCCAGAAAATGCTGTTAAATCCATTGAACATGTTCTGTTGTTTAAGTTGCACCAATATTTAATGGAAACGTAGTTTGAAACTATCTGGCAGCTTACAGAAGGAGTTCTGTTCATGAATGTTCACATGAATATATAGGCTCCGCTCCCCACACTGGCCACATACCCCCACCCCAGGTAGTTTTTAAACTCAGTTTTACACGGCACTGAAGTTATAAGGCACAGTGTCAGATCAAGCAGTCAGAGGTGCCTTCCCCAAGATGGTCTCATGCCGCTTCACTTCTGTGCCAGTCAGAATGAACCAGATTATGGTGGCAGTGCTGAAACTGTGAGAGTGTGGCTGCACCCTGAGCTCAAAGTTCCAGAGACAGCTTGGAGTGTTTCGCCTTCCTTCTGACCTGACGACTCTCAGCAACAGATGCACCATAGAAAGCCTTCTTTCTGGTTGTATCACAGCTTGGTATGGTTCCTGCTCTGCCCAGGACCGCAAGAAACTACAAAAGGTCGTGAATGTAGCCCAATCCATCACTCAAACCAGCCTCCCATCCATTGACTCTGTCTACACTTCCCGCTGCCTCGGCAAAGCAGCCAGCATAATTAAGGACCCCACACGCCCCGGACATTCTCTCTTCCACCTTCTTCCGTCAGAAGAAAAATACAAAAGTCTGAGGTCACGTACCAACCGACTCAAGAACAGCTTCTTGCCTGCTCCAACAGACTTTCGAATGGACCTACCTCGCATTAAGTTTATCTTTCTTTACACCGTAGCTATGACTGTAACACTACATTCTGCACTCTCTTGTTTCCTTCTCTATGAACGGTATGCTTTGTTTGTATAGCGTGCAAGAAACAATACTTTTCACTGTATACTAATACATGTGACAATAATAAATCAAATAAAATCAGCAACACTTGTATCCCTGTACTCCCAATGGAATCCAGCATCCCTTTCGAACAATTCAAACCAAATCATTATACATTCTGTTTAATGGGAGGCTACTTCAGAGGTCGGACTCCTTGAAACCCAACATAATTATTTACCTAGAATGAGATTCCTGTCTCCCCGGGTAATTATCATGTTCCCTTGATCATTGTTCCTGGTGAAGTATGAGGGAAGTTCCACTTCACTAATTATTTCCTGGAGTATTAGTCACAGAATCAACATTCATCAGGACAGAAACCGCCATGTATCGATTATCTACAATAGGGAATGAGTCGAAGGGGATGTGAACTTGAAAACCCAGAAAGTAGTGGAAGCTCTCACAGTTGTCTCAGCTGCAATTGGAATACATAGACCATCAATACTTCATGGCTCTAAACTTCATTCCGTCTTGCTGTTAATTTTTAAGCGGGCCACCTTAAAGTAGTGACTGTAGATCAGGAGATCGTGGAATGAATATTCTGCACCATGTGGTTGACAGAGCTGTCCCACGGATTGGCCAGAAAGCATCAAAATTATTGGCTCAACGAAGGTATAAGTTGCAATTAATGGTGTGATCTTGTCACAACCTGGCAGCAATAGAAGAGGACTGTGATTATCTCAAACTATGAAGGATAAATTGGCTGTTTAAGACGTCACCCACTCTAGAAAAAGCATCAGACATCAGAAAAGGGCGTACAATTTCCCAAAATGAGAGGAGCTGTCAAAGCATTACTTCCACCGGCGTTTTATCAGATGCTATATCTGACGTTGTAAGCTTTACTTCAACTGAGTAACCATACGCAAAATGATTCATTTGTGTTTTGAAGGGACCCCGCATCTTGGACCGTCATCATTCCCAGGCAAGGTAGACTTTTTATTATTCATTTGTGGAACATGGGTGTCGCTGGCTGGCCAGCATTTATTGCCCATCCCTGGTTGCCCTTGAAAAGAGGGTGGTGATCTGCCTTCTTGAATCGCTGCAGTCTATGTTCTGTGGGTTGACCCACAATGCCGGAATGGAGGGAATTCCGGGATTTTGACCCAGCGACTATGATGGAATGGCGATATATTTCCAAGTCAGGATGGTGAGTGACTTGAAGGGGAACTTGCAGGTGGCGGTGTTAAGCTAATGCATCAGATTAGGCCGATAGGTAGGGTCATCCAGGAGGCTTTTTCAAAATCTTCGCCTTTTAAAAGCTTTTGCTGTTTTTCCCTGCAATTCCAACTAGTTGCGGAGCACATGCGTCCTGGTGATAATTAGCAATCAATTTTCTTCAAAGTTCCGGAGTGATAATAGTCACCATTCATTTTTTGTTGTTGAAGCACAGAGTATCTGATGCTGAACCAAAGGATCACATGCAAAACTGCTCAGAAGGATTTCCATTTCCGGAAACTTCCATTGGCTGGTTTACCTTCTTACCACTTGTTCTGAACTATTTTGTGGAGTTCATTTAGTCTTCCAGAAATTTCTCACATGTGGGAGAATACCGTGCTTGACATATTAAGAATGCTTTCGGTAAATTTAGAAAAGTTCTCAATAACTCAAGGCCGTTGACTCACCCGTCTTTGTGCAATTTTTAAACCTGGGGTTAGGAGGGACTTGTTACTGGGACTGTTGGGATATTGAGGTGTTAACCAGTTTGATTGACACAGCCGGCTTTCTATAGTCGTGTGACTATGCCATGAGGTTGCCTCTGGTAAGAAGTCTCACAACACCAGGTTAAAGTCCAGCAGGTTTATTTGGCAGGAAAAGCCACTAGCTTTCGGAGCGCTGCTCCTTCGAAGGTGTTGTGAGACTTCTTACTGTGTTTACCCGAGTCCAACGCCGACATCTCCACATCATCGTTGCCTCTGGTGGCAGGCATTATAAGGCAATTCAGTAAGGACTCTCACTGAGGCAAGATACTGAAAGAGACTGCTGTCCTTCTACATGAAACATGTGGAGAAAAAAAATAAAGATTTGTGAACTCTGAAAATGATACAGAGAAGACATCGAGAACCCAGGAGAACAGTTTCAAATCTGCAAAAAAAGCTGCTGAGAAAAGGGACTAAAAGAAGAACTGCAAGTAAATACTGAGTGAGCTCAATAAATTTTTCCATCCCATCTCCAGTGACATTTGATGGTGATATGTGGCAAAACTGGCAGTTTTTCCACTTACAATGGCAAAACTATGAGATTGCAACAAGCCTGAACCGATAAGAATAATCAAACTTTTAACACTGCTGGGAAGGGACTGCTACAAAGTGTATATCACTCTTAATCTAACTGATGAGCAAAGAAAATAGACAACAGGGATTTTGAACACACATTTTGAACCCCCAGGTGAATGTTACATATGAACGTAATGTATTCAATACCAGAGTTCAAGTGAAAATGAGACCATTGCACGGTTTGGCAGCTAGCATAATCATGTGAATCCGGACAGCAAAGTGATGATCAGATTAAAGACAGATTAGTCTTTGGCATGCAAGATGCTTTGGTGAGAGCAAGTCCACTGAAAGATGAGGAACTGATGCTAAAGGAAGCAAAAGATACGTGTTGAAATGTGGAATTTGTGAATTGTCAGCCAAAGCATATATATGGAAAACCAGGGGATACATTATTCAGACAATCCAAGCTGAAGAAATGGAGTTAATACAGCCAAAGGCAGGTGCAAATACCACAGAGGACACTATGCACAGGAAAAGTAGAATTGCCCAGCATGGAGAAAGTAGTGTTTAATTGCAAGAATAAGAATCATTTCACATACAAGTGTTTACAGATACTTATTGGAGGTCTATCAGCAGATGAGTCTGATAAAGAACTATACACAACACAACAGATTAATTCAGTCAGGTCTAAAGGCGACAAATGGTTTGTAACTTGTCAGCATGACGGACAGCATCAAGTGAACAAGAAGTCTCAGATAGACACTGGTGCGTCATGCAACAAAATGGTCTTCACAGATTTCGACAAAGTGGTCAACGTCGCGATTTGCAAATTAAGCACTCAAAGGTAAGTTTGAAGATTTATAATGGCGCAATACTCATACCATGAGGACAGATTAGTCTGACAGCCCAATGCAACGGCAAGAAGGGAGACCTAGACTTCCACATCATAGATGGGATGCAAAGGCCACTCATTTCAGCTGCCGCTCACTATTGGCCACCAGTGGGATTTTCTGGTCCTGCTCATGTCTATGGCGTTTTGCATGGCTCAGTAGTCTTGCCACCAGGGAATCTGCAACGGGGACCGGAAGATCCCACCAGCAGGAAGGGCTGGAAAATCTTGCCTATTGAATCTTGGTGGAGTTCAGATAACTAAGCTTCACACAGAAGCATCTTGGCCTGGGTTGAGTGACAGGCACAGTGCTGAGCCCTCTGCCCTGGGCACTCCCTTTACATTACACCATAAAGGAAGATGACACCACACCCATTCCAATGCGAAACGGAAAGAGTAATACAAAACATGATGCAGAGCATCTTAAATTCAACCTGTTGGATACATTTTTTTCACAAGAAGTGAGTTCAGTGCATTGGAACGTTACCTCCTGCAAGATCCCCCCCAGGTCCTGCACTATCCTGACTTGGAAATAATTGTTCCTTCACTCTCAGTGGGTCGAAATCCTGGAACCCCCTCACTAACAGCAGTGTGGGTGTACCTACACCAGACGGCCTACAGTAGCTCAAGAAGATGGTTCGGCAATATCTTCTCAAGCGCAATTAGAGATGGGCAATGAATGCTGGCCTTGCCAGTGATGCCCATATCCTGTAAACAAATATTGAATAAAATTACCCCTGCAACTGACTGTGTCAATGCTGTCTAAAGGAAAAGAAGATGATTGTGATTCTTAATGTTACTCAAACACTACATTTTGCTTTTGAATGATAAGTTGAGCTATCATAGACTAGAATAGAATCCCTACAATGCAGATGGAGGCCCTTTGGCCCATCCAGCCTGTGCTGACAACAATCCCACCCAGGCCCTATCCAGCAACCCCACATATTTACCCTGCTGGTCCCACCACATTAAGGGTGGGATTTTACAACCTCACTCATCCTGCAACTGTAAAATCCTGCCTGAGATCAACGGGCCTTTTCATGGTCTGCCCCTCACCTGCTCGGATTTCCATGGCGGACAGGATGGTAAAATTCCAGCCGAAGGGGCAATCTAGCATGGGCAATCCACCTAACCTGCACATCTTTGGAGTGTGGGAGGAAACCCACGCAGACACAGGGTGCGTGTTCAAGCTCCACAAAGTCAGATGGTGGCACAGTGGTTAGCACTGCTGCTAACACTTTGAAACAATGCTGCTTGTTCATATGGGTGAGGGTTTCCAGCTTACATTCTACACAGGGGACAGCACGGTAGCACAGTGGTTAGCACCGCTGCTTCACAGCGCCAGAGATCTGGGTTCAATTCCTGGCTTGGGTCACTGTCTGTGAGCACATTCTCCCCGTGTCTGCATGCTGGTTAGGTGCATTGACCCAAACAGGTGCTGGAGTGTGGCGACTAGGGGAATTTCACAGTGACTTCATTGCAGTGTTAATGTAAGCCTTACTTGTGACTAATAAATAAACTTTAATGGCATTAGAGCCATATTTGGTACATTGATTACCTTGGGACATTTATGATTGTGGTAAAGTTTAAAGTAAGATACTTTATTGGCATCTCCATTAAAATAACAAAGGGATATTGTGCCAGCACATGCGGCATACACCAAAATCAAGCCATTCCTAAGCTCCAGGACAGCATCAAAAACTTAAAACTAAAGGATTAAATTAGACAGAGTACTTGCAAAGGGAAAACAAAAGAAGTTTTTCCAAGAATTGAGCCAATTCAGAGAAAGGGAATAATCGGAACTTCAAAAAAAGAGTCAATCTCAGTGCAGGAATTGAGAAACTTTCTACTGGTTTGCAACAAGTCAAAAAGTGTTGAGTTATTAGTTGGATACCTTTTAAACGTCAAACTTCAGGCCACTACTGTACTGGAGCTTGAAAGGTTCCTTTTTGCAACAGACTTCAATGGAAAGGAACAAGAAATGGTTTCAAGCAGGTAAATAAAAGAAAATGGTCGAGGACTGCCTATGACTTTATGAAGTAAATTGTGGTCAACAATGGAATGGCCATTAAGAAAGTGTCGGCCCCACAGCAGCAGGACCATGTGACATGTAACTAAAAGTAACACAATAAATTTTGATGGAAGTAGGAGCTCTAATGGTGCAGAGTTCTTCGAACAAGGGGGTCATAACAAAGGACTAGGATTTAGCGACTGGTGATTTCAACCTTTAAAGCAGATCAGAACTATGGCCATGAGAATCATTAGCCTGTTTGGTTGACAGCCGCATGTGAAGAAATCACGGAGTTTATTATCAAACAAAATATCAAAACTACCTTTGCTACAATACTGTCAATTTGGATTGATGAAGGACAGGTTGACAGTTTTTTAAGAATTCTTTGAGATTCCAACAGAGGTGGATGATTTTTTTGGATTCAGAATGAAGTAGAGGGAATTGGAGTTGGCACCAAGACGAAGCTGAAAGTAGCCATGTGGACTTAAATGAAAAATCAAACTGCATAACCTGAGTAGACTTTACTCTTTTCAATCAGTTTCTGTTCATTTATTTCCACATTAACACAAGGAAAAGTAGCTGCTTGCCTTGATTTTTCTTTCTTTTTATTTCTTGGCATGTGGACATCACTGGCATTTGTTGACCATCCCCAGTTGCCCTCAAGAAGGTGTTGATGGGTTATTATCTTCTTCCAGGGAAAACAGTGGCGTAGTGGTATTGTCATTGGACTCGTAATCCAGAGACCCGGAACAAGATCCAGGGATAAAAGTAAAATACTGCGGATACTGGAATCTGAAACAAAAGCTGCTGGAAAATCTCTGCGGGTCTGACAGCATCTGTGGAGAGCGAATAGAGCCAACGTTTCGAGTCTGGATGATCCTTCATCAGAGCTAACAAACGGTTATCTAGACTCGCAAGATCCAGGGACTTGGGTTCAAATCCCACCACGACAGATGGTGAAGTTTGAGTTCAATTAAAATATGCAATTAAAAAGTCTAATGGTGACCATAATGTCCTTTAGGGAAGGAAATCTGCCACCCTTACCTGGTCTGGTCTAGATGTGACTCCAGACCCACGGCAGTCGTTCAAAAGCCCTCTGGAATGGTGGGCAGTGATGGATGGGCAATAAATTCCAGCCCAGCCAGCGACGCTCACGTCCCATACAATGAATAATGAAAACCACCGTAATCCATGCACTATCATATATTCAAAGAATCCCTACAGTGCAGAAGGAGGCCATTTGGCCCATTGAGTCCGCACCGAGTCTCTGACAGAACCAATCGTATTTACCCCGCTAATCCCCCTAATTTACATATCTTTGGACACTAAGAGGCAATTTAACATGGCAAATTCACCTCACCTGCACATCTTTGGACTTTGGGAGGCACCCGGAGGAAACCTGCGCAGACACGGGGAGAACGTGCAGACTCCGCACAGATAGTGACACAAGCCGGGAATTGAACCTGGGTCCCTGGCATTGTGAGGCAGCGGTGATAACCATTGTGCCACCGTGCCACCCGGTGAAGATTCGGTGCAGTGAAGATTCACTCACGATACTACTAAGTATGAACTTCCAAGATTTTGACCCAGTGACAATGAAAGAATACTCATGTACATCCAAGCCAGAAGAGTGCGTATTGGAGAGGTTGGTGTTTCTATATTATTGTTATTTTAGATGGAGGGTTGAGAGTTACTGCCAAAGATGCCTTGATGTAATTGCTATAATACTTATTGTAAATCGTAGGCATTGTACCAACAGTACACCCAGGGTGGATGAGGTACCAGTCAATTGAACTGCTTTGACCTGGATGATGTTGAACTTATTCTGTATTGTTACAGCTATACCTTCCAGGCAAGTGAAGAGTATTCCATCACACTCTTAGTTTGTACCGAGGTGGTGGGGAGACTTTGAGGGATCAGGAGGTGTCCCACCATCGAGCGCACAGTCTCTGATCTGATCTAGTAGCCATGGCATTTATGTATTGGATGTAGTTCTGTTTCTGATTTTTGGTGAACCTGAAGATGTTTATCATGGAGTAATTGAATCATCCTTAGAATGTTAATAGGAGATGTTTGGGCTCACTCTTATTTTGGAGATGTCCTTTTCCTGGCAACTGTATCACACAAGTGTTATTTGTCAATGATCAACTTCAACAAGGTCTTCCTGCCTGCAGGCATGGGCCATATATTCATCTAAGGAATGGGTGGCACGGTGGCACAGTGGTTAGCACTGCTGCCTCACAGTGCCAGAGACCTGGGTTCGATTCCTGGTTTGGGTCCCCTGTCTGTGTGGAGTTTGCACGTTCTCCCCCCGTGTCTGCGTGGGTTTCCTCCAACTGCTCCGGTTTCCTTCCATGCTCCAAAGATGTGCGGGTTAGTTTGATTAGCCATGCTAAATTGCCCTTTAGTGTCAGGGGGACTAGCAGGGTAAATATGTGGGGTATGGGGATAGCACCTGTGTGGGATTGTGGTCAGTGCAGCCTCGATGGGCCGAATGGCTTCCTTCTGCATTGTTGGGATTCTATGATTCTATGTTCAGCCATGGTAACTGCGTGGGGTGACAGGGATAGGGCGGAGGGGAGGCCTAAGTGGCTTACTTTTTCAGAGTGTTGATGCAGACTCAATGAGCCATATGGCCTCTTTCTGCACTGTAGGGATTCCATGGCTCTTGTTTAGTGCTTTCTTTCAGACAATTAAGGAAAGGAAGATTGTTCACTCTTTTGTATAGATGCGCTCTTCAGAAACATCAAGCTCTGCTCAAGAGGCAGCCAGCATTTTCTCTGTAGGACTTACTCACTCATTTATATATCTTATTCCATTGATTGCATGTCTGAAAGATGCCATTGAAAGACTTGAGATGTGGTTTAATAGTACATCCCATTGGCTGGCCAGTTACCAGCGACCTTATTCAGTCAATATCCATAACAAATTAATTTGCAGTATTCAGTCGGGTGTTCCAGAAGAAAGTCTGGTCAGTTACGATGGAAAGGTTGTTATATGCAAACATTTTTATGACTCTTAAGTATCCACTTTAATTGCAACATCAGTGAGATTGATACTTTCAAGCCTCTACTGCATTACCTTATTTAATTGTACCTTCATTTGTTTTGTACATTATTCTATCACTAATATTTGATTATGTTCCAATGAATGTGTGGATTTTCAAGAGCTGTGTACTCTTCATTTGGCCTGATCTATTTTATTACAATTTAACTTGCCAGGGTTCTAATCAGAATTTGAATTGCATTTTGATTTTATTAATTGTTCATAAAATGATCTTTTTCTTTCCTCTATCAGCTTTGAAAAGGAGGAAGTTATGGTTTTGTTTTAATTCATTCATGGGATGTGGCCATTGCTGGCTGGGCCAGCATTTATTGTCCACCCCTAACTGCCCTTACTAAGCCATTACAGAGGGCATTTAAGAGTCAACCACATTGCTATGGATCTAAAGCCACATGTCAGGATGATAGATTTCCTTCCCTAAGGGACATTAGTGAACCAGATGGATTTTTACGACAATCGTCATCATTAGACATTTTTTGATTCCAGATTTTTATTGAATTCAAATTTCACCATCGATTCTGTAGAATCCCTACAGTGCAGAAAGAGGCCATTCAGCCCATCGGGAGTGCACTAACCCTCCGAAAGAGCATCCCGCCCAGAACCTCCCCTCTGCCCAATCTCCCATACCCCGTGCATTTACTATGGCTAATCCATCTAATTTATCCATCTTTGGATACTAAGGGGCAACGTAGCCATCTGCCATGGTGGGATTTGAACTCAGATCCCATTAGCCTGGGTCTCTAGATTACTAGTCCAGTGAAAATACCACTGCGCCATCGCCTCCTCAGGAAATCCAGGGTGGTGTTTATTTTGGAAATGCGAAAACAATCTAATACTAAGATCATTGACAGACGGCTATAAGACAGCATGTGCAGAAATCGCAGATAATTTTAATGCTGTTTTCTCTATGAACGGTGCTGGTTGCTGCATTAACAAACATACACCTGCCCTTTGAAAGTAAAAAGTTATTCAGTTCAGTTCTGTGCTATCATGACAACAGTTTTCTCTAATGCATTACAGAACACCTTTCCGATGGCCTTGCCCCTGGTGGATGTATGATCTCAGGGAACACACCTGCACAGCAGGTTCTTTGTAAAATCTCAGACAGTTCACAAACCAAACTGAGGTGAGTGGAGATCAAAAGGAAACCCTCCAATGGAGGGAATCAGACCTCAGACACATGAGGATCACGCAACCGTTGAAGACCCGTCATTTCAACCCCAGGTCTTCAATGTAAGAGCTCCTCAGTCCAGCCAGCCACAGCTGCTTCAGCAATAACCTTCCCTCCATCATAATGTCGGTTAGCACAGAGCAGAGGAGGTTTATTTCACACTAAATTCGCATTTCTGAATTCCATAACTGTGAAGACTTCAGCCAGGCTAATGAAGTTGGCTTGCTAGACTATGAACTACATAATGAGTCTTCCCCCTTCCTTTTGGGGAGTTGCCCCTTTTAATTTGTCCTTAAGTTAATTTGAGTTCGTTTATTTGGTTGGTATCAAAAGAAATACCTGATGAGTCTTAATTGATGGTTAAATCAGGGAGCCTCATGCTCCCTATTTAAAGCAGGTGTGTCAGACACCAGCCTGCATTCAGCAGGGAGCAACTGGAGAGCTGGCTGTGTACAGATGTACGGTGTAAATAAAGTAACTTGGTGATGGGACTTTCGCCTCCGTGGAGTTATTACAATAACGTCTATTTGCATTGACAGTTTATAAGAAAACGGCCCATGCCAGCCAACAGCAGAACCTGGATAGCTTGGGCTGACAAGTGCTGAGTACCATCTGTGCCACTTCATGCAAATATTTTATTTATTAGCATCACAAGTAGGCTTACATTAACACTGCAATGAAGTTACTGTGAAAATCCCCCTAGTCGCCACACTCCGGCACCTGTTCGGGTACACTGAGGGAGAATTTAGCATAGCCAAATCCACCTAACCAGCACATCTTGCAGACTGTGGGAGGAAACCAGAGCACACAGACAAAACCCATGCAGACACGGGGAGAACAGTAGACTCCACACAGTCACCCAATCTGGGAATCGAACCTGGGTCTCTCACTCCTTTGAGGCAGCAGTGCTAATCACTATGCTACTGCATTCCCCCAAAATATTGATCATTTCAAACCAAATGGCACGGTGGCACAGTGGTTAGCACTGCTGCCTCACAGCGCCAGGGACCCAGGTTTCATTCCGACCTCGGGTCACTGCCTGAGTGGAGTTTGCATATTCTCCCCGTGCCTCTGTGGGTTTCCTCCGGGTGCTCCGGTTTCCTCCCACAGTCCAAAGATGTGCAGGTTAGGTTGATTAACCATGCTAAATTGCCCCTTAATGTCAGGGGGATTAGCAGGGTAAATATTTGGGGTTACAGGGATAGGGCCTGATGGTATTGCTGTCAGTGCAGGCTCGATGGGCTGAATGGTCTCCTTCTGCATCGTGGGGATTCTATGAAAAGAATCGCATCAGCAGCCCCTGATCTTCAATGTTAAGTCCATCCCTAAGTGCGCTACAGTATTAACATCTTGCCGATAACCATTGTCCAGAAGGTTAACTGGGCCATTCATATTGACACTCTAATCATAAGAACACGGTAGAGATTTGATTCTTTGTGATAAGGAGCCCACCTTCTGATCCCTCAAAGTCTCTCCACAATCGACAATGTTCAAGTTAGAAGCTCATGCGGCCCTCACATAAGAATGTAAGAGATGGAGCGGGAGTAGACCATAGGCCCATTGAGACAGCTCCGCCATTCAATATCATCGTGGTTAATCATTGGATTTAAATCCACTTTCCTACCCATTCCCTATATCCCTTGATTTCCCAAGAGACCAAATTCTGTCCATTTCAGCCTTAAATACATTCAGCTATGGAGCATCCACAGTCATTTCAGGCAGAGAATTTCCCGAAGATTCCCAACATTTTCACAATTGCTCACCTGGATAAATGCAGCTAAAACACAAGGAGCTCAACCTGAGGGTGTCACAGTGCTTAAAGCTGCTGCCTCACAGCGCCAAGGACCCAGTTCGATTCCTGGCTTGGTCACTGTCTGTGTGGAGTCTGCATGTTCTCTCCGTGACTGCGTGAATTTTCTCCGGGTGCTCCAGTTTCCTCCCACTATCTAAAAGAAGCAGGTTCACGCTGTGGCTTTCCTTCAGGTGCTCTGGTTTTCTCCCACTGTCCGAAAGATGTGCTGGTTAGGTGCATTGGCCGTGCTAAATTCTCCCTCAGTGTACCCGAATAGGCGCCAAAGTGTGGCGACTAGGAGATTTTGACAGTAACTTCATTGTAGTGTTAATGTAAGGCTACTTGTGACATTAATAAATAAACTTTAAACCTATTGAGGACAGAACATTCTGTTTGATTGAAGTCCCTGTTGTCAGGTTCAACATCTACCTCCTCCATCACAAGCGCACTCTGGTTGCAGTATGTATGAACTATAGCAGTGGTGCACAACTCATGGCCTGGGGTTCACATGTCGCTCATTTGGGTTCTGAGTGCAGACCACAAGACATTTTGTTAACTGTTGCCCTTGTGCACAGTTGCCACATTCTGTTGGCTTCTATCTGCGTAGCATTTTTCCTACTGGGAAAACTGAAGCGATACGCACGTAAAGCAAGGGTACATGAAGTGACTCCATAATGCTTGGTTCGGATAGCATGTAGCTCATATAGAATCCATAATCCTTGGTGCCATAGAGTCTAGCTCCAGCTAAACAACTCCCCATATTTGGTCAGCACAGGAAGCTTCAGATCACAGCTCCCAAACCAGGTCATGGCTCACAGCATGCACCAAAAATCCCAGCATGCTTAACTCTCAGTTACGCCATTGCTTTTTAAAGCTAATATTATCATTATTGTCATTAAAATCTGTGCTCTAGTCGTTCTTTCTCCGACTACAAGATGAGGGAGTGTTGAAAATGCGAAAACAATCAAATACTAAGATCATTGACAGACGGCTATAAGACAGCATGTGCAGAAATCGCAGATAATTTTAATGCTGTTTTCTCTATGAACGGTGCTGGTTGCTGCATTAACAAACATACACCTGCCCTTTGAAAGTAAAAAGTTATTCAGTTCAGTTCTGTGCTATCATGACAACAGTTTTCTCTAATGCATTACAGAACACCTTTCCGATGGCCTTGCCCCTGGTGGATGTATGATCTCAGGGAACACACCTGCACAGCAGGTTCTTTGTAAAATCTCAGACAGTTCACAAACCAAACTGAGGTGAGTGGAGATCAAAAGGAAACCCTCCAATGGAGGGAATCAGACCTCAGACACATGAGGATCACGCAACCGTTGAAGACCCGTCATTTCAACCCCAGGTCTTCAATGTAAGAGCTCCTCAGCCCAGCCAGCCACAGCTGCTTCAGCAATAACCTTCCCTCCATCATAATGTCGGTTAGCACAGAGCAGAGGAGGTTTATTTCACACTAAATTCGCATTTCTGAATTCCATAACTGTGATGACTTCAGTGGGAAGCTGAGCCAATGGAGTGCAAGGACGCGTATCCCAGGCCGGGAAGGATCAGCATTTGGAGCCAGGGAGAAACAGTGTATAGTCGCATAGTTATTCTGTCGGACTCTATCTGTATATATCGTTATTCGCTGATTTAGTAATAAAGCCTTTGTGTTCTGAAGCCTCATTGAGTTGCCCTCGATTTATTACACCATGATGTGGAGATCCTGCATTGGACTGGGGAGGGCATGGTAAGAAGTCTCACATCACCAGGTTAAAATCCAACAGGTTTATTTGGAATCACGAGCTTTTGGAGCGCTGCTCCTTCTTCGAGTGAGTCACCGCTTCAGAGCAGCGCTCCGAAAGCTCGTGATTCCAAATAAACCTGTTGGACTTTAAGCTGATGTTGTGAGACTTTTTATTACACCAAGCAGTAAGCCAAATATGGAATTTGACATAAAAGCAAAATCTCAACAGGCCTGACAGCATCTGTGGAGAGAGAACAGAACTAACATTTCACGTCTGGATGACCCTTCGTCAGAGCCTGGACTTTGACATGACTGGGGTGAGGGAGGAATACAGTTTGTTTCCTGCTCCTGGTATTGATTCCTTCTTGTCTTGATAGGACGGGGTATAGAGTATAAAAGCTGGAGTCTGATGATGCAGCTGTATAGAACGCTAGTTAGGCCACATTTGGAATACAGCGTCCAGTTCTGGTCACCGCACTACCAGAAGGAGGCTTTAGAGAGAGTGCAGAGAAGGTTTACCAGGATGTTGCCTGGTGTGGAGGGTCTTAGCTATGAGGAGAGATTGGGTAAACTGGGCTCGTTCTCCCTGGAAAGACGGAGAATGAGGGGAGACCTAATAGAGGCGTACAAAATTATGAAAGGTATAGATAGGGTGAACAGTGGGAAGCTTTTTCCCAGATTGGAGGTGACGATCACGAGGGGTCACGGGCTCAAGGTGAGAGGGGCGAGATATAACTCAGATATCAGAGAGATTTTTTTTACACAGAGAGTGGTGGGGGCCTGGAATGCGCTGCCAAGTAGGGTGGTGGAGGCAGACTTGCTGGCATCGTTTAAGACTTACCTGGATAGTCACATGAGCATTCTGGGAATGGAGGGATACAAACGAATGGTCTAGTTGGACCAATGAGCGGCACAGGCTTGGAGGGCTGAAGGGCCTGTTTCCTGTGCTGTACTGTTCTTTGTTCTTTGTTCATTGTAGTTATATTTTCTACCTTCTATTTGAATGGTAGGGTATAACATTATTTAATGAGTACAGTTGAACTAGATGAAGAAAGGGAGCAATGTGTTCAAAAATATTTTCATTTATACAGTGCTTTTAATGTCAAATATTTTAAGGTGATTGGGCTGCTAGACATCACTGAGGCAAGCAACCTAGCTTAATCGGAGACATGGGACTTGAGTCTATACGACTGAAGAAAGATAATGGGGTTACATCCAATATTGGAAGCAGTGCAGAATTCTCCATATTACATTATCCTTATCAGTGAGCATGTAGCTGAAGTGGAAAGCGTACTGCCAAAGGATATAACTGTATATTAGAGAGTTAGCTATCCAGAAATTTCAGGTAACACAGTTATTAGGCTCCAGATGCAAAGTGTTCTCTATGGCAAAGGCTCCACAAACTAAAGGATAAGCAGTTAAAATGTAGAAAATGTCGGGAAGATATTTCAATCAAACTCCAAATGGAAAAATTTTTTGGAATAAATTATCAAGGAAGATCATGGAACCAAACAGCGAATGGTGGTAAGAATGAAGTGGATGTATTTTTAAGAGTGGATTGAAGGTTAGGTGGGTAAGTGATGTTAAATGATGAAAAGAGAAAAAATGGCCTTTGTCTACTTCTATTATTTAGGATGTGGAGATGCTGACGTTGGACTGGGGCGAGCACAGTAAGTAGTCTCACAACACCAGGTTAAAGTCCAACAGGTTTATTTGGTAGCATGAGCTTTCGGAGCACTGCCCCTTCATCAGGTGAGTGGATGAACCTGATGAAGGAGCAGTGCTCCGAAAGCTCGTGCTACCAAATAAACCTGTTGGACTTTAACCTGGTGTTGTGAAACCATCTATTATTTAGCATCATAATATCTAAAGAATTACGCCAAATTACACTAATCCTCATTATTCAGCTATTGTGGTGAGTGGAATAGTTTACTTTAGCGAATGATATTTTTCAACATTTTAGAATTTATTTTTGCAGTTTGATTCCAAGTAATCTAGAGAATTAATCCAGCAAATATATATAAATGTAAAGTAATTGATACCCAAGTGTAAGATTGCC
Organism: Mustelus asterias; assembly: GCF_964213995.1. Taxonomy (NCBI): domain Eukaryota; kingdom Metazoa; phylum Chordata; class Chondrichthyes; order Carcharhiniformes; family Triakidae; genus Mustelus; species Mustelus asterias. Next base: position 19,736,886 of record NC_135824.1, on the reverse strand, counting down.
CTGGACTACAGTAACTGGATCAAAGAATTTGTAGTATATAGAAATGATCTGGAGGAAAATGTGAGTGGCCTGATTAGTACGTTTGCAGATGACATGAAGATTGGTGGAGTTGCTGATTGTGCCGGAGATTGTCAGAGGATATAACTGGATGTAGATAGATTGGAAACTTGGGCACAGAAATGGCAGGTGGAGCTTAGTCTGGACAAATGCGATTTGATGCACTTTGGAGGATCAAATTTAGTTGTGAATTATACTGTAAATGGCAGAACCCTTAGGAACATTAACATTCAGAGGGATCAGGGCGTGAAGGTCCAGAGTTCCCTAAAAGTGGAGCACAGGTGGCCAAGGTGATTAAAAAGCCATTTGGTATGTTTGCCTTCATTGGCCAGGGCATTGAGAACAAGAGTTGGCAAATCATGTTGCACCTATATAAAACCTTGGTTAGACCTCATTTTGAATATTGCGTGCAGTTCTGGTCGCCACACCACCAGGAGGACATGGAAGCTTTGGCGAGAGTGCAAAGAAGGTTCACCAAGATGTTGCCAGGTCTCAAGGCCACTGGTTATGAGGAGAGGTTGAATAAACTAGGAATGTTTTCACTGGAAAGATGGAGGCTGAGGGGAGACCTGATAGAGGTCTACAAAATTATGAGAGGCATAGACAGGTTAGATAGTCAAAGGCTTTTTCCCAGGGTGGAAGTGTCAATCACAAGGGGGCACAGGTTCAAGCTGAGAGGAGGAAAGTTTAAGGGAGATGTGTGGGGGATGTTTTTCCACACAGAGAATGGTGGGTGCCTAGAATGGGCTGCCAGAAGAGGTGATGAAAGCAGGCACATTAGCAACATTTAAGTGGTCTTGATGGATACATGAATAGGGAGGGAATAGAGTGATACGGTCAAAGTAAGGGCAGAAAGTCTTTTTTTGTTTAGTTAGGACATCATGATTGGCACAGGCTTGGAGGGCCAAAGGGCCTGTTCCTGTGTTTTCTTTGTTCTTTGTTCTTGGGTCCTACAGTAGCTCCAGCATTGTCTGTGCCATCTCAGTGTATGGCAGCAGTTACCGGGTAGATTGATGTTGAGATGACCAAGTAAATCTGTACAATGTAAGTTCAAGGATGACTATGAACATTCTTTAAAGCTTTGGTACGACTGCACGTAATATTGACTTTGGCTGTGGTTACCACACCCATGAAAGACGGAGCAGAAAGGATTCAGGCTGTAAAGAGGGTATGTGGTTTCAGATCATTGAGCTATGAAGGAAGCTCAATCTCATTCTCATTGGAAATGAAGATTGAGTGGACAAGAATCAAGTTTTCGAAATCATGATCTATAGTGTGGATATGAGAAGGCATTTGGTACAGGATGGAGGTAATCATAGGTTTGAAAGAGCCCAGAGCTAAATATAATATAAGGAATGGCTTTTCAGCAGTAGAATGGCTCATTTATGGGCAGGATTACCAGCTGGGACAATGAATGTTAATTTTGAAGCATTTAGAACATAAGGCAACAGTTATATCCTCGCATCTTCTGGATCAAGAGACAGTAATTGGATATAGTTTTTGAATGAGATGACAAAACTCTCCGTTCAAGTCTGAAAGAGGACTTAAATGATGGGGCTATGATGCAGAGTGTCATTTTATCTTTCTGTGCTCTTTGCTTTTTGTAATTGCAGCTTGGGGTAGGTAATTGGGCCCAAAGACTCAGCAGCACTCAACTTTCAATGATCTGATCTTACTGTTTTTGCATTCTAATCAGCAAGGAGTGTTTTATTTTTTCTTCACTACGTCCCTGTACATTTTCTCCTCTTTTCCAATGTGTCAGGATGTGGCAGGAAGGACCTGAGTTTCGTCAGGACTTCTACACAATTAAGGAACCTTTTAAAAAATCTGCTTGAAATCACATTTTTCACGTCAAAACATGCCTCAAGTGATTTTTTTACTAAAGGATGTCAAGCAGACTCTTCAAGAGCTATTTGTAAAGTTAACTATTTTTACTTCCCTACCTATGTTCATTTATTATATATCCCTAAAATATTCGGGCTGGGTAAGCATTAGAGTAGTGGAGTTTTTGTTTGAATTTGAACAAATACTACAACAATTTTAAGTAACAATACTAAATACAGAAAGAAGTCATAAAGTGGACTTCTCAGATTACAGTGAATAATTTGTCCTCATTCTTTTATTGGATGACAAACTTATTCATTTATGACCTGTTTGAATGCCTCAAATATCCTGCAAAAGCTATTCCAGTTTTGGGTTACAGATTCTTATTCCACTTGAATACTGAAATTAAACTGTACAATAATTTAATGTATTCCTCTCAAATTTCTCTGGCTGTTAATTTGGTGTTCACCTGTTTGATTCTGGGCGGCACAGTGGCACAGTGGTTAACATTGCTGCCTCACAGCGCCGGGGACCTGGGGCCAATTCCCGGCTTGAGTCGCCATCCGTGTGGACTCAGCACGTTCTCCCCATGTCTGCACGGGTTTCCTCCGGATGCTCCGGTTTCCTCCCACGGTCCGAAAGGCATGCTGGTTAGGTGGATTGGCCGTGCTAAATTCTCCCTCGGTGTACCCGAACAGGCGCCGGAGTGTGGCGACTAGGGGATTTTCACGGTAACTTCATTGCAGTGTTAATGTAAGCCTACTTGTGACACTAATAAACTAAATTAGCTAGTGGTTTGACAAAGAAAAGGATTTGATGCAAACACGTCAGGTTAATACTCATAACGTCACGCAGTGCAATCTCCAGCCTTTTGTTACAAACTCCTCTACCCATGAGCAGCTGTCAACAAGGTAAATTTGTCTGGGGATATCTTCCATTTGGGTGTTACATTCTTAAGTTCCCTCTCTTCCTTTAAAACATTCCTTAAAACGTCTTTGGCTAAGCTTTTGATCACCTCTACCAATTTTTGCCGTGGAGGCAAATTTTTGTTTAGTAATGTTTCTGTAGAGAGGCTTGGGATGTTTTCACCATGTCGAATGTGCTATATTACAACATTGCAACAGAAACTAGAGTTCAAAAGCACTTCACTGGCTTTCAAGTGCTTTGGGTTGTCCTGGGGGCCATGAAAAGCATATAGATGCGTGTGGTTTCATCACCGAATGTATGTTGCTGCTGCTGATGCTGGGTAAGGTTATGAGGGAGAAAGGAAAAGCCAAATTAGACTTGAGTGGAGTACTAAGGAACTGGTTAGCTTAAATAGTCCGTTCAGTGCTGAATATTCTACATCATTCTGCAGATAAAATAAAAGATGTACCAAAGAATCTAATTGTTATAACTGCACAGACAAACGTAGCAGACAAGTCAAAAGTCAACAACATGGGCAGCATGGTGACACAATGGTTAGCACTGTCACCTTACAGTGTCAGGGACCTGGGTTCGATTCTCGGCTTGGGTCACTGTCTGTGTGGAGTCTGCACGTTCTCCCCGGGTCTGCGTGAGTTTCCTCCAGGTGCTCCGGTTTCCTCCCACAGTCCAAAAGACGCACTGGTCAGGTGCATTGGCCATGCTAAATTCTCCCCCAGTGTACCCAAACAGGCATCAGAGTGTGGCGACTTGGGGATTTTCACAGTAACTTTATTGCAGTGTTAATGTAAATTTACATGTTACACTAATAAATAAAGATTAACAAGATAATTATTAAAATCCAAGTTACAGGAGGACATATTAGTGCTATGTTCTCATACTTAAAGATTTGTTTTTATTAAGGAACCCAAAATAATTTGGCATTACGAAAATGCTGTATTGGTCTGTCAAATTCTATGTTAGCACAACAGCTTTTATAGGCTAGTGACATATTTTCTTCAAGATTACCTTTATTATTAAGGTCTTATTTCTGCTTATATTTAATTTGTAATTGAATTTTCAAAAAGATTATCCTTTTCAAATGGACTTCAACAAAAGGGTGGCACCATAGCACAGTGGTTGGCACTGCTGCCTCACAGCTCCAGGGACCTGGGTTTGATTCCCGGCTTCGGTCACTGTCTGTGTGGAGTTTGCACATTCTCCTCGTGTCTGCGTGGGTGCCCTCCGGGTGCTCCGGTTTCCTCCCACAGTCCAAAGATGTGCGGGTTAGGTTGATTGGCCGTGCTAAAATTGTCCCTTAGTGCCCTGAGATGCGTAGGGTAGAGGGATTAGCAGGTAAATGTGTAGGGATATGGGGGTAGGGACTGGGTGGAGTTGTGGTCGGTGCAGACTCGATGGGCCAAATGGCCTCTTACTGCACTGTGGGGTTTCTGTGATTCTGTGAACACGATATGAAGTAAGTAAGGGAATGGGATGTTAGAAATATTAAGGGAATGGGATGTTAGAAATAAAAAGTGCAGTCGATGGCTTGTACGTTTGATAAGGTTAAAGCTGCTTTTTAATAAGTTACCGATGTTGTACATTGAGGTTGAAGCATAAATTTCAGAAACAGTCCCAATTGCATTAACTGGATCAGCCCAAGCTTTGCAGAGTGAATAGAGAAATAGAGTAAAATAAGGTCTGTAATCTACACCAAACCAAACCTTGGTCGTCAGTGAAAGATCTCACTTTCTGAGACCACCAAAAGGGGACAAAAGTATTGATTCAGGACAAGTCAGCAAAGCAATGCTTGGTAAATAACTCACAGCCACTGTTTACAATTGCCAAGAGCGTGGACATTATACACCTCGGAGTCCTTGAAGCACTGAAGGCAAACAGTGGCATTAGTAAAGTACACTGCACCCTCTGTTTCCAGAATCACAGGCATTATATACTTTCACTTTTGGGCAATTGATTTTGTGAGCATGTAAGTGTGTTCATGCATAAAGGAATGGGTGATGATATATGCGTGTCGATTGTCAGCATACTTGAACATTTACTGGTGAGATTTCAGCCACTTTGCGATTTGTAATCTCGTAATTTTTTTTATTCAATCGTGGGACATGGACATCGCTGGAAGGCCAGCATTTATTGCCCATCCCTAGTCACCCGTGAGAAAGTGGTGGTGAGCTGCCTTCTTGAAATGCTACAGTCCATGTACCGTGGGTTGACCCACAATGTCATTAGGGAGGGAATTCCAGGATTTTGACCCGGTGATTGCGAAGGAATGGCAATATATTTCCAAGTAAGAAGTCTCACAACACCAGGTTAAAGTCCAATAGGTTTATTTGGTCGCAAATACCATAAGCTTTCAGAGCACTGCTCCTTCGTCAGATGGACTTTAACCTGGTGTTGTGAGGCTTCTTACTGTGTTCACCCCAGTCCAACGCCGGCATCTCCACATCATGAATATATTTCCAAGTCATGATGGTGAGTGGCTCGGAGGGGAACTTTCAGGTGGGGTGGTGTTTCCATGTACCTGTTGCCCTTGTCCTTCTAGATGGACGTGGTTGTGAGTTTGGAAAGTGCAGTCTAAGGATGTTTGGTGAATTTCTGCAGTGCGGAGAGAGTGGATGTTTGTAGATGTGGTGCCAATCAAGCAGGCTGCTTTTTCCTGGATGGTGTCAAGCTTCTTGAGTGTTGTTGGAGCTGCACCCATCCAGGCAAGTTGGGGAGTATTCCATCACACTCCTGACTTGTGCCTTGTAGATGCAAATATGTGTGATTTAGGAGATAAAAGAAAGTTTCGAATTGACCAAATAAGGGTCTGAAATTTACTCCCTTGTACCAAGAGGGAACAGACAATTGGAATGCTGATTCCTGTGCTTTTCTGTCTTGTCAGCTACCTGAGGTGAATGTAAAAGATCTCAGAACTCCCAGTCAGGACAAAGGAATTTTCTCAGCATCCTGGCTAATATTTGTCCCCCAACCAGTGTAAAATCTTAACTATGTTGTGCGTTTTACACAGAAAGAAAAGACTTGGTTGGCACTCTTAGATTCAGATTAACATGGCAGGTTTTATTGAAGAGCTGCTCTTTGCTCCGCATCAGGTTACAAAACTGAAAGTAAAATAGCAGCCACAGCACCCTAATGACATCACCATCAAATCACATGATCAACTCTTAAAGCAACCTGCACGCTTTTTAAATATATAACAACCAGTACTACAATCAAAAACAGATTTACAGTGCCTTATGTCACCACTGTTTGTCTCAATATTCCCGGTGCAAATTAGCTACCACATTCACCCAGTTAATTTCGTTGACCACACTTGAAAATAATGAATTGGTAATGAAATATTGCAAGGAAATTCTCAGTGTATGAAAGGTATATGTACATGTCCTTAATGTTCATGTTAAAATAATAGGCACATTGATCAAAAATGTTTACTTGCACATACAATAATACTGCAGGCCAGGCTATACCTTATAATAACAACACTTTCATCATTTAAATTTTGCTCAAATTTCATGAATACAGATAAAGGCAAAATACTGTGGATGCTGGAATCTGAAACAAAATCAGAAAATGCTGGAGAAACTCAGCAGGTCTGACAGCATCTGTGGAGAGAGAATAGAGCCAACGTTTCGAGTCTGGACGACCCTTTGTCAGAGCTCCAATAAAAGGTCATCCTGAATTGAAACATTGGCTCTATTCTCTCTCCGCAGATGCTGTCAGATCTGCTAAGTTTCTCCAGCATTTTCTGTTTTTCTTATGAATACTTAAAATGGTTTAAGCATGAATTCTAATTCAACAGGACATTTGCAACCCAGTTTCAATACTATATTTGCTTTTACACCCAGGTCTTTTCAAAATGTACTGGAACATCTCTCCACTAACATGTATATAAGGAGGGAAAATCCTCAATACATCTGATCATAATTAAATTACAATATTAACTCAACTGTCAATAAGATGTCATTATACTACCCTACTCAGCTGATCTGGTCCATATATACTACCATGCCTCAACTAGAAAGTCCTTCAGCTCTGTCATTTCCTCTTTAAGCCTCTCCAACTTTCTATCTCTCTCCTACTTTAATACATTCCTTAAAGCAAATCTCAGTCCAGTATTTTGGTTACTTTTCTTAATGTCTCCCTCTGTACGTGGCTCGATGTGAAATGTTGTTTGGATGCTATCCTGCAAGTTCCTCAAGGCACCTTATTACTTTAAGGGTGAGATATATTTTATTTATTCATGGGACATGGGTGTCGCCGGCTGGCCAGTATTTATTGCCCATCCCTAGTTGCCTGAAGGCAGATGAGAGTCAACCACATTGCTGTGCCTCTGGAGTCACATGTCGGCCAGACCAGGTAAGGACATCAGATTTCCTTCCCTAAAGGACATTGGTGAACCAGATGGATTTTTCGACAATGGACATTGGTTTCATGGTCATCAGTAGATTCTTAACTCCAGATATTTTTTATTGAATTCAAATTCCACCATCTACCGTGGTGGGATTCGAACCCAGGTCCCCAGAGCATTAGCTGGGTTTCTGGATTAATAGTCTAACGATAATAACACTAGGCCCCTATCGTTGTTGTTGCATTTGAACACCTCCAATTGTAATTTCATCCACCGAAATGGACAGGTGTGATCTGGGATATACTTGTGTTGGTGAAAACATCCAGTATCTGTTTCGTTTTGCATTGGAATGTATTTACTTTTCCATCACAATTAAATTATTTATCTCCCATGCGAGAGCCAGTAGTTTTCGCATTGTGCTAAGCTCTGAAAGGATTCCCATAACAAATGAGTAGAAATCTCTTGCCGAGTGATCTTAAAAATCACAAGTTGGGTGACTGTCATGAAAGACAGCTGCAGCACATCAAGAGATCTCTCACACAGAGACCCGAGCAGACTGATTGACTATAGCATGTCATGGATGTCAGGGTGGCGCAGTGGTTAGCACTGCTGCCTCACAGCGCCAGGGACCCGGGTTTGATCCCCAGCTTGGGTCACTGTGTGGAGTTTGCACATTCTCCCCATGCCTACGTGGATTTCCTCCGGGTGCTCCAGTTTCCTCCCACCATCCAAAGATGTGCGGGTTAGGTGGATTGGCCACGCTAAATTGCCCCTTAGTGTCAGGGGACTAGCTAGGGTAAATGCATGGGGTTATGGGGATAGGGTCTGGGTGGGATTGTGATCGGTGCAGCCTTGATGGGCCAAATGGCCTCCTTCTGCACTGTAGGATTCTATGATTATTCTAATTGTCTCGCTCTCCTGAAGCATGATGGTACATAAAATATCACTTTGCTTTGTTGTTTATATCTAATTGAAAATGTCATGAAAGAATATTTGTGAGACCTCCAGGAGAGTATGAATGGTTAATTTAAGACACTCCTTAAAGCAAATCTCAGTCCAGCATTTTGACTACCTTTCCTAATATCTCCCTCTGTATGTGAAATGTTGTTTGCATACTATCCTGCAAGTTCCTTAAGGGTGTGATATATAATTTATTTTATTTATTCATGGGACATGGGCATTGCTGGCTGGAGAGTATGAATGGTTATGATATGTGTGTTTCCCTTTGGAACGGTAACCAAGGGAATCGATCATTACTTAGAATGCGTTCAATGGAATATCACAAAAATTTGCTTTCTGGGACCTGAAAGGTTCCAAGTTTGGAAGAATAGAAGAGAAGCAAAAACAGAAAGAGGCAGAGAGCGTGCGAGAGAAAAAGAAGTTGCGTTATGGCTGGTGGATGCCATGGAGACCCAGCAGAATGCCCAGTTCCCTGTCACATATGCACTCAGACCTGCATTCCATCACTGTAGACATGAGTGAGCTGCTGCAGAGGCTACATGAGAGGGGGAAGAGGCAACTTGTCTTCCTTCAAGATGCCCCTTCTCCTCCAAGAGTTTGGGAGAACCCTTGGACACCCAAAGGGAGGAGGGGTGTTAGACGGACACTTCTGGGACATCTATCAAGGACACACCCTGGGTGTCCCAGCCTTCCCAATCCCCTCTGCCTGAGACCCAATCATCTCCAGCTCCTTGGGCTATGGAGGGTGCACCTGCCCCAGTGCAAGAGAACTCAAGCAGACCAGGGCACTTCAGAAGATGCCTGCCAAACTCATCACATACGAGAGGGCGTTGTAATCAGCAGGCTGCCTCCACCCATGCTGCGGATGTCAGGGATGCACTAGACAATGGTAGAGTTAGGAAAATTAAAGAGTTTTGAGTTACCACTGGTGGCATGAGAGTACAATCATTTATATAATTTTGGCACTTCTAAGTAGATGTTATCTTGCACTGATTGGAAGTCCCCTGGATTCATTCTTGCTGCGAGTTGTTTTAATAGTCACATGCACTCCGCCCCTTCCCCTTTCAGGAGGATCAAGGATGGGTCTTCCTTGGCTCTGCTTGCCTGCACTGCCCTTGAGATTCTCTACAGAGACCTTGTCACAATGGAAAGACTAACAGCCAGTGGACTGCAGCGATTCAAGAAGGCAGCTCACTACCACCTTTTCAAGGGCAACTAGGGATGGACAATAAATGCTGACCAGCGATGCCCATGTCCCAAGAATGAATAAAAAATCCACACAAGCCCTTGTCAGGCAGGTGTCCATTCCTCTGGGAGGATGGGGGTTTTCATTCGCGAGTTGGCTGTCATTGCCCTGCATGCTCCTTGTAGGCATTCCGCTCCCCCTCTCCCTTCATCCCGAACTCTGACTGCAACCAATGGGTCAGAGTGATTGGCAACTCTGCATCTTGCTGGGATCTTGTTGTAATGAGAACGCTCTTGGTCACACCTGCTGCTGTGTGGCCTTCACCAGATAATGACGATGTGTGAAACACAAAGCTCTCAGTCAACCTCCACGTGATTATTAGAGTTCCCCTTTAGTTGTCCAGTTGTGCCAACTTTCAGCTCTGCCCTGAGAAGACCCTCCCTCACTTTGATATTTTGTAAGTGAACCCCGAGAAGGTGGCCTTGCTCTTGAGTTACCTCTGCCTCAAGTTGGGAGTGTCACATATCAGGCCTCCTCCACCACCTTTTACGCTCCTCCTGTCACCCACCGATTTCCCCACCAACACCATTGACTTCCATCAATGTCACCTTCCCACTTCCCTCGACAACCCTTGAGCTTCCACCCATCACCCGTGTCCCTATCATGGTCAACTTGGACATGCCTTTCCTTCCCACTGAGCCCACCCCAGTCATTGTTCCTATGCCCACCCTGATCGTCCCCACAACTGTAATCTGTGCCACCATCTTTGTCCCCTTCAATGCCTCCCCCCCGCCCCCCAGGGTGAAAGCTATATCAGCCACAGCCAAACCCTGCCACTACCAGCCTACCACATCCCACTTCTCTCTCTCTGTCACTGTCACTGTCCCCTCCTAAGATCAACACCCATAGGATTGACTGAAGTGACCCATCCCTCTGAGACTCTCTGGCTCCAATCCCTTCTCCCTCCCCATTCCCCTTGATGTCTTCTTGTCTCCCCCCCCCTCCTCTCCTCCAGATGTCTTTCTTCGTCTCCTCTGCCCCACCCCCCCCATTTTTGTGTTGTCCAGACCTTCCTTCTATCCTGATCTTCATGTCTTCCGTCTATTTCCCTTTGCTTCTTCCAGATCCCCCCCCTTTTGCACTCACCATACGAGCAGTCAGTTCCTGTGGTGCAGGAAGTGTTGACTGTAAAGTCAATGCTCTAAATATCTCCCTCGTCGGGTGCACGCCACGTATGTGTAGTTGGAAAATGAGACAGCCTAAATTCCCACTGGTTGGGACGAAGATTTAACAAGGGTTTGTGCTTCCGATCTGTTGGGGTTTTAGTGGGCATGCAGGAAATTCAAAACGGATTCCTGCCGAGCTTCAACAAAATGTCGACACCTCATCAACCCAACATGGACGTGAGGAGAGCAAGATCCTGCCCTGATGTTGAAAAACCACTTGTTTTTACATCCTGCCATATCTCACGCTTTCATCCACCACAAATCCCAATGAACGCGGTGGTGGTGAATGATTCCGCCTCAAATTTCAGTGAAACTGGTTGATTCACAATATGGGTGGATTGTTGAGGAATCCATGGACTCTGTCTCGGTCGCATCTGTCATTTATTACGTAGTGTGGTGCGTTCAACCACAGTTTGCTTGTTAACTCATATGTACCTCATATTAACCTGAATGATAGAATACAAAGATAGATATTGTCAAGTGTTTTATCTTTCTGACCATGCATAGTATAATGTATGATTGTTCAAAACCCGTGGAAGCTTTTGGCTTTATTCACTGAGTCAGTGTCTTGAGTCTCAAACTTTGTCTACTTTAAGCAAAACATTACTAGCCCCAGCTAAATCTTACCAAAAAACTTGGGGATGGGATTTTACGGCCACGCTCAAGCGAGAGCGGAAATTCCCGCCCAAGGCCAACGGACATTTCCGTTGTCTGCCCCTAGTCCGCTCCGTTTCTGTGGCGGGCGGGGTGGTCAAATTCTGGCAGGGGGGTTCTGGCCTCAGACCATAACACTTATGTTTATTAATACTACATCTAAACAGTTACAAAGAAAGCACATTGCTCTTAGGTATTGACTGGAGTTCTCCAATCTTGCTCGCAGCTGGAATTCTCCAGTCCCGCTGCAGTGGATGGAGTTTTGGCTGAGCGCCAAATTCTCCATTCTCGCTGGCAGTGAAAGCGGGGTGTACGGGATCAGAGAGTTCTGGCCTTGGTGTTCCAACTTCGAAAATCTAACACATGACTGACTGATATCAGTGGTACTTCATTATCTATATCATAAAAGAAAAACTGCCATCTTTAACTTGTCTGACCAACTGGGACTCCATTCCTGTAGTGGAAAGGGTTTTAACAACACCAGGTTAAAGTCCAACAGGTTTATTTGGTAGCAAATGCCATTAGTTTTCGGTGACTCACTGACTGACTGACGAAGGAGCAGCGCTCTGAAAGCTAATGGCATTTGCTACCAAATAAACCTGTTGGACTTTAACCTGGTGTTGTTAAAACTCTTACTCTGTTTACCCCAGTCCAACGCCGGCATCTCCACATCGTGGAAATGGTTAACAGAGGTGAGTATATCACCTCTGTTAACCCCTTCCACTACAGGAATGGAGTCCCAGTTGGTCAGACAAGTTAAAGATGGCAGTTTTTCTTTTCAGAACATTTGTGGACCATTTTATTCTCCCAAAAAATCCAACGGTACACTTGTGATTAGAGCTGTCTTCACATTGGAGGTGTAACAATATGTAACCAAGCCATTATTTCCTAGAAGTGGCATTATAGAAGAAATTGTTCGTACTAAAATGTGTACATCTTTCATACCTGTTGTTATAAATCAAAACACAAATTGACCATTGTTGGATCATTTTTACCCATTCGGAGTGTACAACAAATCAAACTTCCTGTACTTGCTGAGTTTCGTTTCCTAGCAACAACCATATCCAGACAGCCTTGAAACCCTAAGGACGAGGTCAAGGAGAATGGTCAGCTTAATACCTCCTTTGATTGAAAGGCAGTGGCTCTGGAAAATATGTAATGCATCTTCAGGTTTAGACTGTTGCAGAGAAAAGACAAACCCCTCTCCAGCAGCTTCAGAAAAAGGTCAATTTGAATAAATGACAGATACATGCAACGGTACTGATAATAAAAGCTCACCAGACTAATATCTGATTGGATGATTCTCCCCCCATCATTTATAAATCACATCTCCAATCTCATCACATTTTGGTTCACTTTCGGAATGATTGTGTTGAAATCTCGAATGCCGATGACATTGAGAAGTAAATGTGTTCTAAAAATGACATTGCTGCTTCCCAGCACTTTATAAGATGCCCCATTTTACGGTGGCACGGTGGTTAACACTGCTGCCTCACAGCGCCAGGGACCCGGGTTCAATTCTGGCCTCGGGTGTCCGTGCGGAGTCTGCATGCTCTCCCCCTGTCTGCGTGGGTTTCCTCCGGCTGCCCCGGTTTCCTCCCACAGTCCAAAGATGTGCAAGTTTGGTTGATTGGCCATCCTAAATTGCCCCTTAGAGTCAGGGTGATTAGCAGGGTAAATATGTGGGGTTACGGGGATAGAACCAGGGTGGGATTGTTGTTAGTGCAGGCTCGGTGAGCCAAATGGCCTCCTTCTGCACTGTGGGGATTCTGTGAACATTTTTCTTCATCATTTGGATGTCTGTGAGCGATGTAGCTTGCACTCTTAATTGGCCAAAGTAAGCTGTGCCAGTGGCTGGGTTTTTTCCACGACATCTCTTGACAGGCTAAACCTACCACCCGACCATGTGTCCTCTCAACAGTAAAACCAACAAGTTGCAAAATCATTTTTTGTAAAAATGGAGAACTGCACCACAGTTCGGCAGTAACTTAACAAAAGTGAGCTGGATTCCCTGCGTCCCACATTCAGAAAACCCATCAATATATTTTTGTTCTGCACCATTTCAACGCAGTCATTACCCATTTAAAATAAACAAGTCAGCAAGCTATTAAAGTAATGTCGACAGTCATTTGTGCAAAGCATTAACGGTTGTATTAAAATAGCACACAGAAGAAATGGAATCCAAAGCAGCTGATGTTCCAGACTAAGTGCCTTCATGGGAATGAAAGATTGAAAATTGACTACCTGAAGATTTTGCGACATACCATCTTGGTGGCCTGAATGCTACAAAGACTTAACGGTTTCACCCAAAAAGCAAAGAGTCAGAACATCTTTAAAACCAATGGGGTTGACTGATTTATGATTCCCACACAAGCCACTGCATTTTTAACATCTGCACCTAGGTGGCAAGGTTGACTACTGCTGCATCTGGAAATTGCTCAACTGCTGAATAATATTTAATATCCAGGGACATGTTTGCGCTATGACTACCACAGTGAATCAAATCAGCAAACAAATACAAATTCAAACATATTTTGCCAAATATTAGCGAACGCGTTAGTATTTGTAGCATGCCACATGGAAGCAACAGCACAGCACTGTCATGCAATGTGTTTATTTACAATGAAGATGAACCCTGACAGGGCCTATTGAGTGAAAGGCAATCTAATGGCCTTATTTTCATTTGTAGGTTCTTTTTGACCTTCATTGCAAATAGAGGGCAGTCAGAATTCCTGGTTTTGTAATGCTTTAAAATTAGTTCTGCTTGTCTGAAAAGCTTAGCCTTCCAGCTCCTTGGACAGCTCCAATGCAACTGGTATGAAAGCCCATTTGTACCCAAATAGACAGGGTTACAAACTCAGAGTTCATGCGCACCTCGCGGTGCTCTGTCTATCTGCGGAGATTTAAACAAGTAGCTGCTTATTTAGTTGGAGGGCAGTGCACCCTCCGCCCTCACCTGCCAACCACCCCCTCCCGCTCCAATCGCCACCCCCCCTCCAACCACCATGACGAATCACGGAACAGTATCTATCTGCAGTGTAAACACTACCAACTGGTTCTGCAAATCCGAGGGAAGAAATATTGAAACCTCAGAAAAAATGAAATGGGAAAATGAGCCCCACCAAGCAGTTCCTTTCACCACTGTGCACCCGAACATGGAATCTCCAGAGACAAATGTCTAAATGTATAGAGTCAAAAGCCAATGCTTTTGAATTTATTTAACTTGTGCACGTTAGCTTGGATATGAGCACAGCCCCTCCTGTGTATTTAGAACGTGCCTTTTGTTTATTCGTTCTCAGGGTGTGGACTTCGTTGGCAAGGCTGGTATTCATTGTCCTTCCATAATTGTTCTTGTAAAGATGATGGTCAGCTGATTTCTTGAGAGGCCTTTTCCGTTGAGTCAACCACAGGGCTGTGAGTCTGCAGTTGTGTAAAGGCCAGACCGGGTAAGAATTCCTTCCCTAAAGGACTCCAGTGAATCTGATGTGATTTTAACTACAATCCAGTTGTTTCAAGGGCTCATATTTTACACAACCCTGCCCCCCCCCCCCCACCGCCACCCACCCCATGACGTGTTACATTCCCTCCACAGCATCCCATTCGCCCTAGCCTGGGCACAATTTTACAACAGGGCAGACAGGGCTTCAGACAGGAAGCCCATCCTAGCCCAAATTAAGATGTGTGTGCTGGAAGGATTTTGTAGGTTGATACTTAACCTGTTTGGGAAGGGTGGGGGCACGGAAATTGATGTGCTCTCATGAGGGGGTAGGTCAGGATTGAATATGGAGGGGAAAGGACGAGTATTATAATGTTTTCCTTGATTATACTTTGGAGATCAGGATAGACTTTTGAATGGACCTACCTCATATTAAATTGATCTTTCTTTACACCCTAGCTATGACTGTATCACTACATTCTGCACCCTCTCCTTTCTTTCTCTATGAACGGTATGCTTTGTCTGTATAGCGCACAAGAAACAATACTTTTCACTGTATACTAATACATGTGACAATAATAAATCAAATCAAATCAAATATCTATACAGAATTTCAGGAGAGTAAGTGGGTGGTGTAGCATCCATGAGGAGTATATTGTGTATGGACAAATGCAGAGAAGATTTGATGGGCCAAATGGTTCTTTCCCATTTCATTTTTAAAACTGAACAAAATAATTTTCCTGCTTTTTTGGGGGTTAGAATTTTCACTATAATCTTTGTGACTGGAACCTCTAATGTCTTAGATCACTACAGCAATGATTGTGTTAATCATACTATAGAGAGGGTTGCTTTCATTGGTGAAACATTATCAAAGGTTATGCTGTAGAAAAATGCGACAATGAGGAGCTTGGTTTCAGTGAAAGGGTTAACATTCGGTCGGCCGGTCTGTGCTGCAGAAGTCTGAACTAATTCTGTTACACATAAAATTCTTATTGTCAAAAAGTCACTGGGCTTGTCAGCCCATTACCTCAGCTTTAGCCCGATGACCATCTGGTAACATTCTTAAATTATCTAATCGAGCTACACATCAAGATCCACTCAGTGTGAAGCACCATTTCCTCTGGAGTTCAACGCGGATTAAAATTCCAATATGGATCACATTGTAATGACTCGCAAATTAGAGTTTAAATAATCTCAATACAGCACAAGTAGACCCAATGATGCTTTACTTCCTCACTCAGGTCAAAATCATGATGCTGTGTCCATCTGTGCAAAGTGACCTTGCGTATTGTTAGAAGATCCATTATTATCATTATATACACTTCAGAAAAGTGGCAATTTTAGGGATGGATGGTGTAATGTTGCCACTTAAGATACAGAGTGCATGCATTACTGACCTAATAAGTTAATGGTATTTGTTACTGTGGAAGCTGTTGAGAATCTAGACTTTATTGACCGAATACAAAATTATATAAATTAAGTGTGTCAACTGCGGATATCACACGTATCACAACAGTTCCATTCCAGTATTTTTACCACATCATTTAATGTTAATGTTTTCTTTCTCCAGATAAAAAAAGTATAGCGACTAGTAAAGAAGGGCGGGATTTTCCATCCTCGCTCACCCCGAAACCAGAAAATCCCGCCCGAGGTCCACAGACCTTTCCGTGGTCCGCCCCTCGCCCGCTCCGATTTTCGTGGGATGGTAAAATTCGCCCTCAACGGCTTTTGTTTACCTGCCAGAATAGCCAGATTCTGTAAAGCGCTAAGATAAACCATTTGCAACATTTATTGACTACCAGCCCAAGTTTGCATGGCCTTCGATAAGTTACCGAAGTAATTTCTATTTTCATTTTATTACCATCCTGAGAATATTAATGGAGAATTTCACATGCTATGTACAGGCGCTGATAAACGGCTTGATGTAATACAAAGTAATTAAGGGGACAAGGGGCCAACAGACCTGAGTCATATTGCTGGCACCTTGCCACTTTAGAGTGTCTGGTGAAAGCAATGGTCCGCACATGCACACAAGCATTCTTACAACCCACTGTTGTTGAAATGCCGATTACATTTTAACATAGGCCAAGGAAGAGTGTGCTAAACCTGAAGACATAGAAACTATTTCAAGTTTCTTTTTCACCACTGGTTAGAGCGACAGTTGAGCCACTTCCCCGATGTTCTCTGTTGTGTTGTAAAGTGTCAGCCATCGCTCAGCACTCTTGCCTCTGTTTAACATCTTGTGAACCTGAACCACCAAATCTCTTAGCTCTTCCACATCGCTCAACTTTTTCCAATTCAAAGTATACTTGTTACCCCTTTTTTAATCAAACTCCACCACCTCAAATTTCCACTTTGCCCATTCTATTATCAATATCTCCCTGCATTCGAACATACGTACGAATTATGAGCAGGAGTAGGCCTTTCGGCCCTTCGCATTCTTGCATGGCACAGTGGCACAGTGGTTAGCACTGCTGCCGCACAGTGCCAGGGACCTGGGTTCAATTCCGGCCTCGGGTGACTGTCTGTGTGGAGTTTGCACATTCTCCCCCTGTTTGCGTGGGTTTCCTCCGGGTGCTCCAGTTTCCTCCCACAGTCCAAAGATGTGCGGGTTAGGTTGATTGACCATGATAAATTGCCCCTTAGTGTCAGGGTAAATATGTGGGGTTACGAGGATAGGGCCTGGGTGGGATTGTTGTCGGTGCAGGCTCGATGGGCTGAATGGCCTCCTTCTGCACTGTAGAGATTCTATGATTCTATGTACAACAGACCATCCAGCACGCTTTACACTCTAAAAGATGCAAAAGTTAACGGACATCTTTTGTAACCAAGGCTGGTCTCGTGCAAGTGCTTCATTGAGCATCCAGTCACATTTGATGATAGTCTGAATAATTCTCAGGGAATCTACTTCCATCTCCCAAACGATGAGAGGTGCCAAATTTACTGCCTTTTCCCAAATGGAAACAGACAGTGGAATTTAATGATCCCACCGCCTGTGGGATTTCCCAATCCTGCTGAAGTCAATGGACTTTTGAACGGGGTGCTACATTTACAGCCTCGCCCCCACCAACAAATTCCATTTCAAGTCAGTGTGTTGCTGTGAGGGAAGCAGAGTTAACCGCTGTGCCACCATGCCACCCCTAAATTGCGATGAACTCCCCGTCGGGGAATTGAACCCTGGTCTCCCGCATGACAGGCGGGGATACTAACCACTATACTAACGAGGAAGTGATGCTTTGAACTAACGTATGCATTGTACACTTGTTGCAGACACTTTCAGACCAATAACTGAGCTGTGATGAGATGTGTTACTGTACCATGACGTGATGTTGGTCCCCCCGACTGAAGCCTACAATTGGGGTTTCCCCCGCACTGAGGTTCCAATTATCCAATAGATGTTAATACATTCTAAAGCAATGTTCTACAAATATTTTTTACTGGCATCCCAGTTTTACCCAGTGGCCATCCCCTGAAACCAGGGAAGGGAATTAGTGTCGATTTTATTGACAGTGCTTTGAAATGTCTACTCCATGTTTCAGCACTAGCATCCAGCTCTTTCTACAGCTTTACTCTGAGTCCACACCCAGGTTCAAACAATCAAATACAGGGATTGAACTGCAGCGAGAACTTACCTAGAGAGAAAACGGAAAAAGAAAAGGTCAGTAGATCTTCTGGGACCATTTTTGGTGACCCATTTTTCCACATCCCGCAACCCACCTGCAGGTCACGATCTCCACTTTGAAAAACATTGTCCTGAAATCATAGAATCATAGAATCCCTACAGTGCAGAAGCAGGCCATTTGGCCCATTGAGTCTGCACCGACTCTCTCTGATAAAGCAAGACTGGGGACGGGATTTTCTGGCCATGGGATTTTCCGGCTGCGCTCACCCCAAGATCGGAAATTCCCGCCCAAGGTCAACGGACCTTTGCATAGTCCATCCCCGCTTTCAATGATTCCCGTGGCTGGCAAGATGGGAAAATTCCACCTCCTATCCCCTTAACCCCACGTATTTACATCACTAATCCCCCAACCGACACTGGTTGGGACACTAAGGGGCAATTTAGCATGGCCAATCCACCTGACCTGCACATCTTTGGACAGGATAGCACTACTACCCACAAAATTAGCTCAAAGCAAGTTGCACTCAGCAATCACACTCCACATTGTGTTATATTTTATTTAAATTGTAAACATTTCTTACATATTTTTCTTTTGTTTAAATAGTTATTTGGACTGAAAAATGTCCATGTTATGAATTATACCCAATCAGCTTTTATTTGGTCATTGGGTAGTCTTTAAATCACAGAATGCTATTAAAATAACTGATTCAATTTTTAACTGCAGTGCGAAATATGTCTTGACTGCGTGTCATTACAACCAATCATAATTTACTATGGCTCCATTCACTTCCTCCAAATAAAAGGTGTTGCTATGGGAACCCACTTGGGCCGTGGCTATGAATGCCTTACTGTGGGATACATGGAGCATTCTTTCTTCCAGTTTGACTTAATCTTCTCAATCACAATTCTTTCCGATAAGCTGATGACTGAATCGGTGCTGCTCTCTGCATTTACTCCGAACTGGAAGCTTCATCAACATTGCTTTCAATTTCCCGCCTTCACCCAGCTGTATGTGATCCATCTCTGGTTTTTCCTTGATTTCTGAATCTCCTTTTCTGATGACAGGCTGTCAAGACCTATCAGAAGCCCACCGACTCCCACAGTCGCCTTGATTAGACTTCCTTCCACCCAGCTTCCTGTCGGGGCACTTTCTCCACCTCTGTCACATCTGTTCTAATGATGCCGCATCTCACACAAATGCTTCTGATATGTCTTTCTTTTTCCACAAATTAGGTTTCCCCCTCAATTTGGCCCTCGACTGTGTCCATCCCATTTCCCATACTTCTGTCTCCACATCTTACCCCTCCTTCCAGAACCACGATGGTTCACGGTGGCAATGGCAGCACAGTGGCGGCATGATGGCACAGTGGCACAGTGGCAGCCTGGTGGCACTGTGGTTAGCACTGCTGCCTCTCAGCTCCAGGAAGTCAAGTTCAACTCCGGCCTTGGGTGACTGTCTGTGTGGAGTCTGCACGTTCTCCCAGTGTCTGCGTGGGTTTCCTCCGGGTGCTCCGGTTTCCACCCACACTCCAGAGATGTGTAGATTAGGTTGATTGGCCATGCTAAATTGACCCTTAGTGTCAGGGGATTAGCAGGGTAAATATATGGGGTTATGGAGATGGGGGCTGGGTGGGATTGTTGTCGGTGCAGACGCGATGGGCTGAATGGCCTCCTTCCGCGCTGTAGAGATCTGTGATTCTATAATGACTGGGTTCCCCTTGTCCTCACCATCCACCCCACCAGCCTCCACACTTAATGGATTATCTACTGTCACTTCCACTGTTCCAGTGTGATGCCACCCTGGGGTTGCCAACCCTCTGCGATTGCCCTCACATCCCCAGGGATTGAAGCTGAATTTCCTAAGCAATACTACGAGCGACTCGGGAGAAAAATTACACAGGCGTTTAAAAATCACCTACGGTATTTTTTCATTTTCTTTTACACTTTTGTTAGTTTTTGAAATGTTAGGACTGAGACTGTGCCTGGTTAGGGCAATAGGGACAGCTGGTCCTGTGGTAATATTTCCAGGGATATGTCCAACCAGAGTCGGCAACCTTATACCACCACAAGCCCTCTATTTTCAGTATTCTAAAGTGATCATCCCCTTGATGCCCTTCTCCACTCTTCAATCACCCTCAGCATTGTCTCCCTTTCCGACCTTTCCATTCAGCCGCAGAAGATGAAACATCTGCTTCCACCTTGTCCATTCCTGCTTACAGGACCTCAATCACTTGTTCCGGGCAAAACAGCGATATCTTTACATTTACCGTACTGACTTCACTGTCACGATGGCGTCTCCTCTACGCTGGGGAGAGCAAACAGGTGATTATCTTCGTTCAGCCCATCGTGTGAGCCTGAGCTTCGGCCATCTTAATTCTCCACTCTCCTCCTGCTCACATCACTCTCCCCTCCTGCTCACATCACTCACTCCTCCTGCTCACATCACTCTCCCCTCCTGCTCACACCCCTCTCTCCTCACCTTCCAATAAAGATCGACAGAAGGACAAGGAGCAGCACCTCATCTTTCAATTAGGCCCTTTACAACCTTGGGGAGTCAACGTACATTTCAATAACTTCAGATGACAGACAGGAGGTGCTCATAATGCTTCTGCTGTTGCCACTTTTAACTCCTTGAGATGTGTCTTCATTTTTATTTATCCCAATACCACCCCATATCTGCCCACCTGTCATCGGTTAATATTCCTACTCTCTATCCTATTGCAAACCTTCCCCTTTGTTCTCTACCCTATCCCCTCCTCCTCCCCCACTTTCCCCACTTCTGTGCTTCTTGTAAAAGCCATGAAATCTATAACTTCTTACAGTTCTGATGAAAAATCATCAACATTATTAATTTTGTCTCTGGTCTGAATTTTCTGACCCTCCCTCACCCAACAGGTTTTTAGGTGTGGGGGGGGGGGGATGTGGGGGGTGAAATTTTCTGAACCTCCTTCCAGGTTCCTGTCTGCCTCAACCTCTCAGTGGTTTTATATTCTATATTTGGGGCAGGTAAGGCCTTCACTGCAAAGCCCATCCTTGCCCTAACTGAGGCCCTTAAATCACCAATTGATGGCCACTTCGGGCTGTTTGCTATCCAACCTCAATGTTTAGGCTGGCGAGAGGATTGAGGTTCCACGGTGGAAATACTCCAAGTTCGATCCAGGGCAGGAAAGTTGGGAGTGTCTCCATCAGAAGCACCTTCTGACTGGGGGTGCCCCTCACTCCTTAAGGCCCGGTGATCTCTGGGCCTCTGGATATCCCCCACCCCCTCACCCTCCCCAAGACCCTGACCCACTCACCCTCTCCACTCACTACACTGCAGCCCTTCCCTACCCTCTCCGCCCTGGGACCCCTGACACTTACCTTTTGCTCCAATTCCTGGACATGGTGTCAGGCCTATTGGTGCACTTCTTCTTCAGTCAACTGCAGAGCTGTTGCCGCAGGGGCTAGAGAGCTGCCAGCCAATCACATTGGCTGGCAACTCTCTCAGGTAGGACTTCCCCCCAACGTGAGGGGCAGAAGTCCCTCTAATGCCAATCAATGCTCATTAGAATGGAATAGCCAAGATCAGGGGGGATGTGTTCCCCACTGACTCTTCAGATGGCGGGAGGCAAGCTCACACCATCCGGAAAATTCCGACCTATCTCTCTCACTTTCTCTCACTCTTCCTCTCTCACTTTGTCTCTCTCTTACTCTCTCTCTCTCTCTCTCTTTCTCTCTCTCTCTCTCTTACTCTGTCTCTCTTACTCTCTCTCTTACTCTCTCTCACTCTCTCTCTTATTCCCTCTCTTACTTTCTCACTCTATCTCTCTCTTACTCATTCTCTCACTCTCTCTCACTCTCTCTCTCATCCTCTCACACTCTCTCTTATTTTTTCTCTCACTCTCTATTTCACTTTCTCTTACTCTCTTCCTCTCTCTTGCTCTGTCTTGATCTCTCACTCTAACTCTCTAACGCTCTCTCTCACTTTCTCTCTCTCTTACTCTCTCTCTCTAACACACTCTCTCTCACTCTCTCTAACACACACTCTCTCTCTCACACTCTCCCTAACACACACATACTCTCTCTCTAACATCCTCTCTCTCTCTTTCTAACACTCTCTCTCTCTAACACACACTATCTCTCTCTCTCTCACTCTCTCTGACACACACTCTCTCTCTCTCGCACTCTCCCTAACACGCACACACTCTCTCTCTCTCTCTAACACTCTCATTCTCTCTCACTCTCTCCACAGATACTGCTTGCCCTGAGTACTTTCAGCATTTTCCGTTTCAACGCCAGATTTCCAGTACTTGCAGCATTTTGATTTTGTTTGATATTTAATACAAACTTCACCAGATAAACGTGTGAAACATGAGGCCTGGACGCTGCCTTGGTCACTTTGGAAGAAACTTTCTGCACAAATTATAGACTTGGTGGGGCGGTGAGGTGGGGGCCGGGGGGGGTGGCGGGGGGTGGAGGGGGGGGGGTGGTTTGGGGGATTGGGTTAGTGAAATCAAAGTGTAGGTTTTAACCAAAACTGTGTGTAATATTTTTGTGACACATCCATCTCCCACAGCGCGGCACAGGGCTGGTTTTAGGTGCTTGTATCTGGCATCAACAACTTCAAAATGGGTGCTCTCTGCGACACAAAACTCCAACCAGGGCTGTGTTGGTGCATTCTAAAGCAGGAGAGAGAGGTTACACCCTTCCCAACGTTTAGTTGGAGGAAACATGTTCTACATTCTCACCTTCATCAGTGGTCGAGGAAGCAAAATGATATGTTTTTATTTTGGTGACTGAAGTGGGTTCAGAGAGGACACATTGAGTTTTCAGTTTGTAACCGGAGCAGGTGAGGGGTGCTGGCTTCCTTCAGTCTGTATTTGGAGAGGGTGTGTGTTGGGGGGGTGTGGGAGCCCAGGGGGATAAATTTCATTGTTCATTGCTTGATTTCATTTCTCAGGAAATGAAGGAGAGAATATTGTTTTGCTTCATAATATGCACCGATTATTGTTCAAGTCTATTCATTTGAAGAGTAATGAAATGAATGAGCAAACAAGCGCAGCTGACTCGAAACGTTTCAGATCCAGTCCCGACAGCCAACTATTAATGGAGAAAAATCAATTCTGCATTACATAATCTGTCATTATCCCTGACCCTCTGAGTGTGAGCGTGATTACCAAGGCTGAATCAGAACAAAAATATAGAGCAGGGGTAGGAGTCGAGGGTTTTAACTGCACAGTGGGTAATGTTAGACAGTGCATTGCAATGGCATGTCTGTGAAGTTGCAATGTCCTATCCACTAACCCCTCTCCAGTGACAGAAACAATAACTTTGGAGGCACGGTGACACAGTGGTTAGCTCTGCTGCCTCACAGCGCCAGGTACCCGGGTTCGATTCCCAGCTTGGGTCACTGTCTGTATGGAGTTTGCACGTTCTCCCCGTGTCTGTGTGTGTTTCCTCCAGGTGCTCCGGTTTCATCCCACAGTCCAAAGATGTGCAAGTTAGGTGAAGTGGTCATGCTAATTTCTCCCTCAGTGTACCCAAACAGACACCGGAGTGTGGTGACTAGGGGGATTTTCACAGTAAGTTCATTGTAGTGTGAATATAAGCCTACTTGTGACACTAATAAATAAACTTTAACTTTACTTTAATGCATAGCACCTTAAACATAGGAAATGTGATAACCCCCATGACTTGCATGGGGAATCACTGACTGACCTCCCTGTAGGAACCGTTTAACACGAGCTCCCCGGGGATTGGTAATTAACTAACCAGGTGGAGCTCATATACTGAGTCCGGTATAAAGCAGGCCCCTGAGTGGGTCCATTATTCCATTTGTCCTGTTTGGGACCTGTCAATAGTAGTAGAGGCGGGTACAATTTTGTCTTTTAAAAAGCATTTAGATAGTTACATGGGTTCAATGGGTGAGATCCTAAATGGATATTTCTCATCAGTATTTACTCTTGAGAAAAGCATGGATGTTAGGGAACTTGGGAAAATAAATAGTGATGTCTTGAGGAGTGTACATATTACAGGAAAGGAGGTGCTGGAAGTCTTAAAGTGCATCAAGGTAGATAAATTCCTGGGACCTGATGAAGCGTATCCCAGGACATTGTGGGAGGCTAGGGAGGAAATTGCGGGTCCCCTAGCCGAGATATTTGAATCATCGATAGTCACAGGTGAGGTGCCTGAAGATTGGAGAGTGGCAAATGTTGTGCCTTTGTTTAAAAAGGGCTGCAGGGAAAAGCCTGGGAATTACAGGCCAGTGAGCCTCGCATCTGTGGTGGGTAAATTGTTGGAAGGTATTTTGAGAGACAGGATCTACAGGCATTTAGAGACGCAAGGACTGATTAGGGACAGTCAGCATGGCTTTGTGAGTGGAAAATCATATCTCACAAATTTGATTGCGTTTTTTGAAGGGGTAACGAAGAAGGTAGATGAGGGCAGTGCAGTTGATGTTGTCCACATGGGCTTGTGGCTTTGCTTTACTTTATTTTGTGCAATAAAGCACTGTTCCTTTACAGCCAACTCCCACGGTTATTATAGGAAACATCCCAAGGTACTTAAAGGAAGAGAAAAATGAATAACTATCAATAGATATAGGATTGGACACTCCGCCATAGAGGAGAGAGAGGTGGCTGAAAACTTTCATTGAAAAGATGGGTCTTTGAGATAATATAGTCATAGAGGTAGAGTCATAGAGGTTTACAGCATGGAAACAGGCCCTTCGGCCCAACTTGTCCATGCCGCCCTTTTTTTTTAAAAACCCCTAAGCTAGTCCCAATTGCCCGCACTTGGCCCATATCCCTCTATACCCATCGAACCCATGTAACTATCTAAATGCTTCTTGAAAGACAAAATTGTACCCGCCTCTACTACTACCTCTGGCAGCTTGTTTCAGACACTCACCACCCTCTGTGTGAAACAATTGCCCCTCTGGACACTTTTGTATCTCTCCCCTCTCACCTTAAATCTATGCCCTCTAGTTTTAGACTCCCCTACCTTTGGGAAAAGATATTGACTATCTAGCTGATCTGTGCCCCTCATTATTTTATAGCCCTCTATAAGATCAGCCCTCAGCCTCCTACGCTCCAGAGAAAAAAGTCCCAGTCTATCCAGCCTCTCCTTATAACTCAATTCATCAAATCCCAGTGGCATCCTAGTAAATCTTTTCTGCACTCTTTCTAGTTTAATAACATCCTTTCTATAATAGGATGACCAGAATTGCACACAGTATTCCAAGTGTGGCCTTACCAATGTCTTGTACAACTTCAACAAGACATTCCAACTCTTGTATTCAATGTTCTGACCGATGAAACCAAGCATGCCCAATGCCTTCTTCACCACTCTGTCCACCTGTGACTCCACTTTCAAGGAGCTATGAACATGTACCCCTAGATCTCTTTGTTCTGTAACTCTCCCCAACGCCCTACCATTAACTAAGTAAGTCCTGCCCTGGTTCAATCTACCAAAATGCATCACCTCGCATTTGTCTAAATTAAACTCCATCTGCCATTCGTCGGCCCACTGGCCCAATTGATCAAGATCCCATTGCAATTGGAGATAACTTTCTTCACCATCCACTATGCCACCAATCTTAGTGTCATCTGCAAACTTACTAACCATGCCTCCTATATTCTCATCCAAATCATTAATATAAATGACAAATAACAGTGGACCCAGCACTGATCCCTGAGGCACACCGCTGGTCACAGTTTGAAAAACAACTCTCTACAACCACCCTCTGGCTTCTGTCAAGAAGCCAATTTTGTATCCATTTAGGTACCTCACCCTGGATCCCGTAAGATTTAACCTTGTGCAACAACCTACCATGCGGCCCCTTGTCAAAGGCCTTGCTAAAGTCCATGTGGACAACATCAACTGCACTGCCCTCATCTACCTTCTTCGTTACCCCTTCAAAAAACTCAATCAAATTTGTGAGATATGATTTTCCACTCACAAAGCCATGCTGACTGTCCCTAATCAGTCCTTGCGTCTCTAAATGCCTGTAGATCCTGTCTCTCAAAATACCTTCCAACAATTTACCCACCACAGATGCGAGGCTCACTGGCCTGTAGTTCCCAGGCTTTTCCCTGCAGCCCTTTTTAAACAAAGGCACAACATTTGCCACTCTCCAATCTTCAGGCACCTCACCTGTGACTATCAATTATTCAAATATCTCGGCTAGGGGACCCGCAATTTCCTCCCTAGCCTCCCACAATGTCCTGGGATACACTTCATCAGGTCCCAGGAATTTATCTACCTTGATGCACTTTAAGACTTCCAGCACCTCCTTCTCTGTAATATGTACACTCCTCAAGACATCACTATTTATTTTCCCAAGTTCCCTAACATCCATGCTTTTCTCAAGAGTAAATACTGATGAGAAATATCCATTTAGGATCTCACTTATCTCTTGTGGATCCGCACATAGATGACCTTGTTGATCCTTAAGAGGCCCTACTCTCTCCCTTGTTACTCTTTTGCCCTTTATGTATTTGTAGAAGCTCTTTGGATTCTCCTTTGCCTTATCTGCCAAAACAATCTCGTGTCCCCGTTTTACCCTCCTGATTTCTCTCTTAACTCTACTCCTACACCCCCTATACTCTTCAAGGGATTTACTTGATCCCAGCTGCCTATGCATGTCATGTGCCTCTTTCTTCTTCTTGACCAGGGCCTCAATATCCCCAGTCATCCAGGGTTCCCTACTTCTGCCAGCCTTTCCCTTCACTCTAAGAGGAATGTGTTTACCCTGAACCCTGGTTAACACACTTTTGAAAGCTTCCCACTTATCAGACGTCCCTTTGCCTTCTCACAGACTCCCCCAATTAACTTTTGAAAGTTCCTGCCTGATACCATCAAAATTGGCCTTGCCCCAATTTAGAATTTCAACTTTTGGGCCCAGACCTATCATTCTCCATGGCTATCTTAAAACCAATAGAATTATGGTCACTGGTCCCAAAGTGATCCCTCACTAACACTTCTGTCACCTGCCCTTCCTTATTTCCCAAGAGGAGGTCAAGTTTTGCCCCCTGTCTAGTCGGGCCATCCACATACTGAATGAGAAATTCCTCCTGAAGACACTCAACAAATTTCTCTCCATCCAACCCTCTAATATTGTAGCTGTCCCAGTCAATGTTGGGAAAGTTAAAATCTCCGACTATTACCACCCTATTTTTCTTGGAGCTACCTGTAACCTCCTTACATATTTGCTCCTCAATTTCCCGCCGACTATTTGGGGGCCTATAGTACAACACTATCGAAGTGATTTCCCCCTTCTTATTTCTCAGTTCTACCCATATAGACTCAGTGACCGAACCCTCGGATATATCCCCTCTCGGTACGGCCGTGATGCTTTCCCTAATCAAAAGTGCAACTCCCCCTCCTCTCTTACCTCCTGTTCTATCTTTCCTATAGCATCTGTACCCTGGAACTTTGAGCTTCCAGTTCTGTCCCTCCCTTAGCCATGTTTCAGTAATTGCTACAATATCCCAGTCCCATGTACCCATCCATGCCCTGAGTTCATCTGCCTTGCCCATCAGGCCTCTTGCATTGAAATAAATGCAGTTTAATCTGGACTTCCCTTGCTCTCTGTCTTGCTTTTGCCTGATCTGTCTGGTACTAGGATTACTGACACTGCCTTTACTAATTAATGTGCTGTCTTTAACTTCTATGCTGTCCTCAACCTTCTCTTCTGTCTCCCTACTGCTTTGGATCCCACCCCCCTGCCAAACTAGTTTAAACCCTCCTGAGTGGCTCTAGCAAATCTCCCGACCAGGATGTTAGTCCCCCTCCAGTTTAGATGTAGTCCATCCCTCTTGAACAGGTCAGCCCTTCCCCAGAAAAGATCCCAATGATCCAAAAATCTAAATCCCTGCCCTCTGCAGGGATAAGTTTAAGTTTATTTATTATTGTCACAATTAGGCTTACGTTAACACTGCAATGAAGTAACTGTGAAAATCCCCTAGTCGGCACACTCTGGCGCCTGTTCGGGTACACTGAGGGAGAATTTAGCATGGCCAATGCACTTAAACAGCACATCTTTCAGACTGTGGGAGGAAACCCACGTAGACACGGGGAGAACGTGCAGACCCAAGTCTGTGACCCAAGCCAGGAATCGAACCCGGGTCCCTGGCGCTGTGAGGCGGCACTACTAACCACCATGCCGCAATTCCTAAAGGAGAGAGAAGGGGCGTGCCAAAGAACATGGCCTTGGCAGCAGGTGAACATATTTTGCATTCCAAGGCATAATACTCTTATCCTTGCAAAACTGTAGAAGTTCCAGCTAACTCACAGGGTATTGGCTATGATAAGGAACCGTCAACATACTGAAAATCGCAAAAGAAAGTCAAAGCCATAAATTATCTTCACGAACTGCTAAAACAACATTCATCATATCTTGTGCATAAATGGCTTTACATCAAGAGTTGAACTTATTTCAAAAGTTACAAGCCGACTGATGCATATGAATGTCACTCTGGAATAAATATGACACTGACTCGCTAAGTTTATAGCTTTAACAGACCCTATGAGAAAGAGGCACTGAAGGTTTTATTACTGACACCATTAGTTAAGTTCCATCAGCTCTGGCTCAATTGCGGGCTATAATAAATGAAAATTGCCCATGGATTTCTTGGGTGAATGAAATATGTTATGGAAATGTAAACTCAACATGTTTGATGTGTTTATTTTAAACAGTTTAACTGTTCCATGAAATGGCAGAGAGAGAGAGAGAGAGAGACTTAACACAAACAGGTTAAGTGCTTGCTGTTAACAACTGCAATTTCTCAGGTTACCTATGAGAAACCAATTGTATTTTGTCCTGGTTAGTTCAGTTTTTACTCTTTCTAACTCGAACAACATGAAGAGTGTACGGGTGGAGTGCTTGCTGCGTAAACCAACCGCTCACATGAAAACATCATCTTACAATAATACTCACCATGTGGTTGGCTGCTATAACATGTTAAATCGTGCAGTCAGTCAATCATTACACTTCTTTTAAAGCTGATCTTGTGGCTATTTAAGTACATTCCTTTCTAAATTTCATGCAACCAATTACATTCAGAATCCTGGACGTACCTCAGCCTTTTTTTTAAACAGTTGTAGTTAATTAACCTCGAAGATGCAGGATCGCCTGAGTATTTCCAGCGTTCTGTTTTCATTTCAGATTTCTGGCATCTGCAGTATTTTGCCTTTGCATCAGAGTTTTATGATCAGCCTGTCTCTCCCACATCGCACTGGTGGGTGATAGGAAAAAGGGAGGGACCTGGTTTTACCAGTTGGTCTTGTAAGAGGCCAAGACTGGAATTCTCCCACTCCGCCCGCCACTGGGATTTTAGCGGACAACGTGAAATTTAAGGGTTGCGGATAATGTGAAACCCCATTGACAGTCAGGCAGGAATTTCCGGCTCTTAGACCAGCGCAGCTGGAGAATTCCACCCCAAACTTTTACCTACCCATCGCAACGCCAGTGACACCGAGGACTCCATTAAAAGTAAAGTTTATTTATTAGGCAAAGTACTGTTACATTAACACTGCAATGAAGTTACTGTGAAAATCCCCTAGTCGCCACACTCCGGCACCTGTTCGGGTACACCGAGGGAGAATTTAGCACGGCCAATTCACCTAACCTGCACATCTTTTGGAGTGTGGGAGGAAACCGGAGCACCCGGAGGAAACCCACGCAGACACGGGGAGAATGTGCAAACTCCACACAGATAGTGACCCAAGCCAGGTCCCTGGTGCTGTGAGGCAGCAGTGCTAACCACTGTGCCACCATGCTGCCCTGAGAGATCCAAAGGTGATGACCGAGTGGTATTATCGCTAGACTCTTCGGGTGGAACTTTCCCGTCCCGCCTGCCATGGGAATCGTAGCAGGCGGGACACAGACCATGAAAAGGTCCGTTGACTTCGGGCGGGATTTTCAGGTTTTGGGGCGAGCGCGGCTGGAAAATTCCGCCCTTGGTGTTAACGTGCCTACAGGATTCACAAAAGGACAGAATCCCTACAGTGGCGGAAGGAGCCCATTTGGCCCGTCGAGTCTGCACCGATTCTTACCCAGGCCCACCCCATGTACTTACCCCACTAATTCCCCTAACCTATATATGTTGGGACACTAAGGGGCAATTTTTCATGGCCAATCCACCTAACCTGCACATCTTTGGATTCATGCATTCAAAATTACAAATCCATTAAGAGAAATAGAAAAGTTCCCAAAAATGAGGAGGACTTTTCCCTAATCAAGATAATATTTCTTATGCATACTATGAACCATTTTGATGCCAGTGACTGATTGGGAGTTATCTCCAGGGGCAAGCAGAAGACTAAGACACTGGGTCCAATTTAATAAGTTGCTTAACATTTTCTAGCCAGCACTCTCTGGAACGTCTATTCCTCATACCTTTCATGTTTATTGTCCTTGATCCCTTGTTGCTAACTGATACCAACTCAGCTGTAGGGAATTGTGACATGTGAAATGTTGCATAATACATGGCGACGCTGAAGTGATGGATTGTGTGCCTCAAACTCTGAATTCAGGTGTAGACTTAGATGAATGTTCAGCATGCAGCATCATAAGACAAGATGGAGCTTCTTTGCTTGTAAGAACTCCCCTGGTGGTTCCAAGAGTAAATGAGCCATCTGACATGGTACCGAGCCCTGCCAACCAAGAACAACCCCAGTTCAGTCACTGCTCCTAATCTCAGAGCGAGGGGCTGGTAGATAATTGGTTCCGCACCCCTTGTGTACGGAGGAGGAAAATCAGCTCCACATTGTTATCCAGTGATTCTTGATGGAAATTGCAAGTATCTGGACAGCAAATTAGGAGAAGGATGTGATCATCTAACGCAAGAGGAATTGAACATAAAAGTAAGGATATTATGCTTCAGTTATACAGGGAATTGTGAGACCACATTGAATCATTACAGTGCAGGAGGAGGCCATGTGGCCCATCGAGTCTGCACAGACCACAATACCATCCAGACCCCATCCCCATAGCCCCACCTATTTACCCTGTTAGTCCCCCTGTCACGAAGGGGCAATTTACTATGGCCAATCAACCTAACCCACATATCTTTGGGCTGTAGGAGCACCCAGAGGAAATCCACGCAGACATGGGGAGATTGTGCAAACTCCAGACAGAAAGTCACCTGAGTCTGGAATTGAACCTGGGTCCTCGACGCTGTGAGGCATCAGTGCTAACCACTGTGCCACCAGGCTGCCCCATCACGAGTGTGCAGTTTTGGTTTACTTATTTAAGGAAGGAGGTAAATGCTTTAGAGGTGACTTAGAGGAGCGTTACTAGATTGAAACCTGGTGTCACAAACCACACTGATGTTACCTGCGAGACTGTTCCAACTTGAAACACTGGTTTGTGGTGGTGTACAGTTTTGTTTTTGGAATGGTGTGAGAAGTCATGTGAAACCCACAGTGAGAATAACCAGCCCAGTCATCGTGTAGCAATTTGTAAAGACTATTTATTAAACTAAAGAAAAGACAAATGCTCATGAAATGGCTATAATACTCAAAGACAATTAAATATTACACACACAGTTTGTATAGAAATTACCCCTTGTTCTGAGATATATCTGTGATTCCTGAACTTCTCATTCCCAAACAACATCCAAATTTAATAAATCTGTAAGTCAAATCCAGCTTATAGTTACCACACAATATAAGGTAGATGATTGAGTCTGGAAAACGTCTATTCCTGGTCCAGCAAATATATTTAAAATGCCTTTGCGGAGGTTCCTGCATTACCCTGGTTCTAAGACTTCTGAGATGTTACAATATCTTTCTGCTCTTTGATGTTACAATATCTGCCTGCTTCTGCAAGTGCTGGTGGGCGATTATACTCTTGTTCCTCTTTGATTCTCTCCTCTATGTAATTGGGCTGTCTGTATCTCCCACATTCCTTGGCTCTTGAAATTAGCATCTGTATACCTCCACTTATCTCTCAGTCATCTAGATAAGTTGTTTCCAGAGATTATAGCTATTAACACCCGATTCTATCTAGATGCCTGCTAATCTTGTTCCTGGGAAAGGTCCCATCTCACCATCCCCTCTGAATGTTAGCTACTGCTGTCGTGAGGCAGGTCCCTTCTACTTGTTGCTGGGCAGGTCACGTCCTAGCAACCTTTGTTAAATTATTTTCCCCGCTGTTACTGCACAGATCCATGACACCTGGAATGAGTGTGTTATTTTATGAGGAAATGTTGGATAGGCTGGGCTTGTTTGCACTGGAGTCTCAAAAAGTGAGGGGTGACTTGATTGAAGTGTATAAGGTCCTGAGTGGTTTTGGCAAGGTGGACGTGGAGAGGATGTTTCTTCTTGTGGGTGAGTCATGAACTAGGGTGCATTGTTTTAAAATTAGGGGTCGCCCTTATAGGACAGAGATGAGGAGAAATGTTTTCTCTCAGAGGGTTGTGCGACTTTGGAACTCTCTGCCTCAGAAGGCGATGGAGAGGGGCTGTCATCGAATGTTTTTAAGACAGAAGTAGATGGATTCTTGCTAGTGAAGGGAATCAAAGGGTATCGGGGGTAGATGGAAATGTGGAACTCGAAATGCAAACAGATCAGGCATGATCTTATTGTGTAGAGCAAGCTCAAGGGGCCGAATGGCCTACTTCCATTGCTATTTCTTATGTTCGCCAATGATCGCTACTTAGGTTTATGAATGAAGAATGGACTCTTGGATGAAGACAATCAGTACTCATAGAATTGCATCTCAATGTAATTTGACACCTCCAGGGAATGGGGAGAACAGAATGGGAGAGACACAGAACAAAATAATATTTGAAAACCTTTTCATCCCCCATGAGAGAGGTATAAGAGATCAGTTCAAATCTCATGCCAATACAGGACAGATTCTCTGATTAGGTGCTGCAGGCAAGGATCAATGGTTCAGGGAAGGCTGATTAGGAAACTGATGGACAGAAATTCAGGACAATTTCCCTTTCCAGTCCTTCCTCTAAGAATGGCCTGGAGTGCCCGATTGGGAAATCAGCTTTGCATCATTCCATTTATCTACCATTGTTTGCACAGTGCAGCCAATGCTTCCTTGATAATTCCCAAGTTAACAGCAGTAATAAATTTAATCTTGGAGCAGAGGAAATTCTAGATGATATTGTCCATCTCATTTGCTACCTACAATCTTGGGGAAATGATAATGCAGTTGTTGGCTTGCCGAAGCAATTGATCACGATCAATAAATCCAGAAATGACAATGAAAAACAGCAGCGGTGCGGAGCTTTTGGAATCATAGATTATTTGTTTTTTCTCTTGAAGTTTGTAATCTTCTCCCCCAGTTGGCGGTGGATACTGGGCAAGTTGCAGCTTTCAAAACAGATCACTAGGTATCAAGGGACATGGAGCAACAGCTAAATCGTGGTGAAGTACAAATATGCCATGAATGGTAGAGCGGGATAGAGGGGCTGCATGGCCTCCTTCTGTTGCTATGTTCCCAACTGTAATGTTCACCACATGTAACATATCAAATTACTTGTACTGTATTCCAAAATGTTATTTTCTGAAAGAAAATGTTTTCTGTCTTAACATTGTGTCTACTTTTGTCTTGGTCCAAATACACAGTTGATGAAACTAATCCGGTGAACAATCATTTAAAAATGAAGGGAAACAACTTTACTTTCTAACTTATCATGGTTTCAGTTCCAAATAAGCAACATTATCTTACAGACTTAAAATTTCACTTTAAATGCAGTTAGCAACCATAAATGTACTTGCTATAAGGAGTATAGACACTATTGAAGCTTTGAGAGAGAGATTTAGGTCAGAATCTTACCATTGTTCATGTCGACGGGATTTTTCCATCCTGCCATAGTGAACGGAACTTTGGCTGGCCTAAGGCTAAAATTATTTGAAGTGATTTGTGTGATGACAGTAGGTGTTATAGATATATATATGTTATGTTTAAGGGGAATGCTTTAAATTTCAGCTTTTTTGGGGGGCAGTTGGTATGTCTGGTAGGAATGCAGCTCAGATGCTGGGAGAACAGAATAATTATTCATTTTAGCCATATAGTTTAGTCAGGAAAGAGCTAATAGATTTTTGTTTATAGATGAAAATCCCCCCTGGGGTTTTTGATGAGGTTGATTGACAGGGTCATGTGATAATGTGGTTAATGAGAGGAGCTAGGTTTGTAGCAGAGAAACAGCTTTTAGTTCTGGCTGGGCTTTGTTTAAAAATAGAGGTCTGCAAGTTGTTCTAAAATTCAAAATCTCTCTGGCTCATGGCTTCAAGACTGCCCACGCCCCTTATAGCAAGTATATTTATGGCTGCTAACTATATTGAAAGTGTAATTTTAAGTCTGTCAGAGAATGTTGCTTATTTGGAATTGAAGCAGTGATAAGTTAGAAATTAAAATTGTTTCCCTTCATTTTTTTAACTATTGTTCAACTGTTGAGAATTAAGTTGCTTCATTTTGTTAAGAGTTAAACTGTGTTATTCAATAAAGTTTGTTATACTGTAAAAGATCCTTCATTTGTCAGCAGAATTACCCCTGAAGTGAATCATCCTATCCTTACATTTATGCCAAAATAGAAAAAAATCATTAGGGTCTAGTCCTGCGTCCTAATAAAGTTGGGGTTCTGGTCCAGGACCCTGATATATTACAAATATGATGTGAGAAAAAATCTTTTCACACGAGTGTTTGGGGTCTGGATTGCACTGCCTGGAAGTGTGGGGGAGGCAGGTTCAATCGTGGCATTGAATAGAAACAGTGTGGAGGGGTATGGGGAAAAGGCAGGAGAAATACACTAGGTCATGATGCTCATTTGGCGAGCCGGGGCATCACGATGGCCGTAACAATTCTGTGATTCTGTGAATTCACTGTATACATAATTCAGTTATTTAATACTAAGTTTATTTTTGTTAAGGAGAGAATGGAGTGACAAAACCTTTTTGGCAAAATGGAAAAAAATGATGCTCATGTAATTAGGTAAGTCCTGGTTTTGCCATCCATTTGCCCATTAACTATACAATAAAGGGGCTAATTTCGATGCCAAGTCATTGTCTTATACAGGCCTCAACCACCATCAAGCTGCTCATTAAAGATCAGATCAGGCTCATCCTTTCACACTCTCATCTGCAGTGTTACAAGGACACACCCAACATGAACAGCAAGGAAAGCAGAAAACATTTTCTCCTGGAATAAGAAGAGTTATTGAACTGTTTCCAGATATTGGCCGGAATTCTCCAATTTTCTTCACCCCGCCACCCCGCTGACAGTGAGAATGGAGAATTTGGCGCTCGGCCAAATCTTCGTTCACTGCAGCGGGACTGGAGGATCCCAGCCTTGGGCAAGCTCAGAGAATTCTGACCACTATCTGGTATGACAGAGGCTAGTTAACTTTCATTTGGAATTCAACCTTGATAAGTGTGATATAATGTCTGGGATTCTCCCAGTCTGCTACGCTGCTTGGATAGCACAGCAGGCCGGGAGACATCAGCGGGGAACCTTTAGCGAGACCGGCGTCTGGCCGATTGCAAGTTTCTGAGGCCCTTATTTTTGTGTATCTAGCTCCGCATCAGAAATCAGTGCAGGGCTGATTGCCATATGGAAATTGCTATTTTTATATGATTAGCGGGCTCTGAATGGTAGTCTCCCAACACCCCCCACCCCCCCCCCCTCTCATCCCCCCAACGGGAGAGGTTCCCCCCAGTGGGATTTACAGCTGCTCCCCACCAACAGGGAACAGGCATACTCACCCCGCTGATGGGGCCAGAGGCCATAGAGTCCTCCCCGGGAATTTGGGATAAGGGGATTGCCCATCTGGCACTGCCCAAGTGGCACACTGGCACAGTCCACCGGGCACCAGGCAGTGCCAAGGGGGTGGTGCCAGACTGGACAGAGCATACTGGGGGTGATATGTGGTTGTGGAGGTCCCATTGCCAATCTACAATGGGATTGGTGGGGGAAGGAGTGAGGGGGTGATCGGGCTGGCCATCAGGGGAGTCGGGGTCTGGTAGGCCAGTGATTGGGGGGGTTTGGGAGGCCATCGATCAGGTGGGGGAGGCCAGCGATTGGTGAGAGATGGGTCCTGGGAAGATATCGGGAGGCCGGCGATGAGGGGATCAGTGCACATGCGCCAATGCTCCGACTGAGAGATCGGCGCTTGCACACTGGCTGATTCAGGCCTCTCCAGTGAGAATAGACCCCACCACCCATTTTTCAGCATGAATCTCTCTGAGGCACGCTGTGTATCACAGAGTGCTGGAGACTCATTCAGGCAAGTACGTCCAAAAAACGGATGGGAAAATCTCCCAAGGAGGAATGGAGGGATCTGGGTTAGAGATAACCAAATCACTAAAAAGTGGGGATACAAATTAATCAGACCATTTTTAAAAAATCAATGCCCTGGGATTAATTTCCTGAGAGGGAGAATTGAAAAGCAGAGAAGTTATCTGAAACTTCTATAAAACCTTGAGTACTGAGTACTATGAACAGTTCTGGTGTTCATATTGTAAAAAGGATGCAGAAAAGATACAAATAAGCTTTACCTGTGTGATTCCAGAACAAAGAGGCTGTGCTATCAGAACAGGTTTAATAGGTTGTGGTTCCGATCTCTAGAAAAGAGTGATCTGCCGGAGGTCATCGAGATTATGAAAAGTTTTGACAGGGTAGATGTAGATAGATGATAGAAACCCTACAGTGCAGAAGGAGGCCATTCAGCCCATCGAGTCTGCACTGACCACAATCCCACCCAGGCCCTACCCCCACATATTTTACCTGCTAATCCCTCTTAACCTACGCATCTCAGGGGCAATTTTTAACCTGGCCAATCAACCTAACCCACACATCTTTGGACTGTGGGAGGAAACCGGAGCACCCGGAGGAAACCCACGCAGACACGAGGAGAATGTGCAAACTCCACACAGACAGTGACCCGAGCCGGGAATCAAACCTGGGACCCTGGAGCTGTGAAGCAGCAGTGCTAACCACTGTGCTACCGTGCCGCCCATGTAGAGAAGATGTTTTCATTTACATGTGAGACCAGAACTAAATAAGTTTTTAAGTTTATTCCTTAGTGTCATAAGTAGGCTTATATTTATACTGCAATGAAGTTACTGTGAAAATCCCCTAATCGCCACATTCCGGTGCCTGTTCGGGTACACTGAGGGAGAATTTAGCACGGCCAATGCACCTAACCAGCACGTCTTTCGGACTGTGGGAGGAAATTGGAGCACCCGGAGGAAACCCACGCAGACATGGGGAGAACGTGCAGACTCCGCACAAGCCGGGAATCGAACCCTGACGCTGTGAGACAGCGCTGTGCCACCTTGCTGCCCACTATAAGTCACTAATAAATCCATTGGGGGGATACAGGAGAAAATGTGTTAATCAGAGAGGGGATTAGAATGTGGATATCATCTGAATATCATCAGAAATGGCGGTATGTTCATGTACACTTAGGGGGTCTGAGTTGCTGTAGCAACATGTACTTTTTTACATGTATGTTGCAGTCTGAAGTTACGGATAATGATGACAGAGGCTCCAACTTTCCTTCTATCATAGGACTGACCAAGAATCTCTTCCGCTTTTACCACCTGCGAGTGGAAGATTGATACTCAACCTGCTTGACTGTGTTATGAATAGTTCCTTGGTTCAGAGGTAGGGACGTTACCCATAGTGCCACAAGATCCATCTCCTATCATAGGGAATGATAGCAAATAGCATAGATAGAGTTAAGGGGAAGTTAGATAAGCACTTGAAGGAGAAACAGTTAGAGGATTAAGTTGATGAGACGAGTTGAAGAGGGGTGGGAGGAGGTTTGAATGCAGCATAAACAACGGGACAGATTTACTGGGCAGAGTCATCCATTTCTGTGGTATAATTATTTGGCAACGTTTTGCGTAGGCCAGCTCTTGAGGTGTTCCAACCAATAGTATTTCCTCACCCACTATCATCAACGGCATCCTGTTTGTGGGAATTTGCTCTTTATTCCCCACACAAAGTTATTGTATGAAAAAGTGATATATTTTACGTTTCTGGGAGGTGTGATAAGGTGCTTTAAAAATGTAGAGTTTGTTTGTGCAACGTTTATGATCACCAGCATCAGAAACGCAGACGATAATGTTTGGAGATGTTTTTGAAACTCAGTACTCAGAGGGTTAAAAACAAATGTGTGCGGTGGGGGTGTGGAAGTGCAAAATTGCAATCGGCACAGACAAACAGAACTTGAAAAATGCTCAAAGCAAGTTGTTTTATTTCTGAATGGTTATGGTTGTTATTTATAGCATCAGTTCTGAGTATCACTTGTAGCAGTTTCTTGCAAAATTCCCTGTAACTGTGAACTCTTCAATCACTTCCCCCTGAAAATCCATTGTATTTCTCACCGGAAGAAGAGTTTTTTTATTAGTGACATAAGTCGGCTTACATTAACACTGCAATGAAGTTACTGGGAAAATCCCCACACTCCGGCGCCTGTTCGGGTACACTAAAGGAGAATTTAGCATGGCCAATGCAACTAACCAGCACGTCTTTCGGACTGTGGAAGGAGACTGGAGTACCTGGAGGAAACCCACGCAGACACGGGGAAATGTGCAGTCTCCACACAGACACTCACCCAAGACTGGAATCGAACCTGGGTCCCTGGCGCTGTGAGGCAGCAGTGCTAACCATTGTGCCACCGTTGTCATGGCCTGAATATTCTTTTTTTTGTCAAAATGATAGTGATTTTCCTGCTGTACTACTGCCCACAACACCCCCAAAAAATATTTCACGGGGATTAGAGATTGTGAAACAAGTACTTCCTGGATATGGATATTAGCAATGATCAATTTAACCACCAGACTGGACGCACCTGCAATAGGAATCCTTGCACAGCCTGAATCATTAATCCAGGAGTGCAATGGTCAATCATTGGCCAAGCGTTTCTAGGTGACCGTTGAAAACATCTCGGTTCCCAGGTCCCTTCCTGTGCGTGCTCAGTGCTGAAACGATAACACAAACTTGTCTTTCCTCGGAAGGGCTTGAACATATAAAATTATCTTGAAAGCCAGTCAATAATAAGGTTAGTCTAGGTTCAAATGTTGTGGCAAACTGCCTCAAAATGCCGTTCAAATTAAAACAAAAATAGTCAGACACCTAAAGCTAAAATAATTCCGATGAGAGAGACTAAAGGAGCGACAAAAAGATGTTTCAAAAATGTAATATAATGTTTACAGTATATTAAATGTAATATAATATACATTATATATTGATGTATATTGATGTATATTAATGGTTAATATACATTAATATATGT
This sequence comes from Mustelus asterias, assembly GCF_964213995.1. Lineage (NCBI taxonomy): Eukaryota > Metazoa > Chordata > Chondrichthyes > Carcharhiniformes > Triakidae > Mustelus > Mustelus asterias. The sequence goes on along the minus strand of NC_135824.1, from coordinate 19,697,410 downwards.
TATATATTTACATATTATATATGTAATATATAACATGGTTGGCTAAATCTAATGTTGTGGTAGCATAGTCTGCAATTATACAGTTTGCTGATGACACCACCGTTGTGGGTCGGATCTCAAACAATGACGAGACACAGGGAGAGATAGAGAATCTGATGAGCTGGTGCGATGACAATAATCTCTCCCTCAATGTCAACAAAACGAAGGAGATAGTTATCGACTTCAGGAAGTATAGTGGAGGGCATGCCCTGGTCTACACCAGTGGGGATGAAAGAGAAATGGTCGAGAGCTTCAAGTTTTTAGGTGTCCAGATCACCAACAACCTGTCCTGGTCCCCCTGCGCCAACACTATAGTTAAGAAAGCTCACCAACGCCTCTACTTTCTCAGAAGACTAAGGAAATTTTTCATGTCTGCTACAACTCTCACCACCTTCTACAGATGTACCATAGAAAGCATTCTTTCTGGTTGGATCACAGCTTGGTATGGCTCCTGCTCTGTCCAAGACCGCAAGAAACTACAAAGGGTCGTGAATGAAGCCCAATCCATCACTCAAACCAACCTCCCATCCATTCACACTGTCTACATTTCCCGCTGCCTCGGAAAGACAGCCAGCATAATCAAGGACCCCACTCACCCCAGACATTCTCTCTTCCACCTTCTTCTGTCGGGAAAAAGATACAAAAGTCTGAGATCACGTACCAACCGACTCAAAAACAGCTTTTTGCCTGCTGCCATCAGACTTATGAATGGACCTACCGCGCACTAAGTTGATCTTCCTCTACACCCTAGTTATGACTGTAACACTATATTCTGCACCCTCTCCTTTCCTTCTCTATGAACGGTATGCTTTGTCTGTGTAGCACACAAGAAACAATGGCCGCGATTCTCCCATTGCAACCCGCAACTTTTCTGGCGGGTCATGGTGGGAGATGAGCGTCGCCGGCCTTGTTCCGGGATTTGCGCGTGCGCCGGGAACGCATGTGCATCTCGCAGAGCCGGCGAACAGTCGCCAGTCAGGTCACGCTGGAAACCAGCAGGAAGGCAGGTAAGTAATTTGAATTTTTAAAAAATGTATTTTAAATATGTTTAGCAGGTCATTATCGGGAACTTTCAGGTCGCGATCGAATCTCCCAGCCCGCCAGGAGTACTTCATTCCAGCGGGGTTCAGACTAGCTCCCCATTTTTGGGGAACTAGCGGGAGACCTCGCCGGAATGAAGGGGGGGCAATCGGGGCCCCCAGGGGGTCGGGCGGTGGGGGGTGATGCCCCCTGGGCATGGGCACCCTGTCAGTGCCAGCCAATGCCCCCTGGCACTGCACAAAGGGCAAAGTGCCCATACCAAGGGGGCACCTTGGCACTGCCCATCGGGCATCGGGCAGTGCCAAGGGGGCGGGGCATATTGTGGGCAGGGCTTGGGGCAATCAGTGGGGGTCCCACTGCCACTCTGCAGACAGGATTAATCTGGGATGGCGGGAGGGCAATGATTGGGGCGGGTTGGGGTGGTCTGCCGAGGGGGGCCTGCCTCCCGGGGGAGGTCTGACTCGGGGGGGGGGGGGTGGTGTCAACAGAGGGAAGTGGGGGGTTCTGCCGGGATGGGGGGAATTGCCACTGCTGGGGGTGCTGGGCTGTGCATGGGGGCGCTCCGGGAAAGGTGGAGTCAGGGCGAGCCCGGGAATTACTGTGGGGGCCACGATCGGGCCGTGGGGCCGTGGAGGGGCAGCACTGCAGGGGTCCCAGGCTGGCCAGCAATTGGGCTGTCCAGCAAATGGGGAGTCTGACAGATCGGGACCACTGTGCATGCGCAGAGTTCCAGAACTGTCAAACTCCGGAGTGAATAGGCCCCGCCCCCCCTGGGTTTCTAATGATATTCACGACTGGGTACACAGAGTGGGGAGACTCAGGTGAGAAACTGAACTGACACAACAGTCGGGATCTAGAACAGTTTTCCTGCCAATTCAGCACTTTTCGGAGAATCGCCCCCAATATTTTTCACTGCACACTAATACGTGACAATAATAAATCAAATCAAATCAGTGGGGCATGGAGTTTATGGCAGTATTAATTTCTGAGCCTTTAGGTAGATATTCAACTAGGGAACAGAAGATTGATGTAACAGGAGGGGCATTATAGTGGAATATCAATGTGTTTTTTTAATTCTCTGCCAAATATTTTCTATTTTATCTTCTGCTAGTGCTGCCCAGTTCTTCTGGCTCTATGCCCTACTCCTTTTTCACATTCCCTATCCTTTCTCTCCTGATAAAAATGCAGCATAGTAAATCTGCTCGACGATTTTATCAGTGGAGCACTTACTAACCCTCTGAAGTTTATGCCAGGGTTTATAACACTACAATAGATAAAATGCCCAGGTTGCAAGTGGCTGCCGTGCTATCAGGGTTACATAGTGGGATATGCTTTCCTTGATGGAGGTTGCAATGAAGGGTATATCCCAGAGGAACATCTTTCTATATCACTGACCTGCAGTGATCTACAGCTGTTTTATTACAAATATTTATAGAGGGAATAAGTCACCTCGACAGATACATTGAACAGGATAGATTTCAAAACAGAAGCTTCAAAATATCCAATAAGCGTGGTACTCTTACGTAAGTTTTAAAATACAGAAACTAACCATTTTACTGGATATTAAGATTGTGATACCACGGGTCATATCCCTGTCAGACTAACACAAAGGCAACTTTATTCCTATGGCTCTCACATTGCACCAAAAAGGGCATAAAACACTCATGTCAAAGTTTAAACTTTAAAGAGTAACCACCAGTGACACATTTAACGCTGTGTTAGGAATGTCTAAAACATTGCAATGTTCAGGTTGTTCACTGAATATTTGGGAAGAAATGTTCATAGAGAATCCCTACAGTGCAGAAGGAGGCCATTCAACCCATCGAGTCTACACCAACCACAATCCTACCCATAACCCCATGTATTTACCCTAGCTAGTCCCCCTGGCACTAAGGGACAATTTAGCACGGCCAATCCACCTGACCCTCACACCTTTGGATTGTGGAAGGAAACCGGAGCACCCGGAGGAAACCCACACAGACACGGGGAGAATGTGCAGACTCCACACAGACAGAGACCCGAGGCCGGAACTGAACCCGGGTCCCTGGTGCTGCGAGGCAGCAGTGCTAACCACTGTGCCACCGTGCCTTCACCGTTCATTAATGAACATCCTCATATGTCATTTTAAAATATTCTTGAAGAGTGAAATTAAAAAGGGGAACGGTGAGTTGAATTAGTCTGTAGAATATGCAGGCTGAACATTCCAATGGGAAGCATATTTCAAAAGGAGGAAACATTTTCAAACCGACAAATTACTGCATTTATGAATCCCGCATGCATTCTTTTTGTCAAATATTTCTGTGCTGTGACAATTGATACCTTACAGAGGAAGGCACAGAATAAGATGGGGATGGCACGGTGTCACAGTAGTTAGCATAGCTGCCTCACAGCATCAGGGACCCAGGTTCGATTCCCAGCTTGGGTCACTATCTGTGCGGAGTCTGCCCCTTAGTGTCGGGGGGACTAAATAGGGCACATGCACGGTGTTATGGGGAAAGGCCCTGGGTGGGATTATGGTCGCTGCAGACTTGATGAGCTGAATGGCCTCTTTCTGCACTGTAAGGATTCTATGATTCTGTGAAGATACAAGCTTCTGAGGTAGATTGAAATGTTGGTCTAAACCAGAGAAAGAGAGAAAACAAAGAGTAATTATAAAATGTAGGATTCCTGTCCAGGCAGGCATTTATTAACCATCTCTAGTCCCTCTGAAAGGGTGACTGTAACTGAATGCCTTGTTAGGCCATTTTGGGTGCCAACTACATTGGTATGGAGCTGGAATGATATGGAATCATACAGCACAGGAGGAGAATATTCACACTGTGGGCAGGATTATCCAGCTACGCTCACCCCAAGACGGGCAAACCCCACCTGAGGTCAATGGACCTTTGCGTGGTTCTGTCCTGCTCGCTACAAATCCCATGGCGGACAAGATGAGAAAATTCCACCCATTGTGTCTGTACATACACTTAGAATTAGTTATCCAACTGATTCCACTTCCACCGCACTTTCTCCACAGCCCTGCATGTTTTCTCCTTTTCAAACATATATCTTATTCTTTTTTGAACACTGCTATCTAATCCGCCTCCACCACCCTTTCAGGCAGTGTTTTCCAGATCATTACAACTCAGTATGTAATAAAAAAGGCCTTTTTATTTCCCCTGATTCATTCTCCAAGTCCACACAGGGTAAAGAAGGCAGCTTTCCTTCGCTAAAGAATGCTCCTGACCCAGCTGGGTTTTTAAAGCAATCCAACAGCATCATGATCACTTTTACTGATGCCAACATTTGGTGGCACAGCGGCACAGTGGTCAGCACTGCTCCCTCACAGCATCAGGAACCCAGGTTCGATTCTGACCCTGGGTGACTGTCTGTGTGGAGTTGGCACATTCACCCTGTATCTGCATGGGTTTCCTCTGGGTGCTCCCGTTCCCACCCACAGTTGAAGGATGTGCAGGATAGGTGGATTAATCATGGTAAATTGACACTCAGGGCCCGATTTCACCATCACGTTGTGCCCGTTTTCAGGCGCAAAAACTTGGTAAAGTTGGGCGTGATGCAAGTAGTGTGATGCCCGTTCGTTCCCCCTTTACCAAGAGCCGAAAATGGCCACCGTCAGGACAGCACCCGAAACAGGCACGACGTCAATTTAAATGCATTTGCATGCATTAAATTGACTTAATGGGTTGCACGCCCAAACTTACCGGCACTTCCCCCTTTACCACCACGTTCATCCATCCAGACTCGACGCGAAACAGACATGGTCCGCAAAGGTCCGATTCAGGCGCTCCAGCTTCTGAGGAGGTAAGTTCAGAGCTTCCGGCGGCTCTCTGACTCAGATCGGTGGTGGAGGGAGGGAAGCAGGTCAGATGGCTCTCTGGTGGGGGAGGAGGGGGACGGGTCAGATGGCTCTCTGGTGGCAGGGGGGAAGTGGGTCAGATGACTCTCTGGTGGCAGGAGGAAGGCGGGAGGGTGCAGGGGCAGGGGGGGGGGGGGGGTCCGCTGCCACTCTGTATGTGATCGGTGGGGAGGAAGGAGGCAGATCAGATGGCTCTCTTACTCAGAATGCGGGAGTGGGTGGGGCAGGGGCGGGGGGCAGGGGGGTCCGCTGCCACTCTGCATGTGATCGGTGGGGGGATGGGGGGGATGGGGGCCCATGACCGGACTGGGTAGTGGGGGGATGGGGGGATAAGGGGGTCAGTTATGTTATGGGGGTGGGGCAATGCCTGTGGGGGCCAGGTGGAAGGCATTATCTGGCCCAGGAGTGATGTCACAGTAAGAAGTCTAACAACGCCAGGTTAATGTCCAACAGGTTTATTTGGTAGCAAAAGCCACTAGCTTTCGGAACAGGCTGTTCCTTCGTCAGGTGGGTGGAACAGCCTGTTCCGAAAGCTAGTGGATTTTGCCACCAAATAAACCTGTTGGACATTAACCTGGTGTTGTTAGACTTCTTACTGTGTTTACCCCAGTACAACACTGGCATCTCCAGACACACCGGGAGTGATGTAGCAGGGGAGCATTTCTCTACCTTTTTTTCTGCGCATGCGCAGTTGGAGGTGCCAATCGGAGCTGCAGGGTTTGGGGCATGTTAAACCTCACCCACAAGCTTCTGCAGCACGATTCAGAATCGCTGCTATTTGTTCAGGCAGAGTGTGTATGGGGGCGCCTGAGAACAGGTCTAAAAGTCAGATCTGAAACACTCCCAGTTTCAAGTCCGCCCAGCACTTAGAATCAAAATGGTAAAATAGGGCCAAAGGTCTGTAGGTTAGGTAGATTGGCCATGCTACATTACCCCTTCGTGTCCAAAGATGTGTAGGTTAGGTGGATTCGCCATGGTAAAGGTGCGGCGTTATGGGGATGGGGCGGGGAAGGTGGGCCTTGGTAAGATGTTCTTTCAGAGAGTCAGTGCAAGCACAATGGGCCGAATGGCCTCCTTCTGCACTGTAGGGATCCTATGATAACTGAAATTCAAATTCTCAGACTGTTATGGTGAGGTTTGAACTTACAATCACTGGATTGTTCATTCAGTTAAAAGGGATCACAAGTTGACTGTGTCAGACTCACTGCTGGGATATTGCTGCTTTCAGTGTATGTAAATGGCCTGGAGCTGGGGGCAGAACCAAAGCTTTTTAAAAACACAAAATTAAGAGAGGTTTCAAGCAATATTGAATAGATAAACCAAAGGGATCTGGGATAAGTTGATGGGAAGATGTTTCTGATGAGTAAAATATTATATCTCAGGTGAACAAATGAAAAGGAAAAAGAGCTTGCATTTATATAGCATCGTGCACAACTTCAGAACATCCTAAAGTGCTTTACAACCTGTTAAGTACCTTTTGAAATGTCGGCTAGAATTCTTCAACCTTGCCTGTGGCTCGGATATTCCAGTCCCGCGGCTGGGATACTCCAGTCCCGCAGCTGGGATACTCCAGTCCCGCAGCTGGGATACTCCAGTCCCGCAGCTGGGATACTCCAGACCCATGGGTGGGATACTCCAGTCCCGCGGCTGGGTTTCTCCAGTCCCGCTGCTGGGTTTCTCCAGTCCCGTGGCTGGGTTTCTCCAGTCCCGCGGCTGGGATACTCCAGTCCCGCGGCTGGCATACTCCAGTCCCACGGCTGGGTTTCTCCAGTCCCGCTGCTGGGTTTCTCCAGTCCCGCTGCTGGGTTTCTCCAGTCCCGCTGCTGGGATATTCCAGTCCTGCTGCTGTGAATGGAGCTTTCGCTGAGCCACAAGTTCTCCATTCTCGCTGTCAGTGATGGTGGGGCATACGAGACTGGAGAATTCCGACTGTAGTCAGCTTCCTACCATAGGAAACAGTGCACCCAATTTACACACAGTATGTTCCGACAAACAGCAATGTGGTATTGAGCAGATAATCTGTTGTTATGATGTTGATTGAGGAATTAATGTTGGCCCAGGCACTGGGGAGGATGCCCAAGCTCACCTTTGAAATAACGCCCCATGGGACCTTTTGAATCTAAACCAGAGAGCTGACATCTCAATCCAAGAAGATGAGACCATGGAGGGGAAACATTGTAAATTATAATGCTGTAAACGACAACACAAGAAATGTCTGGGGGCAAGACTCATGACATCAGTAGCCAGCATGGGGAGATAGCAAGGAAATCTATCAGATTTGGAGTTTGGGCGGCATGGTGGCACAGTGGTTAGCACTGCTGCCTCACAGCGCCAGGGACCCGGGTTCGATTCCAGGCTTGGGTCACTGTCTGTGTGGAATTTGCACATTCTCCCCGTGTCTGCGTGGGTTTCCTCCGGGTACTCCGGTTTCCTCTCACAGTCTGAAAGACGTGCTGGTTAGATTCACTGGCCATGCTAAATTTTCCCTCGGTGTACCCGAACAGGCGCCGGAGTGTGGCAACTAGGGGATTTTCACAATAACTTCATTGCAGTGTTAATGTAAGCCTACTTGTGACACTAATAAATAAACTTTATAGTTAAAATGATAGAACACAAATTCCAGGAAATTATAATGGGTACGATCTTACCAGCCCTTAACGCCACCCTCCTGCTGCAGCGAGGTTGGAGAATTTGGTGTCCAGCCAAATCTCCATTCACCGCAGCAGGATGGGAAATCCCACTGGCGTGAATGGCCATAGAATTCCGGCCAATGAGTCTGTATTGAGTTTAAAAATTGGCAAGTCATGTTGCAGCTTTATAGAACCTTAGTTAGGCCGCACTTGGAATATAGTGTTCAGTTCTGGTCGCCACACTATCAGAAAGATGTGGAGGCTTTGGAGAGAGTACAGAAAAGATTTACCAGGATGTTGCCGGGCATGGAGGGCATTAGCTATGAGGAGAGGTTGGAGAAACTTGGTTTGTTCTCACTGGAGCGACGGAGGTTAGGGGAGACCTGATAGAAGTCTACAAGATTATGAGGGGCATGGGCAGAGTGGCTAGTCAGAAGCTTTTTCCCAGGGTGCAAGAGTCAATTACTAGGGGGCATAGGTTTAAGGTGCGAGGTGCAAGGTTTAAAGGAGATGTACGAGGCAAGTGTTTTTACACAGAGGGTGGTGGATGCCTGGAACTCATTGCCGGGGGAGATAGTGGAAGCGGATACGGTAGTGACTTTTAAGGGGCGTCTTGACAAGTACATGAATAGGATGGAAATAGAGGGATATGGTCCCCGGAAGGATAGGGGGTTTTAGTTCAGTCGGGCAGCATGGTCGGTGCAGGCTTGGAGGGCCGAAGGACCTGTTCCTGCACTGTAATTTTCTTTGTACTTTGTACATGGCGTCAAAATGGCCAAACATCGCAGCATGTTAGAGACAGTGCAGAGAATGTCGGCCTAGTTTGAGGTTTCTGAGCTAGCGGGAGAAATTGGACAGCCTGCAAGTATTTATGAGGAGCGAGGGTCTTGGGGGGAGATTTTGGATCGACTGCCCAATTTTCCTTCAATTTAATCTGATAATGGGCTGCCATTTTGCTGCGGTTTGCTTTACACCTGTACTGTAGTTGAATGTCCTGCTCATTGCTCAAGTTAAGGGAACATATAAACTGAACCCCCAGAAATATGTTTAAAATTTCAATAAATTCTAAGCTCATGCTTAGAAAAGACAAGTACTGAGATGGTATAAAATTAATGACTTTACACAGACCAGTAAATGTGCAGGATGAAGGCAATAAAGTCCAATAGTGTGGAAACTTTACAGAATTGAATGAATATTTGATGGAATGGGTGATGGAGATGGATGGGCTCATGGGTCTAGCCAGATAGGTTGTGTTTTTCTATTGCCCTAGGAATGGTAATAACATTAATAAGTGATGTATTAACAGGAGGATTGGCATGTCCAAAATGTTTTACACAAGAGAGTGGAGGGATTGCTGAAGGTATTGCCCTGTGGTGGTTAGAGAACAGCGAGGATAGATATTCTCTGCTGGGTCACAGGTTGGGCCGTGTTGTGAGGATGGAAAACCTCGGCCAAATCACTGGAAGACCAGATCTCCCGGAAATGGAAATCAAACAGCTGACAGAATAAGAGTGAAGTGGAAAATCCCAGGCATGTCACATTGCAACAACTGGTTGAGATGGAAAAATTCAGTTGGAGAACAAAATGGTCTCTGCAGCTGTATCACATATGAACATAGAATCATGGAATCCCTACAGTGCAGAAGGAGGCCATTCAGCTCATCGGGTATTTAGTGTGGCACCGACCACAAACCCACCCAGGCCCTATCCCCGTAACCCCACGTAAGTCCGAACAAATGAACTAAAGTTTAAAGTTTATTTATTAGTGTCACAAGTTGGCTTACATTAACACTGCAATGAAGTTGCTGTGAAAATCCCCTAGTCGCCACACTCCGGCGCCTGTTCGGGTACACTGAGGGAGAATTTAGCACGGCCAATGCACCTAACCAGCACGTCTTTTGGACTGTGGGAGGGAACCGGAGCACCCGGACAAAACTCACGCAGACACAGGGAGAACGTGCAAACTCCACACAGACAGTGACCCAAACCGGGAATTGAACCCGGGTCCCTGGTGCTGTGAGGCAGCAGTGCTAACCACTGTGTCACCGGAAGTAGGAGCGGCAGTAGGCCACTCGGCCCCTTGAGCCTGCTCTGCCATTCAATAAAATCATGAATAATCTGACTTATAGCTTCAGCCCCACATTCCTGCCTACTGATAACCTTTCACCCCCTTGTTACTCAAGAATTTACCTAGCTCTGCTTTATAAATATTCAAAGACTCTGCTTCCATTGCCTTTTGAGGAAGAGAGCTCCAGAGACTCAGCAACCTCGGTGAGAAAACATTTCTCCTCATCTCTGTCTTCAATGGATGGCCCTTTCTTAAACAGTGACACCTCGTTCTAGATTCTCCAGCAAGAGGAAATATCTTCGCCACCCTGTCAATACCCCTTAGATGTTTCAATCAAGTCGGCACAGTGGCACAGTGGGTGGTTGGCACGATGGCACAGTGGTTAGCACTGCTTCCTCACAGCTCCAGGGACCTGGGTTTGATTTCTGGCTAGGGTCACTGTCTGTGTGGAGATTGCACATTCTCCCCGTGTCTGCGTGGGTTTCCTCCGGGCCCTCCAGTTTCCTCCCACAGTCCAAAGATGTGCAGGTTAGGTTGATTGGCTATGCTAAATTGAACCTAGTGTTAGGGGATTATCGGGTAAATATGTGGGGTTATGGGAATAGGGCCTGGGTGGGATTGTGGTCGGTGTAGACTCGATGGGCTAAATGGCCTCCTTCTGCATTGTAGGGATTCTATTTTTTAAAAGTCACTCCTTACCCTTCTAAACTCTAGTGAATACAAATCTAGACAGAATTCTCCAGTCCCGCTCACTCCGCTATCACTGCCAGCGAGAATGGAGAACTCCAAATCTCCACTCACAGCAGCAGGGCCAGAGAATCCCAACCTTGGGCGAGGTCAGAGAATTCCAGTCCCAACCTTTCCAACCTTTCCTCAAAGGACAACCCACCCATTTCTGGAATTAGTCGAGTAAACCTTCTCCGAACTGCTTCTACACATTTACGTCTTTTCTTAAATAATGAGACCAATAATGTACATAAAATGCCAGATATGTTCTCACCAATGCCCTGTGCAACTGAAGAATAACCTCCCTTCTTTTGTAATACATTCCCCCAGCAGTAAAGAGCAACATTCAATTAACTTTCCTAATTACTTGCTGTACCTGTGTACCAGCCTTTTGTAATTCATGCACTAGGACACCCAGATCCCTCTGCACTTCAGAGCTCTGCAATCTCTCACCATTTAGATAATAAGCTCCTCCTTGTTCTTCCTGCTTAAATGGACAATTTCACATTTGCCCACATTATAACCCATTTGCCAGATTTTTGGCCATTCACTTAACCTGTGTCCCTTTGTAGCCCCCTTACAACCTCTTCACTGTTTACTTTGCTACCTATCTCTGTGTCATCAGCAAATTTAAAAATCATTCCCTCAGTCCCCTCATCCAAGTCATTTATATAACTTGCACAAAGTTGAAGCCCCAGCACTGATCCATGTGGCACACCACATGCTACCAACTGGAAAAAGGCCCATTTCATAGAATCCCTACAGTGCAGAAGGAGATCATTTGGCCCATTGTGCCTGCACCAACAACAATCCCACCAAGGCCCTATCCCTGTAACCTCATGTATTTATCCTGCTAGTCCCCCTGACACTAAGGGGCAATTTAGCATGGCCAATCAACCTAATCTGCACATCTTTGGACTGTGGGAGGAAACCGGAGCACCCGGACGAAACCCACGCAGATACGGGGAGAATGTGCAGACTCCACACAGACAGTCACCCAAGGCTGGAATTGAACCCACTGTGCTACCATGCTGCCCATTTATGCCAACTCTCTGTTTCCTGTTAGTTAGCCAATCTTCAATCCAAGCCAATCTGTTACCCCCTACACTCTGAGCTTTTATTTTCCACAATAACCTTTGGGATTGCATCTTATCAAATGCCTTCTGGAAGTACAGTTCATCCACAGGTTCTCCTTTATCCACAGCACATGTGAATCCTTCAAAAAAACTCCAATAAATTGGATAAACTTGATTTTCCTTTCACAAAACCAAGCTGACTCTGTCTAACTGTCCTGAATTTTTGATTCTTGATCTGTAGCTATTGCACCTTCATTGAAATATGTGACAGACCAACACTAGGGGTAAGATTTGTTATGCTCAGATACATTGCAAAATCATTTGTGAAGATTCCTTCTGCTTGCTGCCCTTTGTGACCTGGTAAATAGAGTTTAGATGAGTGCCTTTATAATTTCACCAGAGAAAACCTTCAGGAATGCTTCTGCATTGCAACTGGATAGATTCTTGTTACATGTCACGGCTAGGTATTAAGATCTATTCATCCTCTTTGTTGAACAGAAATGCACACAAGTGGTTGTAAAGTGAAGGGCAGGATTGAAATAGCAAATAATTGAATTTCAGAAGGGTAATCATGAGAATGATTTACCATGGAAGAGGAGAGAGGGGAAGGAACCATTGAGATGATCATCATTTACAGTAATTACAACGGTTCTTAACACACCACAACATGTGGTGAGGGATGGGAAAGGTAAGCTTTGGTCAATGCATTGTGGCTTGTGGTTTATCAGAAGGTAGTTGCCAATTGTGACAAAGCAGGTCAAGAGATTAATAGCATGAAATTAGTCGTTTGGAATGCATATAATTTGCAGCAAATGAAATTTTTCCCTCAGCATGGTGAATCACATCATTGAACTGCTCCTAAGTGCAAAATGTCTTCAGATCCGGGCAATTAATTTGCATTAATATGACACTCAGTGTTTTCGGAACAAGCATAATTCTGCATATATATCTTGATGTTCACTCCGTCAACCAGTGGCTTGATTGAAGTGCATCGGCCCAGCTTCAGAATTCTACTCCAGTCTATTTTGGTGCATTCCTAGACAAGTCCAATCCAATATTGTCCACTTTGGTATTAATTTGTCTTTTCAGCTATTTCAACAAGAGAATAGAGTCTGTGCCCTCTGCTGCTACTGAGCTCAGACCCATCCGTCATTTTATTGAGCTGCTGGGAACAATATCCCAGGATTCTTTGCTCATAGATTGGTATCCTTTGTGACCACAAGACTGAATCTAGAAAATTCTATAGATTTTTTTTTTCTCTCATCCGTATCCATTGAGAGTATATATAATGCTTGGGTCATTTTGCCAAAATATTGGCAGTAAACAAACAGTCCCATTAAATGACAGAGTTCCATGGAGCATTTTGCTCTAACACGCAGGAATTTATCCACTATTTATTTTTAAATATATAAAAGTTCAAGTGGCACAGCATTTGCACATTTTCTGATCACTTACTGATTTTTCCCCCACCTCTCGTAGATTATTATCCACCGCACTGAAGCAGTGTAAATATATAAACTCACAGAAACGAGGGCTCCCCCACTCCACTCAAGCCTGTGTACAATCCCAGTATCAGTAATGCAGACACTGAATTAATAAAAGGCAGCAGGCAGCCAGGCAGCAGTTCTTAATTCTATCTATTGGTATTTCCTGCCTGCCCTCAGGGGAGACAGCCTAAACCCTGGACATTCAGACCAAGAAAATTGCTCTGGCCTTGGCTGGACTAATAGAAGTCAAAACTTCAATCAGACGCTTATTAGTTACTGTGCAGACATGGTATGCGGCATCTGTATTGGCAGCAAATTCGTACAGTGGTGGCTTTTAAAGCTGTACTCAACAATACTCCCCCCTCCGCCCTTTTTTCTTGGCTCAATATAAGGTCAGCCCACAGGTCATTGATCAGGATGAAGACAAAAATCTAACTTTTGTGTAAATTGAATGTATATCAGATAGCGAGGAAAAAAAACATTGGCTGCTGATTGATAATTAAAAAGAAGTTCTATTTTAGTTTTTTTTTTCAATTTCCTCTTGTCACTGATTTCATTTTCTGTATTTCTAATATTGCACAGGATGTTTTCCTTCCAGGTGGTTTTATGCCGTTCCAAGATTGCTTCGAGGATTATTTCCTTTGAATCAGGAATTCCTTTTTTTTGTACAAGCAATGCATTCAGCGAGTGATCTTCCCTGTAGCTTGTGTTTTCATTTCTAGTAATGATTTCTAGTACTCTGCCATTTGTGTAATAGCACATATATCCTCTTCTCTCCCGACCTTCATCTGTGAAGCCTGGTCACTTTTCAGCGTCCTTGTTAAGTGTTAACCTTTCTGTCATTCCTTATTTTCAGTCTGATTGCTGCCCGGGCAATAATTCTGCCAGTTTCCCTCTGACCTCCTGCCTCTGAACAGTTTTTATAAAGTGACTGGATGGCAGATGTGTCTGTTAAGCTGATTGGTAATTTTGCTAATTGAACCTTGCTTATTCTTTGACAACACTTCTCCTGACCAGAAGGCCATGAGGCTGTTTGCATACAGAGCAGGTATCCGATTTCTCCCAGTCAGTAACAAGGAATCAGAGACTCGTGCGGATTGATTCCCAGCCCCTCGTTCTCGCTGAACGGCTTGCATATGCAAAAATCCAGCGTGGAAGCACGTTTGCCTGGGTTCTGACGGGGTGTGCCAGAATTCCATGTGATGTGCGCTGGCTGCAATTTGATAATTTATTATTGATTCACTCGCAGCTTGTCAATCTGGGGAAAGCAGTGGAACCAACGTTGATAGACAGGAAGAGGATTGGACACTGGCTGTCCAACTAGGAAAGCTCATCTCGAAAATGAACTTAGATGAGATTGTGCAGGAGGATAAGAATAATTGATGGTTGTTTCAGTGAAGTGGGGAGGTTAAAAAAGAAAACCCATGTGCATTCATCCTCGGATTATGCCCAAACACAGCACTTTATGAACCCACACTTTATTAGATTTGTGCTGCATTTCCGCATCGTCCACGTGCTGTGAGCTCCCCCCTCATCCCACCCACGAACGCTCAGAAATAACTGATGTTCCCTTTCAATGTGGTGCACTTTACAACCAATAATTAGCGCTGTAATTGGCCCCTTCACAGGATTTTAGTCAACAGAAAAAAATCACTTCACTGACAGTCAGCTGAAGTTAAAAACAAAAGTGAGGTAAAGTGAGAGAGTCGTTGCTGAGAGACAGGTCAACTGCACACTTCCTGGGGTTTAGCTCCCTGCTGTTGAACACCTGGGCGGCACAGTGGTTAGCACTGCTGTCTCACAGCGCCAGGGACCCAGATTCGATTCCGGCCTCAAGTTACTGTCTGGCCGCAATTATACCGTCCCGCCCGCCACGGGAATCAGAGCGGGCGAGGGGCCATGGAAAGGTTCGTTGATCTCATGAGCGAGGCCATAAAATCTTCCCGGCTCGGGTCACTGTCTGGGTGAAGTTTGCACATTCTCCCCATGTCTGCGTGGGTTTCCTCCGGGTGCTCCGGTTTCCTCCCACAATCCAAAGATGTGCGGGTTAGGTGCATTGGTCATACTAAATTGTCCCTTTGTGTCAGGAGGATTAGCTGGAGTAAATGTATGGGGGTTATGAGGATAGGGCCTGGGTGAGATTGTGGTTGGTGCAGTCTCGATGGGCCGAATGGCCTCCTTCTGCATTCTCGGATTCTATGATTCTATGAAAATCCCACCCTCTGTGTGGAGTTTGCATGTTCTCCCCGTGTCTGCGTGGGTTTCCTCTGGATGCTCCGGTTTCCTCCCACACTCCAAAGATGTGCGGGTTAGGTGGATTGGCCATGCTAAATTGCCAAGTGTCAGGGGGACCAGCAGGTTATGGGGATAGGGCCTGGGTGGGGTTGTTGTTGGTGCAGGCTCGATGGGCCAAATGGCCTATTTCTACACTGTAAGGATTTCTATGATTCTATAACATGGTTACTATCCAGAATCCATTTTTGAGTTGGGGGGGGAGGGGCCGATCAGTACAGTACAGAAGCGCTCACGGCTTCTCTCCATTGCTCAATATATTTCCAACCCTTTGCCAGGACAGAATAAATCTCATTACTTCAGTCTCCCTAGTTTAAGTCACGATAAGTGGAGATGGCAGCGAGAAGATATGAGAGCTCACGTGTGTTTTACCGCACACTTGACCAATAGATGTTTGAATGTGCAGGATGGGATGTTATTGCAGGCTCTTGCTGAAGCCTTAAGACAAGAGGATTTGATTAAAAGGAACAAAACACATGCCACTGTGAATGAAGTCTATCACATCTTGCAGTAAAGCATTCCCAGTGTGTGCACCTGCTTCTCTCTCCTGATGACAGTGTTGGTGCATTTTTTTTCCAATTACCTCAGGATTCAACGCCACGCACTGCATGCTGGGATGAGTGTGTCCTGAGTGAAGATTTAATTGTGTTCAGTATTTCACTCTACCTTTGGCCTGCAGTTGTTACAGATTTTATATTTAATCTGCCTGTTCTCTGCACAGTAATCTGATGATAAAAGAACAGGACGGTTTCTTACAAAAGCTACAGCCACCCTTTCACTGCTATTTGGAATATTGAGCTTTATGCAAGCACAAGGCAAAAAGGGATGATGTGAAATCATAGCCATCAAGGAATAGCCACCGAAAATCTCCATTCTCCTTCTCCGCATTCACCGGATTCTCCGGTGCCGCTGAGAGTGAATAGAGTTTTGGCTGGAATGTCAAATTCTCCGGCCGGAACGTTACCACCGTTCGCGCCGGCGGGATCTTTCTATCCCGCTGCAGTGAACGGAGATTTAGCTGGGCGCCAATTTCTCTGATTCCCGCTGCAGCGGGAGTGTGGCATGCTCGGCCGGTAAGATCGCACCCTCCGTTCTCACTTGTAGCAAAGCGGGCACGGGCAAGTTGGGAGAATTCTGCCCAGAGTTTCGCATTATTAAGTACGAGGAAAAAGTGAGCTTAGTAAAATAGTTATTGCAACATGATTTGCATGCCGAGGGACTCCAATTCTATAAAGTACACAACGTCATGTTAATTTCCCCCCATCCCTGCCCTCACCGTTCCCCTTGTCTAGGGTTGCCAACCCTCCCGGATTGGCCTGGAGTCTCCAGGAAATGGCATTCAAATTTCCAGGACGCTGCTGTGGGAATCCTGGAGAAATATCATCGGGACATTAACACAGGGTTGTCATTTTTGTCATTTTCTATGAACATTTCTCTTTGCCGGGAATAAAAATATTGTAAACGGGCAGCAACAAAATGGTTGCGTAGCTTACAGTCAAGCATCCTCCAATTGGGTATTGAGTCTTTTTGCTTTCCAGTTGACGAAGGAAGGCAGTGCCCAAGAGTGGATATGTTGGCTGGCTATTGGTTGGAGTCTTCCTGGTTGTATCACAGCTTGGTATGACTCCTGCTCTGCCCTAGACCGCAAGATACTACAAAAGGTCGTGAATGTAGCCCAATCCATCACTCCAAACCAGCCTCCCATCCATTGACTCTGTCTACACTTCCCAGTGCCTCGGAAAAGCAGCCAGCATAATTACGGACCCCACACACCCCGGACATTCTCCCTTCCACTTTCTTCCATCGGGAAAAAGATACAAAAATCTGACGTCATGTACCAACCGACTCAAGAGTAGCTGCTTCCCTGCTGCCATCAGATTTTTGAATGGACCTACCCTGCAGCTGTGATTGTAACATTGCATTCTGCACTCTCTCCTTTTCTTCCTGATGTACGGTGTGCTTTGTCAGTATAGCACGCAAGAAACAATACTTTTCACTGTGTACTAATACATGTAACAATAATAAATCAAATCAAATCAAAAACAAATAAATCATGTGATGAAATCTTCATGAATTCATTCAATCAGAGTTGGCAACCCAAACCACTAACCCTGCCAGTTAGGCCCCTACATGTTATTCACACATCGAGTCGCAGACTTTTCATAATAACATGAATCTTACTTCATTATTACTGGCAAATTGCTTACTTATGAAAAGTAATAGACAATGTACTGGTGCTCCCCCACCCCCCTCCTAAACTCAATCCCTCCAAAGGTTCTATTACAAAGTGCTTAAATGTTCCCTTTCAGGGGACCAAATATGAAGGACAGTGAGTAATGAGATTCAAATGTGGCCTTCAGAAGGCAATACAACATTCTTTTTCATATCACTTGTTACATAGAGACAAGGAAGATAGGAGCAGGAGGAGGCCATTCGGCCCTTCAAGCCTGCTCCGCCATTCATCACCATCATGGCTGATCATCCAACTCAATAGCCTAATCCTGCTTTTTCCCCATTCGCCCCAAGTGCTATATCCAGCCGCCTCTTGAATACACTCAATGTTTTGGCATCAACTACTTCCTGTGTTAATGAATTCCACAGACTCACCACTCTTTAGGTGAAAACATTTCTCCTCACCTCCTTCCTAAATAGTCTACCCTGAATCCTCAGACTGTTACATTAGAACAAACAGCACAGACTATCCCTTGAGCAAGGACAATACCTATTTACTCATGTTTAACATGCAGAAAGTTGCATCATTCCCGTCCATCAACCCATCTCATTAAGCATGGTTTTCATTTTAAACAATTACGATTGATATTTCCTGAACATCCTGAAAGCCCGAGAGCTTCCAAACGGGATGGAAATGTTAGCACAGAAGCAAAATGCTGTGGATGCTGGAAATCTGAAATAAAAACAGGAAATGTTGGAAATACTCAGCAAGTCTGGCAGCGTCTGTGGAAAGAGAAACAGAGTTACGGGTGGAATTCTCCCATCTGAGGCGAAATCCTGTAGCAGGGGCGGGAGTGTGGAGTGTTTCCCACAGCGGAGGCTGGCAGGGAAGTTTGTCAGGCACTCATCTGCATCCCAGTAGCGGGATATGAATCAGTTTCACTCCGGCCTCCAGTGGGTTTCCTGGTCTGCCATGGTGGGGACTAGAGGAAGATCCCATAGGAACTTCACACCGGTGTAAAACCAATTTTTGGACTCCTGACAAATTCCCCACCCCCCACCATCTGCCAGTGAACCCACCAGTGGAGTCATGGGAGAATTCCACCCAACATTTAATCAGGAATGGCAGATGGAGTTTAGTTTAGATAAATGTGAGGTGATGCATTTTGGTAGATTGAACTAGGGCAGGACTTACTCAGTTAATGGTAGAGCATTGGGGAGAGTTACAGAACGAAGAGATCTAGGGGCACAGGTTCATTGCTCCTTGAAAGTGGAGTCACAGGTGGACAGGGTGGAGAAGAAGGCATTCGGCATGCTTGGTTTTATTGGTCAGAATTTTGAATACAGGATTTGGGACGTCTTTGAAGTTGTACAAGACATTGGTAAGGCCACACTTGGAATACTGTGTACAGTTCTGGTCACCCTATTATAGAAAGGATATTATTAAACTAGAAAGAGTGCAGAAAAGATTTACTAGGATGCTACCGGGGCTTGATGGTTTGAGTTATAAGGAGAGTTGGATGGACTGGGGCTTTTTTCTCTGGAGCGTAGGAGGTTGAGGGGTGGTCTTATAGAGGTCTATAAAATAATGAGGGGTATGGATCAGCTGGATGGTCAATATCTTTTCCCAAAGGTAGGTGAGTCTAAAACTAGAGGGCATAGGTTTAAGGTGAGAGGGGAGATATATAAAAGTGTCCAGTGGGGCAATTCTTTCACATGGAGGGTGGTGAGTATCTGGAACAAGTTGCCAGAGGCGGGTACAATTTTGTCTTTTAAAAAGCGTTTAGATAATTACATGGGTAAGATGGGTATAGAGGGATATGGGCCAAACGTGGTCAATTGGGACTAGCTTAGGGATTAAAAAAGGGGCAGCATGGACAAGTTGGCCGAAGGGCCTGTTTCCATGCTGTAAACCTCTATGACTCTATGAGGAATGAAAATGCTTTGAGGTGTAGAGCTTCCAGCACAGAGTTCAATGGGACAATTAAACCCTGCAGAATGGATGAGAAATATACTCCAAATTACTTGCTTACCAAAGTACATGAGACTACATTAAATTGAACAGTTATACAACCTTATGTATGATTCAGACTAATAATATTTAATTAATATGGTTCTGAGCACAATATTTTCGAAGAAATGGTTTTTAACTCTGAAGGCATGCAAAAAGATGGTCAAAGAGAGATGAAATCTTAGAGTGAATGGATACTAGTGTACAAAGATTATGTTGTACAATGTTTCATAGAGTCATAGAATCCCTACAGTGCAGAAGGAGGCCATTCGGCTCATCGAGCCTGTACTGACAACAATCCCACCTAAGCCCTGTCCTCAGAACCCCATGTATTAACCCTGCTAATCCCCCTGACACTAAGAGGCAATTTAGCATGGCCAATCAACCTAACCTGCACATCTTTGGACTGTGGGAGGAAACTGGATCGCCCAGAGGAAACCCATGCAGACATGGGGAGAACATGCGAACTCTACACTGTCACTTGAGGCTGGAGTTGAACCCAGGTCCCTGACGATGTGAGGCAGCAGTGCTAATCACTGTGCCACTGTGCCGCCCAGTGGGATAGGGTTTGATGCCCGGTATTTAATAACATAATAATATCCCATCAGTCCAACACTCAAATGTTCATATGACTTTAAGAAGATAACATTGAATTTTTCCACACAAGTTGCGGTATAACTTTTGAAGATAGATTTTTAAAATGGAGGGTTTTTGGTAAGCCCCAAGAGCCTTGATTTTGAATCCAATGAGAAAAAACCTTTTAGACTCTCACCAGCTCAAAGTGGGAATCATGTGGAGTGAGAAGAGACTCAAGTGACATTCTGCTGGTTCTTTCCTAATACTGTTACCTTAACGGACATTTAGATGGTGGTAAGCAGAGCTCCGAGCATGGGGGTAAGTTAACATGCTCAAGATAAAACATTTGCTTGGCCGAGGCGTAATGCACAGTTGACAGTAAAGTTTATTTATTAGTGTCGCAAGTCGGCTTACATTAACCTTGCAATGAAGTTCCTGTGAAAGTCCCCTAGTCGCCACCTGTTCAGGTACACTCAGGGAGAATTTAGCATGGCCAATGCACGTAACCAGCACGTCTTTCGGATTGTAGGGGCATTACCACTGCACCACAGAGCCTCCATATTGTATGCCTACTGAAGGAAAGTAGCACACATCTATTTCATGCATTTTATGTCCTCAGAATATCTCAACATCCTTCACAGCTGAAAAAATACTTACTGTTGAAATGTAGTCATGCTGGTTTTATACACAAGCAATGCAGCTGATTTGCAGACCAGCAAGGACTTGGAATCCCTGCAGAACCATAGAACCTCTACAGTGCAGATAGAGCCTATTCGGCCCATCAAGTCTGCACTAACTCTCCGAAAGACCATCCCACCCATGCTCACAACCCCCACCCTATCCATGCAGTCTCACTCATTTTACCATGGCTAATCCACCTAACCTACATACATTTGGACACTATGTGGTAATTTAGCATGGCCAATCCACCTAACCTACACATTTTTGGACTGTGGGACGAAACCAGAGCACCCGGAGGAAACCCACGCAGACATGGGGAGAACATGCAAACGCCACACAGACAGTCACCCAAGGCCAGAACTGAACCTGGGTCCCCTGACGCTGTGAGGCAGCAGTGCTAACCAGTGAATGATTAATTTTTGGCGTTGCCTGAGACTTTGCTTTAGCCCAGCAAACTTGGAGAGTTCCCTGCTCTTTCTTGAATGGCACCACACCATCTTTAATCTTCGCGATGTTTCATAGAATCATAGAAACCCTACAGTACAGAAAGAGGCCATTCGGCCCATCGAGTCTGCACCGACCACAATCCCACCCAGGCCCTACCCCCATATCCTACCCGCTAATCCCTCTATTCTACGCATCCCAGGACACTAAGGGGCAATTTTTAGCATGGCCAATCAACCTAACCCGCACATCTTTGGACTGTGGGAGGAAACCGGAGCACCCGGAGGAAACCCACGCAGACACAAGGAGAATGTGCAAACTCCACACAGACAGTGACCCAAGCCGGGAATCGAACCCAGGTCCCTGGAGCTGTGAAGCAGCAGTGCTAACCACTGTGCTACCGTGCCGCCCTTTAAGACAGTGATATTTATTTAACATCTCATTCAAAAGGTAGCGCCCCTGACAATGTGACACTCCCTCAACACCACACTGGAGAGTCAGCCAAGGTTATATACTCAAATCTGGAGTAGAACTTGAGCCCTCTTGTTTCAGGCAAGAGCACTGCCAACTGAGACTTGCCACCACATCACAATTTATTGAATTAGCTGGCATTTTAAATGCACGGGATCCACAAAGGAGAGTACCTTCCCAGTCTAAATGGTCCCAGTTAATATATTGTTAGTGTGGCTCACACTGTGGAATGGTACACCATTATTTTTGGAACAGGTGCCTAGAAATAGCATTCCAAACATGACTCCTGTTGATTATACAGTATACCATCCAATAACTTTACTGTGAAAATAGTACACCATGACTTTAGCATAATGAATGCTTATATTAAACTAGTGGTGTTCCACAGGGCTCTGTATTGGGACCTCTGCTGTTTGTGATTTATATAAATGATCTGGAAGAAGATGTAACTGGGGTGATCAGTAAGTTTGCGGACGACACAAAATTGGCAGGACTTGCAGATAGTGAGGAGCATTGTCAGAAGCTACAGAAGGATATAGATAGGCTGGAAATTTGGGCAAAGAAATGGCAGATGGAGTTCAATCCTGATAAATGCGAAGTGATGCATTTTGGTAGAAATAATGTAGGGAGGAGCTATATGATAAATGGCAGAACCATAAAGGGTGTAGATACGCAGAGGGACCTGGGTGTGCAAGTCCACAGATCCTTGAAAGTGACGTCACAGGTGGAGAAGGCGGTGAAGAAGGCATATGGCATGATTGCCTTTATAGGACGGGGCATAGAGTATAAAAGTTGGGGTCTGATGTTGCAGATGTATAGAACGTTGGTTCGGCCGCATCTAGAATACTGCGTCCAGTTCTGGTCGCCACACTACCAGAAGGACGTGGAGGCTTTGGAGAGAGTACAGAGGAGGTTTACCAGGATGTCACCTGGTATGGAGGGGCTTAGTTATGAGGAGAGATTGGGTAAACTGGGGTTGTTCTCCCTGGAAAGACGGAGGATGAGGGGAGACTTAATAGAGGTGTATAAAATTATGAAAGGCATAGACAGGGTGAACGGTGGGAAGCTTTTCCCCAGGTCGGTGGTGACGTTCACGAGGGGTCATAGGTTCAAGGTGAAGGGGGGGAGGTTTAACACAGATATCAGACGGACATATTTTACACAGAGGGTGGTGGGGGCCTGGAATGCGCTGCCGGGCAAGGTGGTGGAGGCGGACACACTGGGAACGTTTAAGACTTATCTAGATAGCCATATGAACGGAGTGGGAATGGAGGGATACAAAAGAATGGTCTAGTTTGGACCAGGGAGCGGCGCAGGCTTGGAGGGCCGAAGGGCCTGTTCCTGTGCTGTATTGTTCTTTGTCTTTGTTTCTTTGTAAAGAGCGAGATTCTGGCAGCATAAGGAAGGAAATGGGCGCAAAAAAATATTGTTCCATCTAGAGTTCTTACCAGTTTACAAAGGCTATAGCTATACACTCCAACTCACTAAAAAGGGTAATTTATTTAACTAGATTTAAAAATTCAGATACAGTGCTGCCTTCCCAACCCCCAACACCGTGCATTTTCCTGTCACTCTGTTTGGCCCATTTCTGTATCATCAGTACAAATCTGATTATTCCTTACAGAACCAATCGAGCAATATTCTAGCTAGATGGAGCGGCTTGTCATGATTTTTGCAAAGGTTACTATGTATGCTATAGTTATAAGGTGGCTGACAGGCACACACACACGCTTAATAACACAGGAGAGCCCTTTTTGAGCAGTCTTTTTCCTTATTTTTAGCTCAATTGTTTTTATTAATCATATATCAAGACAAAGGGTTACAATACCAAAGACTGAATATATGTGTGGTCTGACTGCTAATAATCATGTTAGAGACAGCGCTGTAATCGTTACAAATTATTGTGATAGATCACAAGTGGCCCATATTTGATTATTGGTTCAGTGATCAATATTTTTCTCGTTCTTCTCTTTCACTTGCCCTTTACCTTCGCCTCTCCCCCCACCCCCCCCTCACTATGTCATATCCACTATCTCGTGTTTAACCCCATAAGCTGTGAGTGATGTTCGTTTCTCTCTCTCTCTGTTAATGGTGGCGCCATTTACAAAGTGGAGAGTGAATGCGATGCGAAAGCTTTAAAGCACTTGCTTAATTTCTGCAAGTTTGATCAGGCGGTCAGAGTCCTGCCGATGGTGCTGGGACATCTTGTGTCGCCACCTATGACCCCGGATTCTGTAACGCCGCCAACCAGGAAGGTGGGTCTTTCCCATTTGCCGGCCTCAGCAGGTCACCTAGCAAGCTCATTTTCCAACTATGACCAACTTCACATGATCCCGTGCCGTAACCGTGGGTCTTGGTACAAAATAAAAGCACTGAGTAAGTTCATAATTACCCTCGGTGAGCTTTGCAATGGATGAGTCAGTGTATATTTAAATAAACTCATCTTTGCACAAAGACATTTTCTCCCAGTCTGCAGATGTCATTCTTAATAATGCAAAAGGGGCATTCAATCGAAAAATAGTACCTTTTGGTGAATGTTTTTATCTATATACTTTTTAGATTTGATTTGGTTTATTATTGTTACACGTATTGGGATACAGTGAAAAGTATTGTTTCTTGCATACTATACAGACAAAACATACCATTCATAGAGTACATAGGGGAGAAGGAAAGGAGGGTGTGCAGAATATTGTGTTACAGTCATAGCTAGGTTGTAGAGAAAAATCAGTTTAATATATGGTAGGTCCATTCAAAAGTCTGATGGCAGCAGGGAAGAAGTTGTTCTTGAGTCGGTTGGTACGTGATCTCAGATTTTTGTATCTTTTTCCCCATGGAAGAAGGTGGGAGAGAGAATGTCTGGGGTGCGTGCGGTCCTTGATTATGCTGGCTGCTTTTCCGAGGCAACGGGAAGTGTAAACAGAGTCGATATACATGTGTAAAGTGAAACTGGTACATCAAACTTATATCTGATGTAATTATAAAATGTTACGTTGCAATAATCAAAAGCCTGATAATGCTAGGAATTAATGTACTTCTGAAACCAGGAACTTAGCTGGTAAACAAGTGACATTCAGTGGGGTTCATCAGTGAAGATGAGCTGGAATCTGAGCTGATGATTTCTTTAAGGTTAAGTTTATTTATTAGTGTCACAAGTAGGCTTACATTAACACTGCAATGAAGTTACTGTGAAAATTCCCTAGTCGCCACACTCTGGCGTCAATTCGGGTACATGGAGGAAGAATTGAACATGGTCAATGCACCTAACCAGCATGTCTTTAAGACTGTGGGAAGAAACCAGAGCACCCGGAGGAAAGCTAAGCAGAGACGGGGAGAATGTGTAGACTCCACACAGACAGTGAACCAAGCCGGGAATTGAACCTAGGTCCCTGGTGCTGTGAGGCAACAGTGCTAACCACTTTGCCACCGTGGTGATTAGGAAGTTATCATCAATAGTTGTAAAAACCCATCTGGTTCACTAATGTCCCTGAGGAAAGGAAATCTGCCATCCTTACCTGGTCTGGCCTACATGTGACCCTGGATCCAAAGCCCTCTGAAATGGCCTAGCAAACCACTCAGTTCAAGGGCAATTAGGGATGGGCAACAAATGCTAGCCTTGCCAGCGATGCTAAATAAAAAGTAATGGCTGGGATTCTCCGACCTCGTCCACAGCTGGGATTCTCCAGTCCCACTGCTGCGAATGGAGATTTGGCTGAGCGCCAAATTTCTCCGTTCTCGCTCACAGCGGTGGCGGGGTGATCGGAGAATTCCAGCCAATGTGCATGTCGACATTGCATGAGAATTTAATTGGATATTCTCCTTTCCCACTGTGAAACAGCCTTCCGACACTCACTGCCTAAACCTTCACACACTTTAGTTTAAAGTTAAAGTTTATTTATTAGTGTCACAAGTAGGCTTACATTAACACTGCAATGAAGTTACTGTGAAAATCCCCTAGTTGCCACACTCCCGACACCTGTTCGGGTACACTGAGGGAGAATTTAGCATGGTCAACGCACCCTAACCAGCACGTCTTTCAGACTGTGGGAGGAAACCGGAGCACCCGGAGGAAACCCACGCAGACATGGGGAGAACGTGCAGTCTCCACACAGACAGACACCCAAGTCGGGAATTGAACCCGGGTCCCGGCGCTGTGAGGCAGCAGTGCTAACCACTGTGCCACCGTGCCGCCCCTAGTGAGGGATTGCTGATACCTGTGTGACCACATCTGTGCTGGGCCTTTGCCTTAAGGGGAGTTAAGGGAGAAAACTGGGAAAAATGAGACTTCCGGCATTATTTATAGGAAAACGAAAGTTAAATGTAACAGGCCGACATCACTATGACCTTAAAGAAAATATCAATCACCATTGTCTCAAAGGTGATAGCACTACAATGCCATACATGAGATTCCAGTAGAGGTTAGTGGATATTTTCTTCTGTTTTTTAATGCAGCATCTGTGAAAACATTGCAGTCCAGTGAGTGTTAATTCCTAATGGAAACCTTACCTTTATTTTTTGCTTATTATTGATTTTACCATTAATGTTCTGTCCTCAAAAATAATATGATTTGGTGGTTTTAATTCTACATTATGTTTCCATCCCACTGCACTGCATTTTGACTGCCTGCTCCCATTTTGTCCACCAACTGATGTATATGTGGGTTCTAAGGTCACGGCCCTTCCTTATCACAGCAACACCCAGCCTCATGAATATATTTCAGCAGAGCTGAATTATTGAAATTGGATAGCAGACCCAAAAAAAAGGGAAGACTGTACAAATCCCTGGGAAAGTAGGCCAAATAGGTGTTAAAGGGTAAGTTCTTCTTTGCTACTGGTTTTAAAACGCCTACTCACATATGCTTCTGGAGTCTCTTCACTGAGTAGTTATGCATTACAAATGTTTTTCTTTATTTTTCAAACACTTCTCACCATCGTAAACCCATGGCGTGCATTGTTCCATGGACACTGACAGACCTTTGGTACCTAATCCCAAGTGGTCGTTCTTCTTGTCTGAATGTATAGTCAGTGTCAGCAGGCAGTTTGACTATAGGGTAGATCAGAACTGAGATTAATCTGTTCCTCACCAGGCATTCACTAAGCTACAGCCACTGGACAGCAGTCAGGAGTGGGAGCGACGTTGATTTTTCTCCGCACCAGTTTAATATATTTAAGAAAACATTTCCTTTTGGGAAACCCCAGTTTGAAATCGCTGACAATTCAGATCGCTTAATAATATCTTTGTTTTGAATGGTACTAGAAGCGGATGTGGCCTGGTGTCTAATTTTGCTTTATAACATTCCTGTGAAGCACCTTGTAGTGTTTTATTTTGTGTCAAAGACGCTGTACAAAAAAGATCTTTTTTATGCTCCATGTATTTACATAGATACCTTTTTAAAACGATCATAGAAGCATAGAAGATAGGAGCAGGAGGAGGCCATTTGGCCCTTTGACCCTGGCTCCGCGATTCATCACGATCATGGCTGATTGTCCAACTCAATAGCCTAATCCTGCTTTCTCCCCATAACCTTTGATCCTTGACTTGGAACTGTATCGCTGTTTCTTCATTGGTGCTGGGTCAACATCCTGGAACACCACACCAAACAGCGCTATGGGTGTAGTTAAACCACATGGACTGCAGCTGTTCAGGAAGAGATGAGCAATGAATGCTGGGATTGCCAGCGAAGCTCACATCACATTGTAGACTGCCACGCTTCACAGATTTAATACATTTCTTCTCTGGGCAGACTTCTTTCCTGGTCTTTCCATTCTGAATTACTTCGATTGTTGGAGCGTTTTCTTCAAGCATTATGAAGTTAATTCATGTCTGGTTTATGCACAGTTACACAGTGAGTAACACTGCTGCTTCACAGCTCCAGGACTCCGGGTTCAATTCCGGCCTTGGATGACCGTCTGTGCGGAGCCCACACACTCTCCCTATCAAATTCCTATGCTGTACATTCTTTAGCCTGTGTTGCCTCCATCCTTCAGAGTCACTCACTAATCCCCCACACACCCCGGACAGACTCTCTTCCACCTTCTTCCTTCAGGAAAAAGATACAAAAGTCTGAAATCGCGTAGCAACCGACTCAAGAGCAGCTTCTTCCCTGCTGCCATCAGAGTTTTGAACCTTGCATTAATTTGATCTTTCTCTACACCCTAGCTATGTCCGTAACATTATATTCTGCACTCCTTTCCTTCTTCCCTATGTGCTCTATGAATGGTATGCTTTGTCTGTATAGCGCACAAGAAACAATACTTTTCACTGTATCCCAATACATGTGACAATAATAAATCAATCAAATCTCCCATTACCTGCACTGAATGTGTCCACAGGTTCCCATTCCACTGCCAATCGAGTTTAACCCACCGAACCCCCCATCCCATACCCCTCCAACAGCATTAGCAAATCTCCCTGTGAGAATATTCATCCCAGTCCCGGTTACGCAGCAGTATCCTGGGGATTGGTACTCAGTTCCTGGAGATTCCAAGCCAATCCTGGAGTGTTGGCAACCCAGCATCGCTCTCTTTGTGAAGATCCCCAAGGCATTTGATTGAGCAGAAATATGCTGCGGTTCAGACTTCACTTTGAAAGGATCGGTGATATTCCTTTGCCCATTCATTCCTCCAGCCTCCCATCCATTGACTCTGTCTACACTTCCTGCTGCCTCGGCAAAGCAGCCAGCATAATCAAGGACCCCACGCACCTCGGACGTTCTCTCTTCCACCTTCTTCCGTCGGGAAAAAGATACAAAAGTCTGAGGTCACGTACCAACCGACTCAAGAACAGCTTCTTCCCTCTGCCATCAGGCATTTGAATGGACCTACCTCGCATTAAGTTGATCTTTCTCTACATCCTAGCTATGAATGTAACACTATATTCCGCACTCCTTTGCTTTTCTATGAAGGGTATGTTTTGTCTATATAGCGCACAGGAAACAATATTTTTCACTGTATGCTAATACATGTGGCAATAATAAATCAAATCAAATCTCTGTGCAATTAAGCGACATTGAATGTGTTGTGGGATCTCAATGAGGTGCAACAAAGGGATTGGGAGTGAGAGAGATTCAGACTCGGTGATTGGCGATGGTTATTCCTTTCCTTTTCAATTCTGTCACTTCCTCACAAGTCAAGGACTTGCACTATAAATAGCGGCAAGGTTAAAAGCTGAACATACACACCTACTTTTCAAAGTCGCTGTTGGCCATAAAGACCTATTGTTTATTGAGGTCATTGGTACAAATACTTAACAGATCTCACTCACGTTAAATAGATGATATATTGCACATATTTCAACAGTAAAATATTGCCTTTAATTTTAATTGGCAAAATCCCTGCTGCCTAACTACCAACAAATGAATTTGGTTACACTTCAGGATGTTTTGAACCTGGTCTTCCTTTTCTCTTCCTCCTTCACTGATAGAGTTAGCAATTGGCCTCTAGATTGGCCGCTGACACCCATGCATCAGGGGAGGCGATGGCCTAGTGGTATTATCACTAGACTACTAATCCAGAAACTCAACTAATGTTCTGGGGACCCAGGTTCGAATCCTGCCATGGCGGAATTTAAATTCAATTTTAAAAAGTCTGGAATTAAGAATCGACTGATGACCATGAAACTATTGTCGGAAAAATCCATCTGTTTCACTAATGCCCTTCAGGGAAGGAAATCTGCCATCCTTTCCCAGTCTGGCCTACATGTGACTCCAGAGCCACAGCAATGTGGTCAACTCTCAACTGCCCTCGGGCAACAAGGGATGGGCAATAAATGCTGGCCAGCCATGTCCAA
The DNA here is from genome assembly GCF_964213995.1 of Mustelus asterias. NCBI lineage: Eukaryota > Metazoa > Chordata > Chondrichthyes > Carcharhiniformes > Triakidae > Mustelus > Mustelus asterias. The sequence goes on along the minus strand of NC_135824.1, from coordinate 19,668,056 downwards.
CAAATGAATTTTAAAAAATCAATCTCCAGGACACTGCTATGTAGAATCCTAGAGATATCGCATAAAAAAAGATTGTTTTCTTTGTCATTTCCTTTGAACATTTCTCAGATATGAAAACATCGAAAATGGGGGTTAAAAAGGCTGATGGGTTAAAGTCAAGCATAATCCAATTGGGTAATGAGTCTTTCTGCATTCCAATTGGTGGAGGAAGACAGTACGTCACAAGGATGGATGTTGGCTGACAAATGCCTGGAATGTGGGAGCAAGTTCTGTGATGAAATCTCCAAGAATATATTTAATCACAGTTTGCAGCCCTATCTCCCATGGGTGTTAATTCCCCTTGGTGTAATATTAACAGGGAGTTAGCCACCCTCCACCCTCCCTCATTCACCAAAATGGCTACTCCCGGGCCTACCCAAACAATGTCAGCAACCATGGTGGGAGGTCAAGGGGCAAGGGAGGAAATCATGGGGTGCCTAATGTTCTAAATGTTCGCTAATCTTCAATTGCTGTTTGTCGGGGATAGCAAGGGATTTATATTTCAGTTCGCAGACTCTCTTTCCCATCACCTAACCCCCACCGAAGGAAGGAGAAGCCATGCCTTTTGATTTGTAGGACAGTGTCTCTCCCCTGTCATCACAGTGCTGGCTTTATCCAGCTACTTTCCTTTTGTTGACAAGATCAGAACCCAAACACTGGGCTGCATCCATACTTACTAGACACCGACCCCAGGGTGTCTCTCAGGATGTGGCCCCCCATGCCACCCAGCTAAAGCTTGGGAATGAGGGTAGTGCATTGGTTAAGGCTAAAACAGCCCTAGGACGGAAAGAGGAAGAAAAAGATGGCCTTATAGGCCATTTCCCCAGGGAATACAATCTTGTACCCAACATACTCCAGTCCCTTCAGCTTGGCATCTTTTACTACAAGGTCAAAAGATGCTACAGGTGAAGTTGTGTCTGCTAAAGAGTAATATTTGAGTTGATTTGATTTGATTTATTATTGTCCCAGGGAAAAGTATTGTTTCTTGCGCGCTATACAGACAAAACATACTGTTCATAGAGAAGGAAAACAAGAGGGTGCAGAATGTAATATTACAGTCATAGCTCGGGTTTAGAGAAAGATCAACTTAACGCAAGGTAAGTCCATTCAAAAGTCTGATGGCAGCAGGGAAGAAGCTGTTCTTAAGTCGGTTGGCACATGACCTCAGACTTTTGATTATTTTTCCCAAAGGAAGAAGGTGGAAGAGAGAATGTCCGGGGTGCGTGGGGTCCTTGATTATGCTGGCTGCTTTGCCGAGGCAGCGGGAAGTGTAGACAGAGTCAATGGATGGGAGGCTGGTTTGCGTGATGGACTGGGCTACATTCACGACCTTTTGTAGTTCCTTGCAGCCTTGGGCAGAGCAGGAGCCATACCAAGCTGTCATACAACCAGAAAGAATGCTTTCTATGGTGCATCTGTAAAAGTTGGTGAGAGTCGTAGCTGACTTTGGCTAAAATATGCACAATGTTTTGTCCTCTACCTATGGTTATTTTTTTGGATTTCAGCCACCAGCATCCCCCCTCCCCTCCCCTCCCTCCCCACCCCCATTTGACTTTTTTGTATTTTCACTGCTGTTTCCCTTGCCTGCACATAGGGGGAGCCATCTACAAGCTCTGGCTTTCTCAAGGTCATACTGTTAGCTTGATCTCAGTCTAAATAACAAGCTCAAAAATTGCATAATCCTCAATTTGGGCCCCACTTAGCCAGAGACATCCTTAGCCTGTGCAACTCTCCCAAAATTTAAAAAAACACACACACAATGTCGCTTTGCTCCTCTGGTGGCAGGTTTGAAAGGATTCAAATTCATCTCTGCAGCAGCTGTGGATTTCATTCTGATGCTGCTGTTTCTGGGTTTTGGCTGGGGGGGGGGGGGGGGGTGGTGGGGAGGTGTGTGGGGGGTGGGGGGCAGGGCAACTTATTTTTCCAAAGCTGTAATTTCAATGCATGCATTTTTTTTTTAAAACAGCAAAGTGAGGGCTCGAAAGCCCAGTGTCCGAGGCTGCAGGTCCCCAGGAGGAGGGACAAGGAGGATTTGCTTCTGGTCAGCAGTGACAGGAGGAACAATAGAACAGACTGGGCAGTGTGGCCCTGCTCTGCTGGGTGGGGTCCGGCCCAAATGGCAATCGCAAGCCGTGGCAAAGGGCACCATGCCATTGTCAGGGGCTGAATTAAGCCTGTGGTCTGAGTGAATCATATGACATGACCATGCGTTAGCAGCTGGCAAGAGCACAGTTAAACCGAGAAATTAACTTTAAATGTGGAAGGGGGGAGGATGGTGGGCGTTCAGTCAAAATTATAGAGTGTGTCTTCACATCTTAGCTTGTTTAAGATGTCACTAGTGTTAAGTGGAGTGTGTGTGTGTATGTGTGAGTGTGATGTGTGTATACATGTGTGTGAATATGTGTGTGTGTTGTGTGTATATGTATGTGTGTGTATCTGTATGAGTGTGTGTGTGTGAGTGTTTGTGTGCAGTGTATGTGTGTGAGAGTGTGTATGTGTGTATCTGTATGAGTGTGTGTATGTGTGTGTGTATCTGTATGAGTGTGTGTATGTGTGTGTGTGTGAGTGTTTGTGTGCAGTGTATGTGTGTGTGTGTGAGAGAGTGTGTGTATGAGTGTGTGTGTGTGTTTATGTGTGTGTGTTTGTGTGCGTGTGAGTATATATGTGTGAGAGAGAGAGACTGTGTGAGAGTGTGTGTGTGCGTGTTTGTGTGTGTGTCTGTGTGTGTGAGAGAGAGTGTGTGAGAGAGTGTGTTTGTGTGTGAGTGTAAGTGTGTGTGTGTGTGTGTGTGTGAGAGAGAGAGAGTGTGAGAGGGAGAGTGTGTGTGAATCTGTATGAGTGTGTATGTGTGTTTGTGATTGTGTGTGTGTGTGCATGTGAGAGAGAGTGTGTGGGGGTGTGTGACTGTTTGTGTGTGAGTGTATGTGTGAGTGTATGTATGTGTGTGTGAGAGAGAGTGTGTGAGGGTGTGTGAGTGTATTCAGTTGCTGGCTGTAAAGGGAAAGCTTTTCACATTTGGAGGACGCATGCTCGAGGTTACATTTTTGAATCATGTTCTTTAAATGATTGCACGCTGCGAGAGCAGGTATTGATCGGTGAGTGAGTGAGTTCCAGCCCGGCTCTGTGCAGCAGCAGAGGTGGAAGCGTGCTCCCAATGCTGGCACTGGCATTGTTTCATAATTCAGCAACTCATCAATCAAGAGAATAGTAATCAGAATAAGTACATGGCAAGCAGGATGCTTTTTATAAAGTTACAGGCTGCGATTCTGTTAGCTACTAGGGAAATTAGAACAATATAAAGCAGATTAACAACTGTACCTTTGGGAACCTGAGGCAGTTGAAGGTGTTTGTCTCATCTCATTGCTGGTGAATAATACTGACTGACTGTCCATTATACACAAGGTAATGTGTAGCCAATCCCCGCAGCTGGCAAGGAGCATTGAGCACTCAACCCTGACTATGCAGATTAGATTATAATGTTTCCCACGCTCCTGACACCTTTTCTCCTCCCCACAAGGTGCTTGCTACACGCTGATACACAGGCTCCAGTCCCTCACTCAAGTTGGCTGCTCTTTGTCAATCAGAACAGCTAGTCATAGTCCCAGATGACCATAGGCTGCTCTCTCTTTGGAGAAGTGGGGGGGCGGGGGGGGGGGGGGGGGGGGGTAACGAGGTGAGGGTCATCGCACCCATGTCCAATTCTGTCCTCAAGTGCACCATTTCCAATGCAAATTGCTGAGTGGGAACTCCCCTGATTGAGGGAAAGAGCCAATTTTCAACCCTCCTCTTAGATCTAGCCCATGGATAATACCGCCTCTTCTCATTCCTCTGTCAAACTGTCTCTGCACAATCAGGCGGAGCGGGCAATGTTTTTAATCCAAACAATAATTAAGAATTTTGGAAATTAGGGCCTTCACTCTCATAACCGTGAAGAGGAGTGAAGACAAACTCTTTGACCCAGCTTTGATCATTTGCCCTCATATTTTCTTCTGTGCCTCAGTGTCAAATGTTGTTTTAAAAAGCTGAGGAACAATACCTTGGATGTTTTAGAGCCATAGAGCTTTACAGTGCAGAAGGAGGCCCTTCAGCCCATCATGTCTGCACCTGCCATCAAGCACCTATCTATTCTAATTTTCAAAATCTAATTTCACCTTTCTATTCTTTTTCCTAAGGTAGGGGAGTCTAAAACTAGAAGGTATAGGTTTAAGGTGAGAGGGGAGAGATACAAAAGGGTCCAGTGGGGCAGCTTTTTCACTCAGAGGGTGGTGAGTGTCTGGAACAAACTGCCAGAGGTAGTGGTAGAGACGGTACAATTTTGTCTTTTAAAAAGCATTTAGACAGTTACATGGGTAAGATGGGTATAGAGGGATATGGGTCAAATGCGGGCAATTGGGACTAGCTTAGTGGTAAAAACTGGCCGGCAAGGACAAGTTGAGCCGAAGGGCCTGTTTCCATGCTGTAAACCTCTATGACTCTATGGGCGGAATTTTACCAGCACGTCCACCCGAGGTTCGTACGATCACACCCGAGGCCAACAGAAAATGCCGTTCTCCGAGCCTCACCCGCCCTCGGAATCAGGGTGGCGTGTGGTAAAATTTCAGCCTATGACTCTAATCCCATTTTCCAGCACTTTGTCCGTAGCCTTGAAAGGTAAAATACAAATGTTTGATGTTATAAGAGCAGTCATTGTCAGTGAAACAAGTATTCCAATCCAGCAAAATATTTTGAAATAATGTTTTGCATTATGTTAGTTAATTCGGGACAACTTGTTAAACACAATACAGGACAACTGTCAGCCTCATTCAAGCACTTTGCCTCAATTATGAACAATATTGTTACTTTCAGCCAAAGACGGTTGTGGAACAAAAACTACAAGAGTGTTTTAATTCAGTGAGGTCGACAGAATCGTAGGATCTCTGCAGTGCAGAAGGAAGCTATTTGGCCCGTCGAGCCTGCATCAACAGCAATCCCACACAGGCCCTATCCCTGTAACCCCACGTTTTTACCCTGGTAGTCGCCCTGACACGAAGAGGTAATTTTAGCGTGGACAATCTACCTAACCTGCACATCTTTGGACTGTGGGAAGAAACCGGAGCACCCGGAGGAAACCCGGATGCAGAGAACGTGCAAACTCCACAAACACAGTCACCCAAGGTGGGAGCTTAACCCGGGTCCTTGGCGCTGTGAGGCAGCAGTGCTAACCACCATGCCACCGTGCCACCCTAAAGAAGAAATCTTTTGCATGAGATGTGACATTATTGCAGTATGTTGCACTGGTATAAGGCATTGTACTTCGACTGTCAATTTTCCTGCATAATAATAATTCTAAACTATAACTCAATGGAGCGCTCATTGTATTCAGTTTACCAACCACTTTGATAAATTAAGAAGGATATAACAGCAAATGGAGACCAGAGAGATAACTAAACATTAAAATGGTACATCCACGTCCTGCAGCTCCAGGTTTCAAATTTCTTGCTTGTTTTTCAAATGTGTAATGCATTTTTTAAAAATCCTGTTCCTAAAAATGTGTTCTTTCATTTCTCTCATGGCTTCTTCCCAGATCTGCCCTTCTCTACCCAGCCCCATGTCTGTGTTCCCCTGGCTCCACCCCTGATTCTAGCCTTGTGCTCAGTTGACACTTGCTGAGCACAGACCTGTGCGTAACACTGATGTTGTGACAACCGTTCAGCAGCTGCTCCCTCTCTCAGTCGGACCACAATGTCATCCCTCACAGATTTTTAGATCTATTCTTTTTTTGTGTGTGAATTATTAGATGCAACCAGAAGTTGCCAATCAATAGCAAAATGGTATTTTACATTCCTTACTCTGGGATATGTTTTCAGTCCAGCTGTTAATACATGACTTATTTGAGACTATTACAGATCTGATGATGGACAGGGGCAACTGCGTGTCAAATACTGTAAGAATTCAATAAAAAAATATGAAGTTGAAGAAAGTGAGACCAAAAATAGAAATAAAATGGGAGTTTTAAATATCCGGGCCTGCCACGGGACTCATAACGGGCGAGGGGGGTGGACCACGCAAAGGTCCATTGACCTTGGGCGGGAGTCTCCAGTTTTCTCCAGCGCAGCCGGAGAATCCCACCCTACACCTCCAGTGGGATTCTGCCGGGAGCTACCAGGGAATTGCAGCAATCCGGTGGCATTAGGCCACCGTCATTTTGGGATTTTTCTGCTGGTGTTTGCCTGGAGTGGAATCTCAGCATGTGTTCTCAGGGTGGATGTGAAGGTGGGTGAAGAGTGAGGGTGGAGTGATGGCAGAGTTAGGGAGGGATGGGGTCCTCTGCGCTGGGAGTTCTCACTGACTTGGCTACGCGGGAGCCTGCTGCTCGACTGAAGGCCACATCGTGGTGTGGTGTCCTCCCCACAGCCTGAGGAAGCAGCTGACCACCACCCCCCTCCCCCCGCAGACCCCCAAGGTTTGAATGGAATTATTTATTTAATTACTCACTTGGAACTTCGAGTATCACTGAAGATTACTGTCTTGCACTGATCAGGACAGATGCAAGAATACCAAATTTTTAAGAGAATGACAATTCATACTGCACGTGAAAAGAGTGCTGATCGGTTGGCAAGTCAACTCTGGTCAAGGTGTTGCCATGGAGAATGCACCGGGGAACTATTGCCTCCCAAACAAAAGCAGAAAATGCTGGAAAATCTCAGCAGGTCTGACAGCATCTGTGGGGAGAGAATAGAGCCAACATTTTGAATCTAGATGACCCTTCGGACAAAGGGTCATCGAGACTCAAAACGTTGGCCCTATTCGCTCCCCACAGATGCTGTCAGACCTGCTGAGATTTTTCAGCATTTTCTGTTTTTGTTTCAGATCCCAGCAGTATTTTGCTTTTATTGTTTCCCAAACTTGCGTTTCGTTCAAAAAAGTACAATGCCTGGACATGTTCTTTTTGGCTGCAGAGGAGAGGTCCTGCATATGAATATATTGTGGCTTCTAGCATGTGTAAGTGAGCCACACTGCAAGCATTACTGATAACTAAGATGGGTGGAAGAGTAAAGTGTGCAGAGGACGCTGAAAGTCTGCAAAGGGATATAGATAGTCTAAGTGAGTGGGCTGGCAGATGGAGAGATGAAGGATGAGAGGTGACCTGATAGAGGTGTACAAGATGTTGAGAGGTATAGATCGGGTGGATTCTCAGAGGCTTTTTCCCAGGGCTGAAATGGCTGCTACGAGAGGACACAGGTTTAAGGTGCTGGGGAGTAGGTACAGAGGAGATGTCAGGGGTAAGTTTTTCACTCAGAGGGTGGTGGGTGAGTGGAATCGGCTGCCGTCAGTGGTGGTGGAGGCAAACTCGATAGGGTCTTTTAAAAGACTTCTGGATGAGTACATGGGACTTAATAGGATTGAGGGTTATAGGTAAGCCTATATATAAGCCTAGGTAGGTAGGGACACGACCGGCGCAACTTGTGGGCCGAAGGGCCTGTTTGTGCTGTAGTTTTTCTATGTTCTATGGAGTACAATGTTGGTAAATGTGAGGTCATCCATTTTGGTAGGAATAACAGCAAAATGGACTATTATTTAAATGGTAAAAAATTGCAGCATGCTGCTGTGCAAAGGGAGCTGGGTGTCCTCGTGCAGGAATCTCAAGGAGTTGGTTTGCAGGAGCAGCAGGTAATTAAGAAGGCAAATGGAATTTTGTCCTTCATTGCTAGAGGGATGGAGTTTAAAAACAGTGAGGTTATGTTGCAGCTGTATAAGGTGCTGGTGAAGCCACACCTGGAGTACTGTGTACAGTTTTGGTCTCTTTACTTGAGAAAGGATATACTGGCAGTGGAGGGGGTGCAGAGGAGATCCACTAGATTGATTCCGGAGTTGAGAGGGTTGACTTATGAGGAGCGACTGAGTAGACTGGGGCTATACTCATTGAAATTTAGAAGAATGAGGGGAGATCTTAAAGAAACATATAAGATTATGAAGGGAATAGATAAGATAGAAGCAGGGAAGTTGTTTCCACTGGCGGGTGAAACTAGAACTGGGGGGCATAGCCTCAAAATAAGGGGAAGCAGATTTAGGACTGAGTTGAGGCGGAACTTCTTCACACAAAGGGTTGTGAATCTGTGGAATTCCCTGCCCAGTGAAGCAATTGAGGCTACCTTATTGAATGTTTTTAAGGCAAGGATAGATAAATTTTTGAACAGTAAAGGAATTAAGGGTTATGGTGAGCGGGCGGGTAAGTGGAGCTGAGTCCACAAAAAGATCAGCCACGATCTTATTGAATGGCGGAGCAGGCTCGAGGTGCCAGATGGCCTACTCTCGCTCTTAGTTCTTATGTTCTTATAATCCTAAATCGGTTCTTTGTATAATTTTTAGCACAATCGAGATTTAGTGTGGAGAGGGGGTGTCTGTGACATCAGAAACATAGGCTTCCATGTGGGTTCGAGAGAACTCCAGCTCCTCTGACCACCAGAAACAAAAATTGAAAAGAGTTTTAAAAATTACCTGTGGGGGTCCTTTCCGACCCCAGTCCATTTTGTTGCTGGATCAACCTAAGGGCAAACTTGCGTCTGCTTCCTGGTCAGGCCATGAGGTAAAAATTGCAGGCAACTCCCAGCTGAGCAGGTTGAAATCCTGGAAGTCGAACTCCCCCAACAACTCTATGACCTGGATGATTTTAACTGCCCTCCCTTCCAGTTTCTGCCAGAGGGGTAGGGTTAGGTTTTTGAGAGGGTTAGGGTTAGTGTTGGGGTCAAAAATATTACAGCAAAGCTCTTCATTTGCTGAAGCTTTTAAGACTTAGGAGCATGCATTCTGGGAGACAGAATTTGTGAATAATGGCAGATTTGTGACATTTGCTAAATTAACACAAGCTCCAACATTTTATTCATGAACCAGGCAAACATGACAGAAAGATTGCTTTGGCTCGCATCTTCATGAACAATATATCAGAATAGCTGTCTTGCCATCAGGAACGTATGTTATATCATGCCTTATCACAGGAATAAGACAATAGTCCAATATACTTGTTCTGTTTGTCTGTGTAGCACAGGCAGAGATGAATGGTGGCGGATTGCTGGAAATTGAGTTTAATTCCCTCAGTCTGCTGAGTTTCCAACCTCACTCACTTCACCTGATGAAGGAGCAGCGCTCCGAAAGCTCATGATTCCAAATAAACCTATTGGACTTTAACCTGGTGTTGTGAGACTTCTTACCACACCTGTAGGGAAGCATTGAGTCAATGCTCCCTCTGATGGCGAAGGGGAAATTATGTTAATTTTATTGATTGTGCAGCTTGAGGTGCAGTTAAAAGAACATAATTTATTTTTGGAATATTACACTGGACCCTGCCACCTGTTATCGTTGGGTTCGTTACTAATAGGAACCTTTGGAAAAGTCCCAAAGACTACGATAGTGACTTTTAAGAGGCATCTGGACAAATACATGAATAGGATGGGAATAGAGGGATATGGTCCCCAGAAGGGCAGAGGGTTTTAGTTCAGTCAGGCAGCATGGTCAGTGCAGGCTTGGAGGGCCAAAGGGCCTGTTCCTGTCTGCAATTTTCTTTGTTCTTTGTATTAATCTGCAGAGAAATTTTCCATAATGTGCAGAGGACCATGAAGGGATCTTTGCTAATTCTGCGGCAACTTGACAGAGAGTTTTATTTTCAATTAAATCTCTGCTATTGTCATCTATTTCCATCAAACATCCTTCATCAGCTTTTTCCTTCTTTGCTCATTTGACACATGCACATCTAGATTTGCTTCTTGGTCGGTGTTGAGGTAACAGGGAGCTGGTGGTGTCATGGTAATGCTACTGGACTAGTAGTCCAGAGGCCCCAGGGTAATTCTCTGGGAACACCATGGCAGCTGGTGGAATTAATAAAGTCTGGAATTATAAAGCTAATATGGTGACCATGACAACTATCATTGACTGGGGGTGGGGTGGAGGAACATTTCATAGAATCCCCACACTGCAGATGGAGGTCATTGAGTCTCCACCAACTCTCAGACAGAGCATCCAACCTATCCCCATAGCCCGACTTATTTACCCCGCTCATCCCCCTAACCCACACATCTTGAGACATTAAGGGGCAATTTAGCATGGCCAATCCACCTAACGTGCACATCTTTGGACTGTGGGAGGAAACCGGAGTACCCAGAGGAAACCCATGCAGGCACAGGGAAAATGTGCAAACTCCATACAGTCACCCAAGGCTGGAATCGTATCTGGGTCTCTGGTGCCGTGTGGCAGCAGTGTTAACCACCACATGCCCTGTAATTTGGATCACTAACTCCATTGTACCAAGTCCTACTCTAAACATTGGCCTAATCAGCCATTCTGATCAAGTGTAAATTAGGGATGGCCTTTGCCAATGACGCCCACATCACATGAATAAAGGAAAAGACACTTAGGTATCATAGGGAGGAGGAGGGGTTACAATTGGTCTCAGTACCCCTGGCTCTAGGCAGGAAAAACAACTGGCTGTCCCTGAGCTGGAGAGTGAAAGTGGGCCATTGTGAGCAGAAGACAGGACTGAGCTTGACAGTGATGTCCCCATGTTTGAGCAAAACTAACTGTCCGGACTTAAAGCTGGCCCAAGTGGAGGCTGGTTCTCAAGGTTTGGCCATCAGAACCACAGGTGGTCTACGAGAGTCTTCACCATTCCAAGCCGTAAGTCATTGATGCACAACATCATTGCCAAGAACAGGCCAGAACCCTCACCCACACCGCTCATATGACGTCACACAACCAGACCGGTTCCCACATGTGTGTCTTGGCATGAGCAAAAAAGATGTAGATTTAGAAGCAGGATTTATGTTGCTGCTACAACACTTTGTAACACTTGTGGAGCTGAAAATGAAGAGGAGGAACACGCAGCTCGACACTGAGGCTGAACAGTTTGAGAATTATAAAATTCTATAAAAGGAGGCCATTTGGCCCATCAAGTCTGCATTTACCACAGTCCCACCCAGGCCCAATATCCATAACCCATACATTTATCCTAGCTAGTCACCCTGACATTAAGAGGCAATTTAGCATCACGAATCCACCTACCCTGCACATTTTTGAACTGTGGGAGGAGCACCCAGGGGGAACCCACCAGACACGGGGAGAACATGCAGACTCCGCACGGACAGTGACCCAAGCAGGAATCGAACCCAGGTCCCTGGCGCTGTGAGGCAGCAGTGCTAACCACTGTGCCCCCGTGCTGCCCATTTGAAACCAGACGTCACCTCATTGGGTCACCCATCAAAAGCAGTGTCATTCTTCCCATTAATTCAGACGGGTTTCTTGCAGTGGCATGTGAAAGCGGGCAGGGTAGGACTGGCAGATGGTCTTTTGCCCGGCCCACATGGCCTTGGAATGAGAAGGTTTGAGAATCACTGCTGCCAGAAAGGAGGGGAAGGAGTTGGAGGCATTCAAAGAAGCTGCACAAAGAAGGAGGCAACATTATTACTAAAGCTTAATAACTGTCAGCACTTTAAGGAGACATTAAATTGATCTGTCATCGGTGGGTTCATTGCCGTTATAGTCAGCGACGATTTAAAATTTTCATCACACATGGGAACCATTGACATCTGTGTCCACGCAGCAGTCCAACAGGAACAGGATTGATTAACGCAGCAGCGATGATTGGCAGCTGAACTGGCATTTGAGTTTCACGTTTGATTTGCACAATAAGAACAGGTAGCCATTTTGAGTGGCAGACTTTTCATTGCGTCAGTTGGCACAAGTGTTGGCATTTTCAGTGGAAGAATCTCAGTGCTTTAATTTTTGTACAAAAAGTTCAAATTAGACAGTGGAAGTGGTGAAAACAATCAGATCCTGTGGAGTCGACAAGAGACCTACAACTGCACCCTGTTACTGACACTGTGTACCCTCGAATAAAGCTCAGCACTTGAAGAGTTGCCTTTGGCGTTAATGGAAAACGTGCACAAATGTTGGCCGCTTGAAATTTATTGAGGTTCAGCTTGTCATAGACGCACAGCTTTCTGTCAATACGCAGCCAACTTTTGACAGTTGCTAAACAAGGGATTTGCAACTGAGAATTAAATCATGATTCACATTTTGACAAAAGAAGTCGCACTTTTCTTTTCCCCCGATTGAAGTGTCATCCTTTTGCTCCCTTTGAAAATGAAATGTTCAAATGAAATTTGACACTGTTGAAAAAGCAGGACGCCTGTTCCACCGTAAATCAGGTAGAAACAGTTGAAGTCATGTGGAATATTGCGGATGAACTGTGTCCACAGTGCCATCTTTGCCTCAGGTCGGAATTTTGATCCTGCACACTTTCATATCTTGCGGTGTGGAAATTCTATTAGCTGAATTGCTGGTAGAGCATTTTGGCTGACTGGAGTTAAACTCGTCCCATCCCTCAGGAAAATTGTGACATCCTATAAAGTTCCTCTCTTCCGTTTTTCTATTTTGTTACATTGCTAATCCCTGCCTCCGTAGGAAACTCCTTTTTAAATTGATCCCTTATTTTGATTCCCTCAACAAGGGAGACTGATTTATCAGATGAGACTATGCTCATCTCCAATTTGTATTGTCCGCAATTAGCACTCTCCGAAGGCAATGTCTGTGATAAGATGCACAATCTACCATTCTTTGTCTCTCCTCTCCCTATCTCCCCATAACTCCCACCTCTACCAACCGAGGGTGGCACAGTGGTCAGCACTGTTGCCTCACAGCACCAGGGACCCAGGTTCGATTCCCGGCTTGGGGGTCACTGTCTGTGCGGAGTCTGCACGTTGTCTGCGTAGGTTTCCTCCGGGTGCTCTGTTTTCCTCCCACAGTCCAAAAGACTTGCTGGTTAGGTGCATTGGCTAAATTCTTCCTCTGTGTTCCCGAATAGGTGCCGGGGTGTGGCAACTAGGGGATTTTCACAGTAACTTCAGTAAGCCTACTTGTGACACTAATAAATAAACTTAAAAACTTAACTTAAACTATTAGAGTTGGTATAATAAAACAGAAATGCAGGAAAAGAACAGCAGGTCTGGCAGCATCTGTGGAGAGAGAGACAGAGATAACATCTCAAGTCCATATGACTCTTCCTCAGAGTTAAAGAGAGGGAGAAATATGATAGATTCCCGGCAGTTTAAGAAGGGACGGTGGAGGTTGTACAAGATTGAAGGTGAAGGTTGGGTGGGAGCTAGGAGATATTTGATAAAGATGTCATAGGCATAAGACAAAGAGAGTGTTAATGGTTGTGTTAAAGACTAAAGAAGGTGCTAATATAGAGGTATAGAGTAAGATAGCAGAATGTGTTAATAGCAGAACAAGGGTTAAGTGCTCTGTGAAAGCAAAACTTAAGAATAAGTGACAGATGGCCCTGTGAGTGTGTGAGTGAGTGTGTGTGTGTGTGGTGTTGTGGGGGACATTGGGACAAAATTTTGGATAAGGAAGGGGGTCAAGATGGAGGAAACATTAACCAATGGACAATGTCAGTCCTCCTGGGTTTTTCCAGCATTTTATTCCAGATTTCCACCATCTGCAGTATTTTGCTTTTATATAAGCGTTGGCACCTGCCTGGGCCACAAACCTATGAATTCGCTGCCTAAACATCTTTGCCTCCATACTCGCTCTCCTGTCACTCCTTCCAGCAAATCTCTTTAATCAAACTTATGCTTACCTGCCCTGATGAATCTTTATGTGGCTCCATGTCAGATTTTGTGCTGTAACACCTTGGGTCATTGTTAACTGCATGGGTGCTATATGAATGCAGGCGGTTGCCATTGTTATTCAGTTCATGAACCTTGGAAAGAGGAGAGGCTAAACCGGTTCTGGTAGGAACCAAACCCAGGACACTCAGACCTTCAAACCAATGTTCAGCTAAATGAGAACGAAAATAGCCGGTGCTCAACTTAAAGAAGACATCAAAATGTTCCAACCTATGATTTAAACTTAATGAAAGCAATGGTATCTGCCAGACAATGCTAAACAATCGCTAAGCTTGTACCTCCAGTGGTGGAAGCCAATACTCACAGATGCCATGCAGTTAGCTGCCCTGTTTCACTGATCAAAATGACATATTAACACCAATATGCAGTGCACATTTAAGAAGCAACTTTCTACCTCATTATACCCAACTAGATTTGCTATTATTAAAGATTGAAGAATATTCTCTTCCCAATTCACTGCCACTGACACCATTTCCCATTACATCAACATTCTGAAGAATGATATTAAAAATGTGTTTAGCATTTTCCTGATCTAAACATATCATGTTGCGAGGGCAACAGGGAAAATTTAGAAAACTGGTTTAGGTAGGAATAAAAAGATTACATTTTCTTGTTCACACATTTATTCCACCTTGGTGCTTTTTATACTTCAGGGCAGCATGGTGGCACAGTGGTTAGCATTGCTGCCTCACAGCTCCAGGGATCCAGGTTCAATTCCGACCTCAGGTGACTGTCTGTGTGGAGTTTGCACATTCTCCACGTGTCTGCGTGGGTTTCCTCTGGGTGCTCCGGTTTCCTCCCACAGTCCAAAGATATGCTGGTTATGTGGATTGGCCATGCTAAATTGCCCCTTAGTATCCCAGATGTGCAGGTTAGATGGATTCGACATGGTAAATGTGTGAAGTTATGGGGATGGGGCGGGGAAGAGGGTGTGGGTAAGATACTCTGTCAGAGAGTCTGTGCAGACTTGATGGGCCAAATGGCCTCCTGCTGCATTGTAGGGATTCTCCGCTTTAGGGTTATTGGTTGTGATGGTACCCTAAGGTAAGACGGTGAACAGGTGACATTTTTATGCCCTTGACATCCTGTTTATCTTTAAAAGATTTGATGGTTCAATTTGGGTAGCTAAGAGCAAAATGAGAAATTCTGATATGTTAGAAAGAGATGTTAATTGATTCCTTGCTATACCCTAATGCATGCTCATACTTTTATCACTGCAGGATGAATAGATCAATCCTGCCTTGGAGTTCATAGAATCCCTACAGTGCAGAAGAAGGCCTTTGGTCCATCAGGCCCGCACCGACCACAGTCCCACCCAGGCCCTATCATAACCACACACATTTACCCTGCTAATCCACCTGACACTAAGGGGCAATTTAGCACGGCCAATCAACTGAACCTGCACATCTTCGGACTGTGGGAGGAAACCAGAGCACCCGGAGGAAACCTACGCAGACACGCGCAGACTCCACACAGACAGTGACCTGAGGCCGGAATTGAACCCGGGTCCCTGGCACTCTGAGGCAGCAGTGCTAACCACAGCGCCACCGTGCCGCCCATTGATGTGCGGTATATGAAATGGCAAAGTACTTATTAAATAGATTTCAAACCGGCAATGGAAGGGTACCGCATGTACTTGCGAGGCGCTCATACTTTATGAAGCCCCTTAACATACAGAAGCATCTCAGACTGCCTTCTGTGTAGGATTTATTGAGTGCAGTGACTTCTCATGAGGGCGAGTTATTCCACTCCATGATGATGAGGAATAAAATAACTTGCTAACATATTCCTTTCTTGGTGGCATTTTAATGATTAAATTATGTACAGAGAATGTTTTGTAGCAGAAGTGTTGACTTAAACCTGTGGATGTCACAGGTATTGATGGAAACCAATCCTGGGATGTGTGGATTTGCACAGCACACAGCAAGCTTTTGTATTTGCACAAGGGGATCTGTTCAAATTTGAATCCCACCAGCTAGTTTGTGTGTAATTTGAGGTATGTGAGTTTAAGTGTCTTTATTCCTCTTTAACTATTATGAATCGCCTTTATTACCGCAATGACAGGTACTTCTCAGCCCATTCAGAAAATGATATCATGGCTGATGTGTTCCATGCAATCTGCCCTTCGCCTTCATCGTTCTTTAAAACCTGAATGATGATAAATGTACAAAGTGCATTTTTTGAAGCTATTATCTGGCAGAAAACATGTTGCCGCGCTGGAAGGCACAAAGAGAAATCAATACTCCAACGGTCAATTACAACATCTGAGCCACGTGATTTCCCGGCAAAATTACCCTTTTTGTTAAATCAAAAATTCATACAGTACCTACAAAATGAATCCGCATTTACACAGGCCAATCAAACGGCCGTGATTGGGTGACTATAATGGTTAACCTCTGGCTTTGCTGGAACCAAGAGCATTTTAAGTGCAGCCCTGCAACAGCTAAATAAATCCCCCCCTTTCCCCATACAGAAATCACACAATTTTATTGTTTCAATCATGAGACACGCAAATAGCATCTAACATGGTGAAATTCTACCCTTTCTCCCGGCTTTTTAATCTCTCTCCCCCCCCCCACATCCTCTCCAGTTTCTGTAGTGCGATTGATACATTTATTGACTGATCACCTCATATGTATCCTTATAATGAATGTGTGTGACGTACGTGGGGAAGGGGGGATGGGGTCGATAAATTCTCTTCTTGCCAGCAGAGACATGGCCATATTTGAGATTTCTGAATCTGCTTCACCATTTTTTCTTTACAAATGTAGAAAATAAATGCCAGTTTGCAGAGCTCTTTCGTGTACAAATGCCAGTGACAAATCATCTCATTTTGTGGCAGTGAGCATCTTATACATTCACTGGCAGAATTAATTTGCCTGCTAAATGCAAGGTGTTCTGGGCAAATCTCCAGGTACATTTTCGTCTCCCCCCTTTTTTTTGAAAGTGTGTCCAAATCAACTTCAAAAAGCTAGGGAGGAATTCATCAAATGAAATCTAAAGGAAGCTATGACCATGGTTCCAAATTGGGAAAGTGATAGTGATTCAGAGCTCTTGTAAATAGTTGCAAATCCCAGCGCAATGTTTTCAATTTGAATAAAGGTAGCTCTAATCTCCTTCATATGTATGGAAAATGATATGAAGAGTGGGGCAGAGACTGCTTAAATGGCTCAGAAAGATACAGAGCAAGTGACTGCGTTTTATTTATTGTGGTGCGTAATCTAATTATCTCTCAAAGCTGATTATTTCATTTATCTTTGTAAAACTGACTTCAAAGACTTGCCTTAATTAAGCAGATCACCAATTAGCCGCTGTTTTATAGGCAGTTTAAACGTCTATGTACAAATAACACTCAGTCTGATTGTAATCGGTTGGTGACCAGAGCACTGTAGTAAGGGGTTTCTGTGATTTACTGCATTGTTTAGCTAAGGCTGAAAACTCAGAGAGTGCAAGCCTTCACCGAAGGAACTCTTAAGTGCTGGAGCTGTGTATGAATCTTTGTCATGACACACGGGCTGATAACTGAGTGTGGCTTGATTACAGCACTGGCCTAATTTCAGCAAATTCCTCTTTGCCGCTTGCACTACAGTACAAAATCTATTGCTTTTTTTTCCCTGGGAGCATTTTGTGATTTGTTAGTATGTGTAGTAAAGGTCGACTTCTCAAACAAAAAAAGGAAGACCTGAGGCAAGGGTTCATTCATATTCTGCGAGTTAATCATGCTTAGCTCCTGAATTGCAGGACAGAATGAGTTAAGTCCCTTGTGGAGGATGGCTAAGAGATACTCCGGGGAGAGGAGCCTTATGTCCATGGTTTACAATTGCACAACTGTGTACATTGACTCTAATGGGTAACATTTAAAAGTACTCACGATCATCCCTTTAAAAGATGTACTTAAACTTAACAGCAGCTATGTAAGTAAATGTCTCCGGCGTTCGACTTTCATGGTGGTGTTTAACCAATATCTGAGAACCATATAAAAATGAATAGAATTGAGAATAAAGGTAGATCTGTAACTCAGAATGGATCCATTCTTAAACATGCAATCAAACATCTCTGCTGTTCAAAAACAAACAATTGTAAAAAAAAATACGAGATTTACATTTATTTGGTTTTAATTCTTTGGGCAAACTGGAACTTTGCCCATGGGGAGAATTCCACAAGCTGCGCAAGTTGAAGATTATCAAAGTCCCATCCTTTAAAGCGTTCACTCTTCATTCTCATTAAGATGCGTTCTGATCAGCTTAGGCTGATTACAGGAACTGACTGTTTTAAATACGTGCTCACTCCGCAACACAACTCAGTGTCATCATCTACTCACTGCTGAGTTGTATGTACTCTTTTTTTTTAAAGCATTAACTGTATTGAACTTACCACATCAAAAAGTGCTTGCTGTGACAAAAAATTTCCAATATATAAAAAAAACCCAGGATATGACGACCGTCCTGTGTGTATCATTTGAAATTTCTTCAGCGAGCTTACTGATTTGAACAAAATTTGTCCGCCTTTCTTTTGCCATTCAAAAACTTTGTTGAAAATTGATAGCTGCAAATTCAGGTGCAATTTAATCAGGAAACTAAAAGGGTATCCCACAATCTGGGGGAAATTTTCCTTCCTCCAGCGCATTTTTCTGCCTCGTCGGATGACTTCTGACATTTATGACAGATGTTTTTGTCTAATCATTTTGATAAATAATTAAATTGCATCAGCTTTTCAAGCTGAGAGAGACGCTGGCACTTTTTCTCTGATTGCTGCTTCCCTCCTGATGTTTGTGTGATATTCCCCACACAAAAGGTGATCAGGCTCCCTGAAAAATATAAATGTGGGAAAGGGTGGCGGAGGGGGTGGATCCTGTGGAATGGACAGAACGGTGGTCTAAAGGACTGTCATCTCTTAGTGCCAGAGGTTAGAAGGTTGATGCACAATAGTTCCAAAGGAAGAGGACGCTACTGACCTTATGGCATGAAAATGTCCACTCAAAACTGTAATGTGAGAGAAAAGGTCACATATTAGCTCCTAAAAGACTTTTTCGTCCTTTCTGAGGTTGGCTTTTAAGGAATAGTCAAAGCACAACAATGTGTGACAGCCAGCATCAAATTGCTTTTAAAAAAGATCAGAACGATATGGAAAGAAAATGAAACTCGATACAATATAGTGGTCCCAGATTTAAAATGTGATGGAAGTGGCATTTCGGATGCTGAAAGGATGTTTTAAAGTTTATTTATTAGTGTCACACGTCGGTTTACATTAACATTGCAATGAAGTTATTGTGAAAATCCCCTAGTCGCCACACTTTGGCACCTGTTTGGGTACACTGAGGCAGAATTTAGCATGGCCAGCACACCTAGCTAGCACGTCTTTCGGACTGTGGGAAGAAACCGGAGCACCCGGAGGAAACTCATGCAGACATGGGGAGAACATGTAGACTCTGCACAGACAGTGACCCGAGCCAAGAATCGAACCCAGGTCCCTGGAGCTGTGAGGCAGCAGTGTTCACCACTGTGCCACCGTGCCGTCCCATGTTTCCCCGTGGGGGAGAGAGGCAAGGACTATGGGACACAGTTTAAAAACAAGGAATCTCCCATTTAAAGCGGAGAGAAAAAGAAATGTTTTTCTCTCAAGGGGTTCTTGTTCTTTGGAACTATCTTCTCCAGAGAACGGTGGGGGTGGGCAGGATTAATAAATATTTTTAAGGCAGCGGTAGATAGATTCTTAACTAACAAAGGAGTCAAGGTTTATCGGGGGGGACGGGGGTAGGTGGAAATGTGGCATTGAGGCCACAATCAGATCAGCCATGATCTTACTTCTAGAATGGCGGAGCAGGCTCAAGGGGCCGAATGGACTACACCTGCTCCTAATCTGTATTTACATTCATAGCAAGAGAAAGTAGAATTTATGATGTAGCCCCATATTATCCCCTTCTTAACAGCTGATCCAGCAAGTGGGCGGCACAGTGGCACAGTGGTTAGACTCGCACCCTCAGAGCGCCAGAGACCCAGAGTCAATTCCAGCCTTGGGTGACAGTGTGGAGTTTGCACATTCTCCCCGTGTCTGTGTGGGTTTCCTCCAAGTGCTCCGGTTTGCTCCCAGAGTCCAAAGATGTGCGGGTCAGGTGGATTGGCCATGCTAGTATCCTTAGTATCAGGGAGATTAGCAGGGTAAATACGTGGGATTACGGGGATAGGGCCTGGGTGGGATTGTTTTTGGTGCAGGCTTGATGGGCCAAATGGTCTCCTTCTGCACTCTAGGGATTCTATAACATTCACTCCTTCCACAATGAACGCACAGTAGAAGCAGTGTAGGAACTCATCAAGGCTCCTTAGGTGGCACCTTCTGGGGGACTAGCAGGTTAAATATGTGGGTTTACGGAGATAGGGCCTGGTGGGATTGTTATTGGTGCACTATAGGGATTCTATGTTATTTTTCTAATTTGTGGCCCAGTTTTGTTATCACTGAGATAAAGTAATTCCTGATGTGTGTGTAGCTTTAATCACTGTAATATCAATGCTTATTCCAGTATTGGTCACAGTGCACAGGCTGGAACAAGACAGCCCTGGGAGACAATAAATTCCTTGGACCCACAGTCTGGCATTCATACTTCAGTGAAATTGTCATCACATATCTGCTCCGTGGAGGAATCTGACCAGCGATGTCCAGCTTGACAGGCAAAGCAATAGCATAAAGGAATATAAAAATCAAATAGAACTTTGCATGCCACAAAAGACTTCAGTTATGTAGAGAAACAACAAGGCTGGGGCTGATCTGCATAGAGCAGAGCAGTTTAAACAGGTTTAATAGGGGTGTTCAAAATTACGAGGCATTTTGATGGCACGGCTAGAGATAAAATATTATTTATTGGCGAGTTTAGTCAATAACTAGAGGACACAGATTTAATATCAGTAATAACCAGATGGGAGATGAGAATTCTTTAGTTATTAAAATCTAGAAGGCACCATCTACAAAGGTGGTTGAAGCAGATTCAAAAGTAACTTCATATGGGAATTGGAGGTGCAATTTAAAAAAAGAAAATACGCAGCACTTCGGGGAGAGAGATGAGGAACAGTATTAAATGGAGGTGATGGGGGTCTCGCCCAACAGCTGGAAGGCTAGAAAGACCCCCCCCCCCCCCCCCCCCCCCCGCCCATCCCACCTCTTTTAGGGAAGATCCACCAAATTAGTAATTAGTGAAGACAAACATAGGTCTCTTACAGTCCAGACAGGATAATTTATAATAGAAGGCAAGGAAATGGCAGGGCAATGAAACAACTACTTTAGTTCTGTCTTCACAGAGGAAGACACAAATAACTTTCCAGAAATGCTAAGGAATCGAGGGTCTAGTGAGAAGAAGGAACGGAAGGAAATTAGTATTACTAAAAAAAATAGTGCTGGAGAGATTAGTGGGACTGAAAGCAGATAACTCCCCAGGAATAATCTACATCCCAGGGTACTAAAGGAGGTTGCCATGGAAATGGTGGATGCGTTGGTTATCATCTTCAATAATTCTGTAGATTCTGGAACAGTCCTGGCAGATTGGAGGGTGGCAAATGTAACTCCACTATTTAAAAGAAAGAGGGAGGGAGGAAACTACTGACCATTCAGCCTAACATCAGTAATAGGGAAAATGCTAGAGTCTATTATAAAGGATGTGATAACAGGAATTAGACAAAGTCAATATGAAGGGAAACTTATTTTTGACAAACCTACTGAAGTTTTTGGAGGGGGCAACTAGTTGAATAGGTGAACCAGTGGATGTGGCGTATTTGGATTTTCAGAAAGGTTTTGATAAGGTCCCACATAAGAGGATAGTGTGCAAAATTAAAGCGCATGGGATTGGGGGTAATATATTGGCATGGATTGGGAATTGGTTAGCAGACAGGAAACAGGGAATAAGAATAAATGGCAGGCAGTGACTAGTGGGCTCCCACAGGGATCAGTGCTTGGACCCCAGCTATCCACAATATAAATCAATGATTTGGATGAAGGAACCAAATGTAATATTTCCCAAGTCCGCTGACAACACAAAGGTTGGTGAGTATGTGAGTGGTGAGGAGGTCAGGTTGGCTGAATGTTGGCGTGGCCAGCCAGGCTTGACATTTTCACAGCAGCCTTGAGCAATGCAGGGTGTGCCAGGTAATTCCACCCCTCCCTCAGCACATTCCCTGCAGGGGTCATATTGCTATTGTATTGAAGATTTGACTTTGCAAGCCAATGAGAGAATAAATACATGTGAAGTTCTACAGCTCCATTGCCAATGTGGACTGCGTAACCAGCATCATATTGTTGTCCATTTTGTGGGAAACATTGAGGTGAATGGGATCACTGAACTAAATAAAGCAGGTTATGTGCTTGGGACCACCTCTCTGGGCTCTTCCAGTGCAGCTGAACTCTCAGACTGCTGATTTGACATCCAGTACAGGATGATCAAGGAATTACGCCAATTAAATAGCGGGAAGACTGAAGACAATGGCTGGGATTTTTTGCGTACTCCGCAGTGTGCTTTGCCCCAGCAGAGGTGGCTCGCCATTGGCCAGCAGTGGGATCTTCCAGCCCTGCTGCTGTCAACAGGGTTTCCCATTGTTCACAAAGTCCGCGGCAGGGGGATTGCCATTGGCGGGAGTGGAAGATCCCGCTGGTGGGAACGGATGGAAAACCCCACCCATTTCTTTTAGGTTCCTGCTCCTATTATGTTCCCCAGCTACTGACTCCATCCATTTCCCTGGCAATTGTCTGGGATTAAGCCAATCTGTTCTCAACCTTGGTGTCAC
The DNA here is from genome assembly GCF_964213995.1 of Mustelus asterias. Classification (NCBI taxonomy): domain Eukaryota; kingdom Metazoa; phylum Chordata; class Chondrichthyes; order Carcharhiniformes; family Triakidae; genus Mustelus; species Mustelus asterias. The sequence continues at coordinate 19,645,594 of NC_135824.1, read as the reverse complement.
ATTTGACTCCAAGGTGAGTTTATGACCTCATATTCATGCCCACCACCGTGATATCGACCCCTGTCTCAGCTCATCAGTTGCTGAAACTCTCATTTATGCCATCACTGTCTATGGATTTGCCTATTGCAATGCACTCCTGGATGCTCTCCCACATTCTACACACTGTAAATGTGAGGACTTCCAAAACACTGCTGCCAAGTCTTGACTCGTTGAAAGTCCCATTTCCCCATCACTGCCGTGCTCGCTTGACCGACACCGATCCTGGTCTGGATTTGAAAATTCTCATCCTTGTTTTCAAATTCATCCATGGCCTCAACCCTCCCTATCTCTGTAACCTCCTCCAGTCCCTCAACCGTCTGAAATGTCTACACTGCTCTAATTCACCCTCTTGGGCATCCCCGATTTTAATCACTCTGCCATCAGTGGCCACACCTTCAGTTGTCTCATCTCAAAGCTCTGGAATACTTTTCCCACAGCTTCCGTCCTCTTAACCTCACTTTCCTTTCAAACGCTCCCTAAAATCTATCTCTGACAAATCTTCGGTCATCTGGCCCTGTATCACTTTATGTGACTTCTTGTCATACTTTTACAATGCTCCCGTGAGCCATGGGACATTTTATGATCCACATCACCATCTTCATAGAATCATAGAATCCCTATAATGCAGAAGGAGGCCACTCGGGCCATCAAGCCTGCACCAACAACAGGCCCTACCCTGTAACCCCACATGTTTAAATTGCTAATCCCCCTGACACTAAGGGGCAATTGTGCTTGGCCAATCAATCTAACCCGCACATCTTTGGACTGTGGGAGGAAACCGGAGCGCCCAGAGGAAACCCACAGAGACACGGGGAGAACGTGCAAACTCCACACAGACAGTTACCCGAGGCCGGAATTGAACCTGCGTCCCTGGTGCTGTGAGGCAGCAATCTTAAATATTGGAAGACAAAGAAAGTTAAATATTTGGTCGGTGCAGACTCGATGGGCCGAATGGCCTTCTTCTGCACTGTAGGTTTTCTATTCTATGATTTGCACGCTAATGCCCTTTTGAATCCTTTGTTTCATTTTTGTTGTCCGGAAGTGGAGGCCCATTAATATTGGAGCAAAACAAATTCTGCTTCAGCACCAGTCTCTCATACGGGGTTAACTACAATGGTTGGAAATGCCCCCTAGGCTGTTGCTACTCCTTCAACATAACTTTAGTAGAGGATGTTGGACAAAATCAAAATGGCAGAGTCTTTGGAAAAATTCATCCCTAGAGTAACATTTTCTCCATTCAACCTGTCCAAAAACAGCCTGACTGAACTTAATGTCTGAAGAGAAGCCATTACTTTAAAGCTTTTCAATTCCTGCCCAGCCATGCTATGACCTCGTTGTTGGAGATTGCCAATTAGAATGAAGAATCAACATTTTGACATGTCCACGAGGAACTGGGTCACAACTGCCCAAATAATTTCATGTTGGAACCTTATAGCTGACAGGGAGATAAGGATAAAAGAGGTACAAACATTGTGTGTGACTAAATAAAGGAACAAGGAATTTTAATGATCATTCTATAAGTTTTATGTCATATTTTTACTTGCTGTCGCCAATATGTGGAGCGGCATGGCAGCAGGGGTGGCACGGTGGCACAATGGTTTGCACTGCTGCCTCACAGTGCCAGGGACCTGGATTCGATTCCCGGCTCGGGTCACTGTCTGTGTGGAGTTTGTACGATCTCCCCATGTCTGCTTGGGTTTCCTCCCACAGTCCAAAGATATGCGGGTTAGGTGGATTGGCTATGCTAAATTGCCCCTCAGTGTCAGGGGACTAGCCAGGGTAAATGCATGGAGTTACAAGGATAGTGCCTGGGTGGGATTGTGTTCGGTGCAGACTCGATGGGCCAAATGGCCTCCTCTGCACTGTAGAGATTCTATGATGCTATGATGTGCAGGCTTGAAAGTAGAACATCATCATCATCACATTTGCTCTGTGTTAATTGTGGTAAATCTCTAGCCCCATTCAAATTCATTTATTATCCCAACTCACCATGGCAGCCCCAACAAGAGTCATCCCCCGGGCGGGCGAGAACCATCCCAACCCATGTCGAGGAGGTCAGATTGGAGCTGCCAACATCGGTTGGGGTATTAGGCTGGCAGTAGATGGGTGAGATCAAGACTGCATGATGGAATGACGTTAGGCCAGTCACCAGACGTTGTCAACTTATGTGTCAGGTTAATAAAGGGGAAAGCGTCCTCCTTATATAAAAGCAAGATTCTGGAAATCTGAATAAAAACAGGAAGTGCTCTGAAGAAAAGTCATATTCAACTTGAAACGGTAACTCTGTTTCTCTCTCTGCAGATGCTGCCAGACCTGCTGCGTTTTTCCGCCAGTTTCTGTGTATATTTCATCCTCCTTATGTTAGCTGCTTCAGTCAGTTCTCCATTCACATTTTGTCTTCTGCTCTTCCTTTGTTAAACTAATTCACAGGTATGATTGCAAGTACTGGCGAGAATCTCCGTATCCAACACACCCGTGCAAAACTTACGAGTCTGTTCTCATTCCTCGAGAACAAAGGCTAAACAATCTGTTGGAACATTGATACGAATGGAGTGTGAGCAACATGGGAGAAAGACAGAGAAAAGGTACAAACTTGAAAATGTGTGTGAGCTGCTCCTTTAACCCTTGTTTCCCTTTTTATTTGTGCGCTTACTCGGTGAATTTATGTCGAAATGATGAAAGGAAAATTATTTTAAGAAGGAAATGATTTAAAACGGAATGTAGGTTTCAATGTGGTGATATGGATTTTCATGACTGATTTTCTTCTCTTGTTTATGCCTCTCACATGGAGGCTGCAGCAGTCAACCCTCATTATGGCAGATTCTCTTAGGCCTCCCGTTCTAACAAACATACCCCAGCCTCCGGCTGAAAACATTTGCTTGAGTAGTTCTGACTTGGCATCAGCAGTATCTACTGCAGCTGACTACTTCAGCAGTCGCCACGAGCCAGCAACAGGCAGTAAATGAGCTTGAATTAACAACTGAAAGGGACATTAATCCACAGTGGCACCATGGTTAGCACTGCTGCCTCAAAGCGCCAGGGACCTGGGTTCAATTCCCGGCTTGGGTCACTGTCTGTGCGGAGTCTGCATGTTCTCCCCGTGTCTGCGTGGGTTTCCTCCGGGTGCTCCGGTTTCCTCCCAAAGATGGGCAGGTTAGGTGAATTGGCCCATGCTAAATTCTCTCTCAGTGTATCCGCACAGTATGGCAATTAGGGGATTTTCACAGTAACTTCATTGCAAGTGTGAATGTAAGCTTACTGGTGACTAATAAATAAACTTTACTTTACATGTATGACTTGCTCTGGATATGTGTGGATTACATTCAAATGGTTTACTTTTCTATATCGTCCGAGTGTTTTAAAGTAATAACAGCCATTTCTCTGCTGATTCAGAATCACTTGTGTCTTGTGCAATGACCCTGTCCATTGGCCCACTGGGAAAATGTACTATTAATGTTGGAAAAGCAATTGTGACTAAATATAATTGACAGAATTAAAAGCTGATTATCTGAATATGTACGGAATTCATAACAAGATGGATGAATTGAAAGCACATATAGAAATAAGTGAGTATGAAATGATAGCCATTCCGGCGACACGGTTGCTGGAGTAACCACAGCTGGAGCCTGAACGTGCATGGGTATCTGGCTTTTTGAAAAGACAGGAGGTAAGGAAAATTAGGTCATAGAATCCCTACAGTGCAGAAGGAGGCCATTCGGCCTATTGAGTCTGCACCAACCACAATCCCACCCAGGCCCTATCCCTGTAACCACATACATTTACCCTAGCTAGACCCCCTGATACTAAGGGGCAACTTAGCATGGCCAATCCACCTAACCTGCACATCGTTGGACTGTGGGAGGAAACCGGATCACCCGGAGGAAACCCCACACAGACACGGGGAGAACGTGCAAACTCCACACAGACAGTGACCCAAGTCGGGAATCGAACCTGGGTCCCTGGCACTGTAAGGCAGCAGTGCTAACCGCTGTGCCACCCTTTAGGTGATGTGGTTCTTTTAGGAAAGGATAAGATTAGTATTGCAGTGAGAATTGGGTATGGTTCCGAGGAACAAGATGTAGAATCAATTTGGGTGGGAATAAGAAATAGCTGAGGCAAGAAGTCACTGTTGGGAATGGTTTGTAATCCCACTGATAGTAGCTACACTGTAGGGCAGAGTATAAATAAAAATATAATGGGGCCTTGTAATAAAGGTATTGCAATAATCATGGGAGATTATAATGTTCATGTAGATTGGACAAATTAAATTAGCAAATGTAACCAGGGGAATGAATTCATGGAGTGTATTCAGGACAGTCCCTTAGAACAACACATTCTCAACCAGAGAACAGGCTATTTTAGAATTGGTAATGTGTAATATGACAGAATTAATTAATGATCTCATAATAAAGAATCCCCCAGGTAAGGGTGAATATAACAAGATAGAATTTCACATTCAGTTTGAGGGTACGAAATGTGTTTCTGAAACTAGTTTCTTAAACTTAAAGGCAATTAACATAGGAGCATAGGAATTAGGAGCGAGAGTAGGCAATTCAGCCCTTTGAGCCCGCTCCACCATTCTACATGCTCATTGGGGCTGATCTCCATCTCATCCTAACTCCATTTCCCTGCCTTTTCCTCATAACCCATTGATTGATTCTGCATCCACTGCACTCTGGGGCAGTGAGTTCCATAGATTTACAATCCTCTGTGCGAAGAAGCTTCGCCTTATCTCTGTCTTGCACCTCCTCCCTCTTACTCTACAACTATGACACCTTGTCCTAGACTGTTCTAGAAGGGGGAACATTTGGTTAACATTTGCTTTATCAATCCCATTAAGTATTTTATATACCTCAATCAAATCCCCCCTCTTCTGTATTCCAGCGAGTACAAGCCCAAGCTCCTCAACTGCTCCTCATACAACAGCCCCTTCAAACCTGGAATCAACCTAATGAACCTCTTCTGAACTGCCTCCAGTGCCACCACATCCTTTCTCAAAGAAGGTGACCAAAACTGAATGAAATACTCAAGTGTGGTCTCACCAATGCCTTATACAATTGTAATAACACTTCTCTACTTTTATACTCTAGACCCTTTGCAATAAATGCCAAGATTCCATTTGCCTTCCTTATAACATTCTGCACCAGCATACACACTTCCTGAGAGTCAAGAGAGGAAGTTAGAATTTATTTATTCATTCATAGGATGTAGGTGTCACTGGCTGGGTTAGCATTCATTGCCCATCTCTAATTACCCTTGAGAAAGTAGTATGCTCCCTTCTTGAACCGCTGCTGTCCATATATTGTAGGAACACACACAGTGCTGCCAGGAAGGGTATTCCAGGATTTTTAACCAGCAACAGTGAAGGAACAGCAATATAGTGGTTAGCACTGCTGCTTCACAGTGCCAGGGACCCAGGTTCGATTCCTGGCTTGGGTCACTGTCTGTGTGGAGTTTGCACATTCGCCCCATATCTGCATGGGTTTCCTCTGGGTGCTCCCACAATCCAAAGATGTGCAAGTTAGGTGCATTGGCCATGCTAAATTCTCCTTCAGTGTACCTGAACAGGTGCCAGAGTGTGGTGGCTAGAGGATTTTCACAGTAACTTCATTGCAGTGTTAATGTAAGCCTACTTGTGACGAATAATAGCACAGTGGTTAGCACTGCTGCTTCACAGCTCCAGGGTCCCGGGTTCGATTCCCGGCTCGGGTCACTGTCTGTGTGGAGTTTGCACATTCTCCTCGTGTCTGCGTGGGTTTCCTCCGGGTGCTCCGGTTTCCTCCCACAGTCCAAAGATGTGCGGGTTAGGTTGATTGGCCAGGTTGAAAAATTGCCCCTTAGAGTCCTGGGATGTGTAGGTTAGAGGGATTAGCGGGTAAAATATGTGGGGGTGGGGCCTGGGTGGGATTGTGGTCGGTGCAGACTCGATGGGCCGAATGGCCTCCTTCTGCACTGTAGGGTTTCTATGATTTCTATGATCTATGATTTCTAGTTCCAAGTCAGAGCAGTGTGTGACTTGGAGGAAACTTACAGGTAATGGTGTTCCTATGCACCTGCTGCCTTTGTCCTTCCAGGTGGTAGAGGTTGCAGGTTTGGTAGGTGCTGTTGAAAGAGCCTTGGTGAGTTGTAGCAGTGCATCCTCTAGATGGTACACACTCCTGCCACTGTGCATCCACAGTGGGGGGAGTGAATATTTAAGGTGGTGGATGGAGTGCCAATTAAGCGGGCTACTTTGACCTGGATGGTGTCAAGCTTCTTGAGTGTTGTAGGAGGTACACTCATCCAGGCAAGTGGAAAGTATTCCATCACACTCTTGACTTGTGCCTTGTAGATGGTGGACAAACATTGGGGAGTCAGAAGGTGAGTTACTCGCCACAGAATTCTTAGCCTGTGACCTGATCTTGCAGCCACTGTATTTATATGGCAAGTCCAGTTCAAGTTCTGGTCAATGGCAACCTCAAGATGTTGCGAGTGGGGGATTCAGTGATGGTAACGCCATTGAATGCCAAGGGGAGGTGATTGTATTCTCTCTTGTTGGAGATGGATATTGCCTGGCACTTGTAGTGATGTGAACGTTGACAAGTGGAAGGGGAAAATAGTTTAAAAGGTACAATGGTAGGAAAGCAGTGGCAGACATTTAAGGAGATATTTCATAACTCTCAACAAAGATATATTCCATTGAGAAAGAAGGACTTTCCATGAAGGATATTTCATCCATGAGGGAGTTAAGGATGGCATTAAATTGGAAGAAAAGATGTACAATGCTGAAAGGATTAGTGATAGGCCAGAGATTGGGAATATTTTAAAAGCCAGCGAAGTATTGCCACAAAAAGGGAGAAGTTGGAGTATGAGAGAAAATTGACAAGAAATATGAAAACAGACTTCAAAAGCTTCTACAAATATATAAAGGAAGGGAGTAGCTAAAGTAAACATTGATCCCTTAGAGAGTGAGACTGGGAAATTAATAATGGGAAACAAGGAAATGGCAGAGATTCACAGTAGAATAGTAGAAGAAGACGCAAAAAGGAGGGAGGAACTTAAGACAATGACAATGATTAGAGAAAGAGTATGAGGAAAACTAATGGGATAAAGGCTGATGAGTCTCCTGGACCTGATGGCATGTACCTTTGTGTCTTAAAAGAAATGGCAGCAGCGATAGTGGATGCATTGGTTAGAATCTTCCAAAATTCCTTAGATTCTATAAAGGTACAAGATATTGGAAAACTGTAAATGTAATGCCACGATTCAAGAAAGGATAGAAAACAGAAAACCAAAGGTCAGTTTGTCTAACATCTGTCACTGGGAAAATGTTAGAATCCATTATTAAGAAGGAAATCATAATCGAATCAAGCAGAGTCAGCATGGTTTTGTAAAAATGAATTCAGTGTTTGACAAATTTATTGGCGTTCTTTGAAGCCACCACCCACCTTTCAGAGCTGCCAGCCAATCAGAGAGCTGGAAGTTCAGCAGTCTTGGCAGCATCACTGGTAATGTTGGCCACTGGTAGCATTTAAGGAAAAAGAGATGCCTCCATATTGAAGCACTCTCGAAGGTAAGGTGAGTTATTTTATATCGAGCCAGGGCCAGGCAAGCGGGCCCAGCAATCGGGGCACCTGCATTCTGGCAGTGCCATGGCATCGGGGGCTGGCATTACCACCAATGGAACCCCTCCGTACATCACGGAATGAGAATAAAGAAAGGCCCTCTCCTACTTGGGAACCCACTGCTAGGCCTTCCCATGCGGTGATAGCCCTTCTCAACACCAGTTACATGCACGCAGTTGTGGGAAGTGGCCAATAATTGGTCAGTTAATTGGCTTCTCTCTTCCAGGCAGCCATGCTGCTGAAATTCCTGCCACTGGTAATATCCTGCGATGGCGGAAATACATTAGGCTACTCCACTGATGCCTCCCACCACCATTTACTGAAGCCACCCATTTCCCAGCTGGTCTCCTGAGGGCTAGTAAAATCCAACCCATTATCTCTAGTCTAGTTTGTTCACAATCCCAAACAATAGTTTACATTTTAATTGAGAACTGGTTAGTGTCCTATTGTGGTAATGGACATAATGGATCCCTACCAGGTGTGGTCCTCAGGTGAAGTGGGGTTGCGGGCAAGGATCATTCAACCAAATCACATAGTCATAATCCAGTGCCAGGTTAGAGTCATCTCTTCTGGCTTTGGTTTTGTATCATACTTGAACCAGTTTCTGGGATGGCTGGCCTGTCATATGAGGAGAGATTAAGTTGATTAGGGTTATATTCACTGGAGTTTAGAAGAGTAAGAGGGGATCTCATAGAAACTTATAAAATTCTAACAGGATTAGACAGGGGAGTTTCAGAAAGAATGTTCCCAATGGTGGGGGAGTCCAGAATTAGGGGGTCATAGTTTGAGGATAAGGGCCATTTTAGAACTGAGGTGAGGAGACATTTCTTCACTCAGAGAGTGGTGAATCTGTGGAATTCACTACCACAGAAAGTAGTTGAAGCCAAGACGTTGCCTGATTTCAAGAATAAATTAAATATAGCTCTTGGGCTAAAGGGATCAAGGTATATGGGGAGAAGGAGGCGGGATCAGGATACTAAATTTGATGATCAGCCATGATCAAAATGAATGGCGGAGCAGGCTCGAAGGGCTGAATGGCCTTCTCCTGCTTCTAGTTTTTCTGTTTCTATATAATATTATTATAAATGCTCATTTATTACTCACAAGTAGGCTTACATTAACACTGTAATGAAGTTACTGTGAAAATCCCCTAGTCGCCACACCCCGGCCCCTGTTCGGGTACACTGAGGGAGAATTTAGCATGGTCAATGCACCTAACCAGCACGTTTTTCAGACTGCGGGAGGAAACTGGAGCACCCGGAGGAAACCCATGCAGACACGGGGGAATGTGCAGACTCTGCACAGACAGTGACCCAAGAATCGAACCCAGGTCCCTGGCGCAGTGAGATAGCAGCTAACCACTGTGCCACCATGCTGCCCACTGAATTTACTGATGAAAAGCAAAATTGACAGCAGTTTAGGAAGCATAATAGACTGGAAAGTGCAAGGTTGAACTTTATAGTGTCAAAACTGCTGGAAGAGTGTTCCTAACAGTGTTACACATCCGCATGGATAGTTTTCATCATAAATGTGGAGATAGAAATTTATAATTGAAAAGTTTGCCAGAGGTATGACAGCAGGAAGTAGGATTTTATGGACAGGAAGTGCTCACAGACAGAAGATTTGTAACAGTTGATAGATAATTACATGTTGCCATTACTCAGTTAAATCTCTGCCTGTTACCAGCAGGATAAACTTATTACATCCACTCTTAATTGTTTGCCGATGTAATGAGCAGTTGTACGATAGAATTGTTGTCAGAGAAGCTTAAGTTGTTGATGCATGATATTTGTTTCAGAGCCCAAGAGTGAGTATTTTCACCTGAAGAAACACGAATCAATATTACCAAGGACTGCCTTAAACCGTACAGTGTGCCTGGTGTTCAGTTCTCTGGGTTGAGGCACACACATGGTCACATGGGAAACTGGCCTGTGCGATAAAAAAGAAAGACTCTCATTTACAAAGCACCTTGCACAAACTCAGGACATTCCAAAGTGCTCCACAGCCAATGAAGTACTTTTCTAGCATATTCACTGTTGTAACGTTAGCAAGGCGAATGGCAAGCTTCCACGGACAGTGATAATGACCAGATAACCAGGTGGGAGGATAAATATTGGGGATACCTCCCCCACTCTTCTTCAAAAAAGTACCATGGGATATTTTATGTCTATCTCAGACAAGGCCTCAGTTCAATCCTTCATCCGAAAGGCATAAGGGGTCCTTGGGGATAACAAATTAATGAACAACCAAAATGCATTTGAGATATGCACAGACTGAAACACTTGTGGCCCTGTGAACAGGAGGATTGATCTCAATAAGCCTTTCTTTACCTCCTTTTTCTCTAAGCAAAACACAATTAAACTAGAATATAATTCTGTAGTGTGGATTTTTTTTCTTCTGCGAACAACTATTAGGCTGTCTCTTTTGCTGGGGTCTTTCTCTCTCACCAGGGGCAGGAGTCGACAGCCCCGATTCACCATATTTACTGAACTAAAGAAAACAACTTTGAACAGATAAAATGTGAGTGAACCTCCCTCGTCTTATCTGTGGAGAGAGTTTGCCCAGTGCCAAGAGCCAATAAACAACTTTGTGTCAGCACTGAGGCTGGAAAGCCCCTTTTGCACAATATTGAAATCCTCAGCACAGCAACCAGCTCCAGACATGGGACACTGCACGAATTGGGGGAAATGTTTCAAGTTCACACAGCTGGCAAGGAATTTAACCTATTGGTAAATCATAATAGAAAATTGGGCGCACATGAGATATCCTTCCCACAGCAGGAAGTTAGAAAACCACTCTTAAAATGCCCATGGCCCTGTAATTAGGCACTTCGATTTTGAGAATGGAAAGTGGTTATTGTGTGTGCACAGATACCAGTGTGAATGTCCTGCCCGGGCCGATTTCCCCAGCATCGAGGCACTGGTCACGCTTGGCCAGCTGCGATGGGTGGGCCACATTGTCCACATGCCCAATACAAGGCTCAAACAAATGCTCTACTCCGAGCTCCACAATGACAAGCAATCACTAGGAGAGCAGAGGAAATGTTACAAGGACAGTCTGAAAACCTCCATAAATAAATGCAACATCCCCATCAACATAAGACCATAAAACATAGGAGCAGAATTAGGCCACTCGACCCATCGAGCCTGCTCCGCCATTCAATCATGGCTGACTTTTTTCTCATCCCCATTCTCCTGCCTTTTCCCCATAACCCCTGATCCCCTTATCAATCAAGAACCTGTCTATCTCTGTCTTAAAGACACTCAATGACCTGGCCTCCACAGCCTTCTGCAGCAAAGAGTTCCACAGATTCACCACTCTCTGGCTGAAGAAATACCTTCTCATCTCTGTTTTAAAGGATCATCCCTTTAGCCTGAGGTTGTGCCCTCTGGTGCTAGTTTTTCCTACCAGTGAAAACACCCTCTCCACGTTCACTCTATCCAGGCCTCGCAGTATCCTGTAAGTTTCAATAAGATCCCCCCCTCATCCTTCTAAACTCCAACGAGTACAGACCCAGGACTGGAGAAGAAGCATCTGCAAAGGCACCAATCACCTCGAGTGTCACTGGGTGGAGCACGCAGAGGCCAATCGAAATCAGCAGAAAGAGAGCGCAGAATCCAGAGCATCCACCCACCTCATTAAACATCACCTGCCAAACCTGCGGCAGAGTCTGCAGCTCCCGATTGGACTATTCAGCCACTGCAGAACCCACCTTCCCGGTGTGAGAGCAAGTCATCCTCGACCCTGAGGGACTGCCAAAGAAGAAGGTACATCAAATGTTCCTGATTGTGTGGAAAATGAAAAGACCAAGGCTATTGAGCCCATCTGTAAGTGGATGGATTTTGAGATAAAATCATTGTCTTTAACGTGGGCCAAGTACTCTGTTTTCTTGCCATCTATTTCCCCTGCTCTCTGACCATTGTTTCAAACTGTTTGTTTGAGGTGACATGAGCATTGAAGTAATGTCACTGGATTTGAGATCCAGACTAATTTCCACTCACTTTGTGAGTGGAAAATCATGTATCACAAATTTGATTGAGTTTTTTGAAGGGGTAACCAAGAAGGTAGATGAGGGCAGTGCAGTTGATGTTGTCTACATGGACTTTAGCAAGGCTTTTGACAGGGTACCACATGGTAGGTTGTTGCATAAGGTTAAATCTCATGGGATCCAGGGTGGATCCAAATGGATACAAAATTGGCTTGATGACAGAAGACCAGAGGGTGGTTGTGGAGGGCTGTTTTTCAAACTGGAGGCCTGTGACCAGCGGTGTGCTCAGGGATTGGTGCTGGATCCACTGTTATTTGTCATTTATATCAATGATTTGGATGAGAATTTAGTAGGCATGGTTAGTAGGTTTGCAGATGACACCAAGATTGGTGGCATAGTGGACAGTAAAGAAGGTTATCTAGGATTGCAATGGGATCTTGATCAATTGGGTCAGTGGGCTGACAAATGGCAGATGGAGTTTAATTTAGACAAATGTGAGGTGATGCATTTTGGTAGATTGAACCAGGGCAGGACTTATTCAGTTAATGATAGGGCTTTGGGGAGAGTTATAGAACAAAGAGATCTGTGGGTATAGGATCATACCTTCTTGAAAGTGGAGTCACAGGTGAACAAAGTGGTGAAGAAGGCATTCGGTATGCTTGGTTTCATTGATCAGAATACAGGAGTTGGGACGACTTGTTGAACTTGTACAAGACATTGGTAAGGCCATACTTAGAATCCTGCCGTGCAGAAGGAGACCATTCAGCCCATCGAGTCTGCACCGACCACAATCCCACCCAGCCCCTATCCCCATAACACCATACATTTACCATATCTAGTCCCCCTGACACTAAGGGGCAATTTAACATGGTCTATCCACCTAACCACCACATCTTTGGACTGTGGGAGGAAACCGGAGCACCCGGAGGAAACCCAGGCAGACACGAGGAGAATGTGCAAGCTCCACACAGACAGCGACCCAAGCCGGGAATCGAACCCTGGTCTCTGGTGCTGTGAGGCAGCAGTTTAACCACTGTGCTGCCCAATGTTGTATGTTATGCAATGTTATGTTGTATAGAGTAAGACCCCATTTGGAACATGCTTCCGTTCTGTGTACCACACTTCAGAAAGAATATGCTGACTTTGAAATTTAAAAGTTTATTGATTAGTGTCAGAAGCAGGCTTACATTAACACTGCAATGAAGTTACTGTGAAAATCCCCAAGTCGCCACACTCTGGCGCCTGTTCGGCTACACTAAGAATTTAGCATGGCCAATGCACCTAACCAGCATGTCTTTTGGACCATTATACTGCCTAATTCCCACCATTGCCTTGGGTTTCCTGCTGGTGAAACTCTCATCTTTGCTTTGTTACCTCCAGACTCAACTATTCACTGTCACATCCTCATCCTCCATAACCTCAGTTCATCTGACAACACTACTGTATGTATCCTAGCTCACACCAAGTCCCATTCATCCATCAACCCTGTTTATGTTGTGTCCTGATCCACCCCCATGCCCCAAAATTGGAATTACCTTCTTTGATTTCAAATCCTTCCATCTTTTCCTTTCTCTGCAATGTTCTCCAGTCCTTTGAGCCTGCTTCACTCCTCCGATTCTGACCTCTTGCGCATCCTTGATTTTCTTCAACCTTTCACGGGCCGATGGCCGTGCTTCAGCTGTGAGGGACCTAATCGTTCAAATTTCCTCCTTAAAGCTCTTTGTCTCTCTCTCCTCCTTTAAGACACACATTTACCTCCCTACACGGGTGGCACAGTGGCACAGTGGCACAGTGGTTAACACTGCTGCCTCACAACATCAGGGACCTAGGTTTGATTCCTGGCTTGGGTCACTGTCTGTGCAGAGTTTGCACATTCTCCCCATGTCTGGGTGGGTTTTTTCTGAGTGCTCCAGTTTTCTCCCACAAGTCCGAAAGACATGCTGGTTAGGTGCATTGGCCATGTTAAATTCTCCCTCAGTGTACCCGAACAGACGCCAGAGTGTGGCAACTAGGGGATTTTCACAATAACATCACTGCAGTGTTAATGTAAGCCTACTTATGACACTAATAAATAAACTTTAAGACTAATCAAGCTTTTGGTCACCAATCCTAAAGTCTGCTTCTTTTGCTCAGTGTCAATTACCCTTTGTTTGATGATGCTTTCATGAAATGTGTGGGGACATTTTGCTACATTAAAGGGGTTGCTTTGATTACATCCCAGCACAGTACTCTGCCCATGTATAATTATTCCACAGAACTCTATCTATGCAGAATTACACCCAACACAGAAGTCTACACATGTTGGACTATACCCGAAACAGAGTTCTGTTCCTAGCCAGTAAGTTCTTCAAGTTTTTAGAGGCAACAAGTTTAAAATACAGAAAACTTCTCTGCACAAGTTTATAGCCCTTGAAAATCACTCATATACTTTTAATACCAGACTAGTACCACACTGCTGTTGTATTGATTGTATATGGTGACAAACTAAAGTACTGTAAGATAACCTCACTTGAGTGGATGGGGGCGGGAAGAATGGAAATACTCTGATATTTACACAGATGACCAGCATTACGCTAACACCTTTGTATTGAGGCACAATAAAAAATGTTCTGCAGTGAAATTGCAGCATTAGTACTTCCCAAATATTTTACCTGGAAGTTTAATGTAACCATGCCTCTCAATCAGAACAGGGCATGATTTGAAATAATTTTTCTTATTCTTTTGTGGGTTGTGAGTGTTGCTGACAGGGCCAACCTTTGTTGCTGACCCCTAATCATCCCTGAGAAAATTATGATGAGCCACTGCCTTGAAAAGCTGCAGTCCATCTGATCCATCCATAGCACTGTTACGAAGAGAGTTTCAGGGTTTTGACCCAACTGCAGTGAAGGAACAGCAATATCGTTTCAAGTCAGTATTGTGTGACATGGGGGAGACCTTGCAGGCAGTGGTGTTCCTAGGCATCTGCTGCCCTTGTCTTTTTATGTGGTAGAGGTCGCAGGTTTGGAAGGGGCTGAAAAGGCACCTTAGCAAATGGCTGCAGTGTATAGATGGTACACACTATTGCCAATGTGCATTAGTGGTGGAGGGAGTGAATGTGAAGGTGGGGTGCCAATCAAACAGAGTATCAACATGTCCCACATAAACTAGTTAACTAGCTTTCATATTCAACTAAATTTAGTTTGAATTTCTCAATCTACTGATCTGAACTGGATTCACTGTCTGATTCTTGCTGAATTAGAACATTTGGTAGTTTTAAAAGTCCAAAGCACGTGACATGTTGTATGCTGCAACTCTGCAAGTAGAAATCAGGCTATTTACACAACCCTGGTCCAGATCATTTGTAAGTGGTTTAGAAGTTGTAGTCAGTGCCAGATATTTAGAGTTGCCACATTCTGTCACATCAAAGCCCATGACAATGAATAGATGGGGGAACGTGGCTCGAGTTCTGATAGTTGTTTTTCTGCTACATTTGGGGAAAGTGGGTTTCATAGTTTAAATCTCAGAATTTTTGGTGTGCCTGATTTGCCATTTTTATAGTTTCCAGATTGCCCACCTCAAAATCAAACCATCCGGTCCATAGGGTGGCAACTCCATGAACATTGTGACATTGGACATCCATGGAATCAATCTGTTTACATTGTCTGTACAATCATTTAGAATGAGGGAAAGGTACAAAGTTGGTCAAAAAAACAATGTAAAAGTACAAATCTATTCTTATGACATTCATTCTCAGGATATGGGCACCTCTGTCAAAGGCAGCATTTGTTGCCCATCCCTAGGTGTTTTTGAGTGTGATGATGGACTGCATTCTTCAACTTCTGCAGTCCACACGGTGAAAATACTTCCACATTGCTTTTAGGGGTAAGGGGCTCCAGGAGTTTGACCCAGTGCCTATGAAGGAACAGTGACATATACCCAAGTCAGGACAGTGTGTTTCTTGCAAGGAAACTTGGGGTAATGGTGTTGTGCGTACCTCCTGCTCTTGTCCTTCTAGGTGATGGATGTCACATGTTTGCTGTGTGCTGCCAGAGAAGTCTTGGTGGCTTGCTGTAGGGCATCCTGTAGATGATACACACTGCAGTCAGGTATACACCAGTAAATATTTAATCTGGTTGATGTGGTACCAATCAAATGGACTGCTTTGTCTTCGAGAGTGTTGAGCTTCTTGAGTACAAAATACAAGATGGAAAGAGGCCATCCTGACATATTGGCTGCTCACAAGATTCAAATAATGTCCTATTCTCTCTCTGACTCAAATCCCACAACTGTGCTCTGTAAAATATCTATCCCAGTCCATCCTGAATTAGACAACATCATTTTCCTTTACTACCTTCCCTGGTAACAGACCTCATTAACCAAAGAGAATTATTTCAGCCAAAGTGTTTCTCTTCGTACAATTCTCTTGGTAATTTTTGTTTTGGCAACGGGTACAGACACAGACGTTGTAGTTTTCAGTTTCAGTGCGGTAGCTTACAGTTACTGCATCGCAATTGAGGAGAGTGAGCTATTGACTTGTGACAATCTATATCTGCATTGAAATTGTGAGCTTTAGATTAATGTGGAGCCGAAAGCCCAATTGAGCCTCTTTGCTGCCAGCCTGTCTGTGTAATTGCACCAACCACAAAGGGCAAAATAGATGTGAGCAAGTTCAATCGTCAATACTGTGCACTCTACAATTCACACCTATAGGAAAAGGGGTGTTGTTTTAGTGAAGACGCCTTAGTGAAGGCAACCGAGGTATCTCCGCGGCCAGTACAGTGTTTGTGTAACCACAGACCACAGTCATGTTGTCAGCATCAGGCTGATTGTATGGTAGCAATATGACAGAAGGGACATGTTGGCCAGACCTGTTTCAGGTCAATGCTGTGTGTGTTTGCTGTTTTCATTCTCGACCTCTCTGGGGTTGGGAACAGCACTTGTGGTTCGGGAAATGAAACCTGATTTAAAGTAACTTCTGCTGTTGCGTTTTGACGCTAATCCGGAACATATATATCTATCTTTCATGTCACTTTTGAGTATTACTGCACATTCCTAAAACAAAATGGTTACATTATATGGAAACAAAGTAACTGTAAGATTGCCATTTTTACTTCGTGTCTTGTTTCCTAGACCAACTGTGAATTTCATTTATTTGACATATTTGTACAAAATAATGCCTTGGTGATGTTTGAAAGACTAGATTTTAAACATAGCTTTTGTGCCCCATGTTATCTAAATGTTAGTGGTACTTATATTGTCTCTCATTCAGCCCAATTCCTCGAAAAGTCACAGATGCTATGAATTTGCAAAATTGTCTTGAGGTTTGAGCCGGGAGAGGGGAGTCACTTGGCGCCACAGTCCCGACCCTTGTTATCTTTTGCTTTTCCAAAAACATAGATGCAGAAAACCAGTGGTGGATTTAAAAAAGAAATTTCGCGTAGCTAATCAGGGCACTGTCCCTCTCATTACCGTGCTGAATATGTCACTGGTTCCCTTTGAGCTGAGTTATGTCCATGTTCTCTTTATATGCTACAGTGACCTTGGATGACATTCCCTGCAAACTTTGATTGACAGTGTACTGCAGACCAGAATTACATATGTCCATTGTCCTATAGAGATGCCCCAAGTACCTTTCCAGCAACTTCCTTACAATGTTTCCCTTCTCACTCAATCATAGTTCTACTTTTCTCATTTGCTTTATCAATAATTTGCTGAATATCTATTTTTTCCGCAATTCTGGCACACCTTGTGTGTCTCCAAAGCTGCAGCAGGTAACACAGTCCCGAATGAATGAATGATTGAATTAGCACCGGTGAGTACAATCAGTCAGAACTGCTGCCGACACATTCTTGGGTTGCCTGGATGAAGCAGTGAGTTAAGCTTAGGAACTTTCACCTTTCACCCTTAGAGAGGTAGGCTGGGGAACTTTCACCTTAACTCCCTGAGCCAACGTACAGATAAAAAAAATCAATGCTGTAAATCGATAGGAAAATATTTTTAGCTTCTAACTTGCCCATATTTTTTTTGACGAGGCCAAAGAGGCTGAGGGAAGAGCCATAGAAGATAAAAGACAAAAAGAGGGTGTTTTGTTTAAAGACCACAGATTTATCACACAACATATCTTAAGTCTTCAGAATGGCCAGTGTTCACCTTGAATGTGATCTGACTGACACCCCTTCATTGTTGCTACATCTCTACTTAGTACCTAGTGCAATCCACATTCATATTTTCAGTTCAGTGTTGAAGGTATGTAACATTTTCAATTATGCGTTTTAAAAAGTCTAATATAAAGGGCAGATCATTCTATTCAATACATTTTATACAACAAATTGATACACAAGGATTGAGGGAATCAAGGAAATTGATGCTTTTTTAAACTAATCACTGCTCAATAATTACAGAATTCGTGTAACTAAAGATGACTGATAAGAATGACAGTGAAATCACTTTTAAGTTGGAAATCATTATTCGGTCCTGAAGATCACCTCATCCCCATTTTAACTAATGTTGGACAACGACTAATTTGTTTTCATTTTAGTCCCACTGTTGTCTTCACTAATGAACTGGCCCAGTGGGTGCCACCGGGGCAGCTGTCAGAGCCTGTGCCCAGCCAACCAGTGGTAAAAAGCAGGGCAGGAATCAAACCCAGGGAAATGGCGTCAAACTGGGGCAAGGTGCACGCTGGCTGGCCTTCGCTGTGCAGCCGAGATTTATTAGGGAGAACCATAGATTTGAAGCTTTTGTTAGACCAGTGGCCACAGATCTCATCTCAAGGTGATAGTCACCTCTGGCCTTTGTACAGACTGCAAACCTACTGTCCATCTATCTTAAAAGTGGCTTGACACCGGCTTCTCTCCCCATTTTACAGCCAACGAACATTTTCTATTGATTTATTGATTTCTGTCTGCCGCTGGAAGGAGCTCAGAGCAGACTATATGTGCTCTCGCAGTCTCCCTGCATAGATTTTTTTTTCTCTTTCTCTTTTATCCCAGCCGTGTTAGCAGTCTGTGGTGAGGCAGGAATTAAACCATGCGGGAGCCCAATTTGCTAGCAGTGAAAATATGATTGTGCGCCAGGCTCCAGATGGAAAATCAGCCTCTTGTGCTCCAATTTCTCCTTAAAGCCTCTCTGCTCTTTAATTTCTGCAGACAAAAAAAAACCCGGGCCATCTCCAAGGCCAGGGAATCTATCGTGTTAGGATTTTACCTTTAAAAAAAATAAGCGTAACTGTCCTTTCAAAGTGATATTGATTTAAACTGCTCGCTTTTTTTTTTAAGATGTGCCTTGTTTTTTGAGTGTGTTCAAAAAAATGTATCCCTGACCTTAGGGCTGCTCAGGAAAAAGGGGGAGGCGAATACTCCCTGTTTTAAAATAACTGCTTTGACCTCCAGTAATTGGTCAGAATGCTAACGTAGTGTAGAGGCGGTCACTGCATGCATTAATTCTCCACACTCCAGTTCATGCAGAAGGGAATTAGAAATACAGCATTAGGTTTAGCCAGGAAGCAGATACAATATTATCAGGCAAGTCCCGCCCTCCAGGTTTTCACGGTAACTTCATTGCGGCGTTAATGTAAGCCTATTTGTGACACTACTAATAAATAAAAGGTGGGCAGGTTTAAGCCAAGCTACAAGTTTAATTGAAAGCCACAAAATTTACCAGCACCGGGAACCATAAACTGAGGGAACAAAAAAATAACCCATCCTGTGTTGCACAATGGAAGTGGCCTCTGTAAAAATAGTGGGTGCCGTTTGAAAGGGCATCATTTCCAATGAATTCTGAAAGTGTCACACGGAGTATTGATCGATCAGTCCTGCCGGCAGCGTCGTCAGGCAAAGTGCTGTTCCTGTGATCCCATTTTCAAGGCTCTCACAGACACCTTTTCGTTCTCAGGCAAATGGCGTCAGTGTACAAGAAGAGACTTGGGGCACCGTTGCCTGCCTGTCTGAGCATTAAAATGTTGCTAACTGCCGGCATATCATTCCTGTCGCGGGCTGGGATTTGCTGCTTTCATTACAAGCAAATTCGAGCAATCTAGGAGCCTGCTGTGGTTTCCAGCACAAACCCTGCACGTTTTCTTTCTGCACGTAAATACCTTGACTATCTTTGTGTCTGAACCTAGCATTCTATGCCCCCCCATCATTCTCCTTTTACTAGTTACTTACTGTTTCCTCTCCATTAGTTTTGGGCCAGTAGAGTTTCTGTCATTATAGAATATTCCTATTTGATTTTCTTCACGTAGTAATGACTTTAAGCTTTTGACGCTGATTCACTTTAGATAGTAATATGTGGTCATTAGTGTGTATCATCTGTCACCTCTGGGTGATAATTAGAAGGAGAAAGTCAATAACAATAATACATAACAGTTTTTCACAGAGATTTAAACGAGCCTTAATATGTACATCTATTGATGAGCTTGCAATGTGCCACGAGTTAATAATCTTCACATTTGTTTCCTTGTAACATTTTCCACCCGTTAGTTCCTATTCCTGCAAATGTGAATTTGGGGCAGAAGATTTGTGCACTTTCTCAAACTCAAGTTCCTGCATTTAGGAAGATTTGGATGCACTTGACGCGAGCAGAAGCTCTCTGACATCTTATTAAGAGCCTCTTAGCTAACAGAATGAGGTGATTTCCATCTCCTCCACTTGAGAGCATCTCTCCAACCTAAACTCTGGCCTGCAACAGCACCCTGGGATTAATGTAATGTTGTCCACTTGTATTGAAAGAACATATTCAAATCTTAATTCCACAGCAAGCACCTTTGAGATGCCATGAATTTCTGCCACAATCTGCAGCTGGCAAAAAAAATGTTAATAAACAGTTCATGTTGCCCATTATCATAAGAAAATGCACCGCCTGATGTTAAAATAATATATATTGAAGCATTCAATCTTTCAATCTGTCTTGCACATACTAGCAGAAATAAAGTTAACCTTGAGGTTGCTGGATTAATAGCACCCATCACCTGATTAGCACAATAAAGATATCCTGCGCTCAAAGGGTTAAAAGATTGAATTTTAGCAAGTGTTAATGCTAATTAGAAGGATGATTTTAACTTTTCAGCATTCTATTTGACCATTCTCAGCCCAACTTGGGGTTTCTTTTATTCAGAAGGCGTGATGTTTAGCTAATGTTCATCTTCCAGCTGTACGGACATTCAAATCTTGATGTTGGACGTGTGGACAATTTGATGTCTTTATCAAGCTTGCTGGGAATAAAAAGCACAGGATCAGGGCCTGTGCTACAAAGTCCCTGCTCCAGACTTCTGGGCATCTGCCACGGTGTCTAGTTAGCTGCCCACAAAAAGGTCCTACTGGGAAGGGATGCAGCTGGCCAGAGGCAGACTGTTCGGTCAGGTTTGATTGTTTGACCTGTCCAGAGCAGACTCTTGGGACCCCAGACACTCTGCAAATTAGAGTCAGCCTGGTCTGGAGATCAGTCATCACCTGACACTATCTCAGATTTATCTCTCCAAGCTTCTTCCCCCCCCCCCCCCCCCCCGCCCCCCCGCCCCCTCAAAAAAAACTGTTTTGGAGGTTTAATTTTTTAAAATATCTCTAGAAGTGGAGAGTAATCACCAATCCAATTTAGATAGTGGTATGATAACAATGCGAAAATGAATTGAAAGTTAACCATTCTCCTTAATATTTTTTTCTTAATAGGCCCCTCATACTACAGCTGTACCTCCAACAAAAAAATGGTTTGATAAGGTAAATCTGCTAATATTTAATGGTGATATTATGCCGAAAAAAAATGAAGAGGCAAAATGATTCAGTTTTGAATTTTGGCTACATTATATTAATAAGTATGCAAAATCATACTTTTACAAATGAATAATAGTGGAACAGTCACTGAAAATAAATTGGAAATAGAAATGAAGTTATTTGTAAGTCTGTGTTCTTATGGATGATAGTGCGAAACATATCCTGTGATATGTTTAGCTGCTGCTTTGGGCCCAGCTAATTGATGATATTCTGTAAAGATTTCATTGGGGGTTGTGACTGAAACCATCGCACATTTTTTTCCTGTGCATTGTGTACATTACACTTCCAGAGCATCAGAAAAAAAAAATCAATACTAATTATGTGCAGGCTTTGACAATTATTCTTTGCATTTAGTTTAATGAACAAAAACGTCTCCGTGTGCTGAATTCCTACATGGGCCCCAAATTGAATGAAGTTTACCAAAAAAAAACATGATATCCTTTCAAATCCATATCACCACTGTCGTGGTTTGTGGAAACTTTTGCTTCGTTCGTGAAATTGATTCTTTTTTGCCGTTGCTAATTTTGTGCCGAAGGACATTTAAGTTGGTTTCTCCCCGTTTCCTGCTGCAAACATAACGTGCAGTACTTAAAAATCAGTCCGTGTCAGCAGATGTGGCCAAGCGCTGTGAATCCCGACAGGGTTAAATGCAAAACTATTTATCCACAGTTTTATGAATGATCGCCCGTCGTAACATTATTCGTGTGTGGGAGAGGAAGTTGGAAACACTTAAGTGGAAAGTGCATGATGTCTTGTCATCTGCAATGTGTGTCTGATGGGTCGGGCTATTATCATATGAGAATTGTATTGAAAAGTATTTTAGCTAATCGTGAATAAACGTGCACTTGACACATATTTCCAGTTGGGGGAAAGATATCTAAGCTGGCTTGCTGCTGGAGCAATTAGTTGGGAAAGTAGTGGGAGTGGGTATAAATGCAGAGAGCATCCACACTTGATTACTCTAATGAAATGTCCATTGATTCCGATAGATTAATGTGACTGAGCAGCAGCTGAGGAGTGGCTAATACTCCGAGGTTGGCTGCTGAGGAGCGGGGCCAAGAGAAGGTGGGAAGGAAATTGATAAGACTGGCTGAGATATCTAGGAGATGGCGGAAGAATCCTAGCTATGATAGTGGTGGTGAAATAGGTGCACATAACTGCTTGCCAAGTGTTGATTTTTGCTGCAAAGCAGAATTAATTCTCTTAACGTCGGTCTGCCATTTAGATTGATACAGTGTATCTTAAAAAGAGAACATGCAATGCTGAGTGAAACAGTTTCACCTTGTCAATGAAACTATAGTTAGCAAAATTACCCTGCCCTAATGTGCAGCTTGCCTAAGGTGTTATAAACATGGATGCAATATAAATGCAGTGAATGTATATAATTAACAGGAATCGTCTCTACTTCCTAATATCTTGTTTATAATTAAAATTTTGAAAAGCAAAACCTTTACAATGATGCAAAATAAACTGAGATAACAATCTGCAAGGGTTGACCTAAATAGCATCCACAAATACAGGAAGACACCAGACTGGAAAGTCCACGATTAGTTTATTTATTAGTGTCACAAGTAGGCTTACATTAACACTGCAATGAAGTTACTGTGAAAATCTCCTAGTCACCACACTCTGGCGCCTGTTCAGGTACGCTGAGGGAGAATTTTAGCATAGCCAGTGCACCTAACCAGCACATCTTTTGGACTGTGGGAGGAAACTGGAACACCTGGAGGAAACCCACACAGACAAGGGGAGAACGTGCAAACTCCACACAGACAGGGGCGGCACGGTGGCACAGTTGTTAGCACTGCTGCCTCACAGCACCAGGGACCCGGGTTCAATTCCAGCCTCGGGTCACTGTCTGTGTGGAGTTGGCACATTCTCCCCGTGTCTGCATGGGTTTCCTCCAGGCACTCCGATTTCCTCCCACTGTCCAAAGATGTGCGAGTTAGGTGAATTGGCCATGCTAAATTGACCTTAGTGCCAGGGGGATTAGCCGGGTAAATATCTGTGGTTATGGGAATAGGGCCTGGTTGGGATTGTGGTCGGTGCAGGCTTGATGGGCCAAATGGCCTCCTTTTGCACTGTAGGGATTCTATGACAATGACCCAAGCTGGGCATTGAACCCAGGTCCCTGGCGCTATGAGGCAGCAGTGTTAACCACTGTGCCATCCACTATAGGCTCCCGAGCGGCTTTATTTTGCATTCTGAGAATGGTTGCAATCGGAGAAAGCCATGGGGTCTATTTTTAAATGATAATCTACCTCTTGTTTCTAACCGATAAATACAATGTAGTTTCATGTGATAGCTTTTGGGAATCAGGGTGTGTTTATATTGGTGGTGGACACCCTGTGGCCCGAGGGGCCACATGGGACCAAGCTGGGTTTGGAGTGCGGCCCATGAGACATTCTGTTGACTGTTGCCCATGTGCAGGGCTGCACATTCCACTGATTTCCGTCTGCATAATTTTTTTCTACTGGTACGACCGAAGTGATATGAATATAAAGCAAGGGCAAGTGAAGCGATTGCAGACAGCATTGACTGTGAGAGCCATGTGTTCATTCTGCATCCAAAGTGGAAATATTTCTTTTGTTTTTACCATTTGAAGTTGATGAGAGTTCTATAAATGAGTAAGCATTTTCTATAACTCGTTATAAAATATTTGGTGTGTATTAAATGTTTTTAATCTTATTCATAGGATCACGGTTACTGAACAAACCTGGTTTCAATCTTGAGGCCTACTGAGATGAAGGAGGGCCACTCACATTTGCCATTCACTGGATTATACTAAGCTTTTCCTTAGGTAGACTGGCAAGGTGGTGTCAAGGTCATTATGGGAATGTGTCAAGCAAGGACGGTGGAGTGAGTGAGCTGGATTGGCAACTTCTCATTCTGAGCTCTCACATCTCCGGATTTAAAACAATAGAGGTGGGATCAGAGAGTTGAGCACTTATTAGGTTTGTTTGAAATATTTCTCTGCTATTTTAGCACAGATATTGATTTATTTTTGTTAAACAAACTAAACAACAGAATGACCAGAATTCTTTTTTTATTCATAGGACCTGGGCATTGCTGGCTGGCCAGCATTTATTGTCCATTCCTAGTTGCCCTTACTGAGTAACTTGCTAAGCCATTTGAGAGTGCAATTGAGAGTCAACCACATTGCTGTGGCTCTGGAATCACATGTAGATCAGACCAGGTAAGGATGGCAGACTTCCTTCCCTAAAGGACCAGATGAGTTTTTCTGATAATCAACAATGGTTTCATGGTCATCAGTAGATTCCTAATTCCAGATTTCTTTTATTGAATTCAATAAATCTGCTGTGGTGGGATTCGAGCCCAGGTCCCCAGAACATTAGCTGAGGTTCTGGATTAATAGTCTAGCGATAATACCACTAGGCCATTGCCTCCCCAATTGAAGATGAGCTAATCATTCATACTCCCCCATTGTACAGTGGATACAATATATGCAGTGGATACAATATACACTGTGGATAGCGTACATTGGCTAGAGTATAGAGTGAAGGTACCTGCAACAATAGAGGGATTGTAATATTGTGATAAACTGCCTAAGTGATTCACTAACTGTTTATGCAATATTCAGAACTAGACATAACAATGCAAACTATGCTCCCCAACACATTGAACCATTTTTCATTTTCCATTTTTTTTTACATTGCTGGGCTTCTGGGTTCATGTTTTGACTTGCACCAATACCGCGAATCGCCATTGTAGTTACTGAGGGGTGTCCATGTAGCTTCATCTTGCTCTGACTTGAAAAGAGAGCAAACACGTTTTGGCCTTACTGAGCTGCAAACGCACATGTCCTCCCCACACTCTCCATGCAGTTGAAATTCAGCTTGTGTTACACTTCCGCCATCCCATTTCAAATCGTCACATTTTCCACGGACACAAGCCAACTTTTCTTGATGAAGGAAGTCAGTCATGTTCAGACCCTGAGTGTAGACGATTCTGGGATTTTACAACCAGCTACCGATCTACAGGGAAACAATGACCCATTAATCGGCCTTGGGACATGCCTAATTACAGCAATTGAACCTAATGGCCTGAAAGAGACAGGGTTCAACAAGCCACAGACAAGATACCTTTCATTGCAATAGAAAGAATGGTATTCTTTCATAGCAGCGTATCTTCGGACTTTGAGCATTGCCACAGGAGGTTACCTATGCATTGTGGTGGGTGTCGCAAGAACTCGATGGTCAACTACACTGACATTCATCAAAGTGACTTGCTTTAAAATTAACCTGGTTGTACAGTAACACAAACATGATCCATAAATATAATTCTCCATTAGACTGAAGTTAATTTAACATGATTAAGATCAATATGAAGGCAGTTACTTGTTTATTGCTTATAGTATTTCAAATACAGAAAGAGTTCAAATCTGATGTAAGAATTTACATTTTTAAAAATGGCCACACTAATATATAACAGTATTTTTGTTACAATATAGCAATATTATCCATTTTTGGAAGGTGTGTGTCTCCTAGCAATAAGCAAACAAAATGGTTTCCATCATGACACAGAATCCTTGAGCAGGATTTTCCCGTGACCCCAGCATCGCTACGATGCACTTGCTAGCAACAAGACCAGTTCCTGATTGGCTGCCTCCAGGCGTGCCATCCAACGAAGAGCGGCAGGTTGACTTCTGATGTTGCTAGCCCAATCAGAGGGCAGGAGGTTCTGGGACCTTAACTTCACAGGGAGAGGTGGGCGCTGCTAAGGCAGGTTGGGAATCGAGGGGACACCTAGTCAGGTAGGTGGTGATATAGCGATATTGTCCCTGGACTAGTAATCCAAGGTAATTCTTTATGGACCTGGGTTCTAATCCCACCGTGGCAGATGGAGAAATTTGAAATCAATTAAAATCTGGAATTAAAAGCCATTGTTGTAAAAACCCATCTGGTTCACTAATGTCTTTTCGGGAAGGAAATCTATGGTCCTTACCTGGTCTAGCCTACATGTGACTCCAGAGCCAAAGCAATGTGTTAAGTCAGTTCAACGGGCAATTAGGGATTGGTAATAAATGCTGGTCCAGCCAGCGGCACCCACATAATGAATTTAAAAAAGATTAATGGCACAATCTTACCTGCCGCTCGCACCATGCTCCCATGCAGCGAGGTCGGAGAGTTGGACGGCAAGCCAAATCTCTGATAACTGCAGCGGGATGGGAAATTCCCACTGGTGTGAACGACGATAAGATTCCTGCCTAAGTATAAAATTAAAAATCAGAGGTGCCTCCACGTCCACATGAAACCCCCAGCACCAATCACCGATGCCTTCCCCCACACCCCAGGTGGCTGCAAGGATGCTCTCTCCACAGAGCTTCTGGCCTCTCCATTCACTAGGAGAAGACGGTGGGGGGGAGGTGGTGAGGACACTCTGCCATGGACAAAATGCCAGTGTGCTGGAAAGAATATCCCTAATCGGGGCCTTAATTATTTAAGTTGACTGCCTGCCTCCATTCAGCAGGCAGCTGAGGCGTATCTGGTCCCACGGTGGAGCATACCTCCCTGGAGGTTGGAATGTGTCAGGGAGCTACCCTGCTGCAAAGTGCTGCCATTCCTCTGAACACCCACCTCCCAGGTCGCCACCCCAGACCTGGGGAAAATCCCACCTCGAGACTCAGCGCCAACGCCAGACTAAACATCTGAGAATTGTGATCACTTCAAGAAAAGATCATTTGAGTTTAGCAGGAGGGATAGCCACCATGATGGCAGAGAGGCTGGTAATTGTACGATGTGGGAGTTGTGTTTTGGTTGATAATTTTCATTTTGTGATCAATGACCTATCCTTTTTTACAGATCAACACCTCACATCTTTCAAACAATATTGCTTTTGTTCTTGCTTTTTGAAATATTGTCCAAATGTTTTTGTTTTCCGGCAAATTGCCCCACATCTCATTACTGCTGAACTCCCTACATGCTCTGGCTTTCTATGTGTGATTATAATGTGTTATTAGCTGCATCCTTTAGCAAAGCTGACTATTGCTGAGCTGGAGTTTTGTCCCTGCCATTTCCTGCTCTTGCTCTGTGCTGACCATATTGGCCAGAGGCTGCCCTTAGTTTATAGTTTGTCATTGATTTTTCTCTGGATTCTGACAGAATCATAGATCCATGGCAAACGAAGAAATGTTTTCTCTGCTATGAAATGTCTTTAATTTAGGTTGGAGTAAATCAAAGTCCATCTTGAACATCTCACAGCTCACGGAGCAGAGGGGTGACAGGCTTCAGCCCAAGATCGCTTGTAAAAATGACTATGATTTTCTTTTAATGTTGTGCACTAAATAGACCGACCGTGCAATTTAATCAAAAATAAAAATGTAATTCTGTTCCACCCCTCCCGCTCAAATTCTCGTGTGAAAAATCTGCAGGTATTGTCCATCAGCTTCCAGTTCACTCCATTATTTTAGTTTTACTCGTAATGGAAGTTCCTACAATGGCAGAACCTTTACCAGGAGACAGGAGTATAAAAGAGAAAGGCAAAGGCAGCCGTTCCTACAACACTAACATCTTTAGGAAAAAAAGGTACTTTCAAAGACATTAAAGACAGCAGACTGTCATGTTTAAATTGAGACTTTGAGGCACTAATAGTAATTAACTACTTTCTTAGTAAAGAAAAATCTTAAATGCCTATTTACTTGATAGTCCCCTAGGGTGTCTTTGTTTTTGAAGGGGGAGAAAAAATCTTAGCTGCAAAATAAGCAGGCGATTCTAATCAATAAAGCCAGAGGAGTGTATTGATTACTGCGACTACATTCTCTATTTGTTAACCCTTTCACTTTTGCAGGCGCTGTATTATTACAAGTTGAAACTTCCCAGTAGACCAAATGGGTTGTCTGTTTTAGTTAATGGCTCCAAAGGTAATCTTGATGCTTCTGGAAAATGCAACCTGAACCATTTATTTTCACAAACATTATAGATCCAGATGAAATTGCATGGTGGAATATGTCCACAAAAATTACAGGGTACTGTAATAGCTTTCTGACATTGTATGAGATCTGTGAGGCAGCCATGTTGTGCATGGCAGGACAGAACAAGAGCAGTATTTTCCACACACAATAATAATGCATTTTAAAAAAAGAACTCCTGTAAATGTTCAGAAATAATTTTCAAACCAACGCTTGGCATCATACACTTTTTAAATCAATACTTCGTTTTTAAAATTATGATTGCATATAATGCTTGATCCAGTGCAAGTATTTTGTACACTATAGTTGCTTGCAATATTATTTAGTTTCTGACTTCGAGATATATCTTATAACGCAATTTTCAGTATTGATTTCCAAGATCCTTTAAGTCTAATAAAATTATGACTAAATTTGATTCTTATTGATAAATCTTCAATACATCATCAAATAAAAAGATCGGGCATGAAAACCTGTTAACTATCATGATTTTTTAATGATGTTTTGTATATTTTACATTTGCTACAGTCCCCTCTGCATTGCCTCAAACTGTTTGTCGTCATGCTCGCACATACGTAAATTCATTTCTCGACTACGGACAAACACTTTCCAGGAAAGAGCAAATCATATCAGAAAATCAGCAGAAAATAAGTATCAGATGACAGCTTTCATTCATAAATCTTCAGTTTGCGAATCTAGTTTAAAATAATGTTTAAGATGATCGCAATGGAGTTGACTAATTGGAAATGTCCGTCCTGATTCCCTTCCCTTGGCCATCAGTGTTCCTGAAGGAGTGAAGCAGGATTTCACCTCCCGTCCAAAAACAGCACCATCTTTGATTTCTTTTAATTTTTCAAATTTTGCCAGCGTTCTTCGGCACACATGTTCATTGTGTTTCATGCTTTTTTCGCCCTTCCTGCATTCTTTTTTAAACAAGGTATTATCTGTAAAGTGGAATTCATTTGTGAAGCATAGAAAAAGAAAGAAAAATCCTTTGTTTGTCAGCATTTAAAAAAATAAATAAACTTGATGCCAATTAGATTTCATATTTGAGATATTACTGCTCTCGTGTAACCTTTGGTTAAATAAATCAGCTTGCAATGTTACTTTTTTAAAATGCAAACAGATAATTAAGTGAAGGAGAAAAGGTAGTTTATTACACATATAATTCTTTATAGGATATATCCTTAGAAGCAAATAACACAAGGAAGATGATCAATAATGAAACTAATTTAGGAATTAAAAATGTCAATTTAACCTTCAATGAAAGCTGTTATAAAAGCACTTTTAGGCACAGAATAAGGTGCAATCTTAAACTAAAAGATCATTCCCATTGTAATGTTTACATCTTGTATTATTGTGATCAATTTTAAAAGGAAGGGAATGCATTGTAAAGGTAAATATATATTTTTTGTAGCATTAGCTATTACTGTGGCAGAAAAACATGTCATTAAAACTGAATTTGCACCCACACACTCATTGCCAAATGCCCCATCTGGTAACATTTCCACGTTCTGTGCAAAGGAAATCAATACTAATAATCTGTGTGGGCCTCACAGGGTGTACGTTTTTCATCACAGGTTATCCTGGATTTCTTTCTCTATCTTTGTACTGACACGGGTTTTTGCTTTCTGTTTACCCACATTTAGTCTCACTCTTAAAGACCACAGGGGAGATTAAAAAGTGTATTTTGCTTAATCTTAAATTCTAATCGGTATTCAATTAAATCATCGGCCCTCACCATTCTCAAACAGAGGCAGCTTATGATTGGTGTCATGTGCACAGAATTACATCCTTTGCTCGAATAGATGTGTAAAGTTATTTATGGGAGAAATTGGGAGCAAAATAAAAGCAAATGGGTGCAATGGAAATCCTTGGGTTTGTGACAAAAAATCCACACAATTCTAATTCTCAGTGGTCATGGAGAATTGAAACTTTTGGCTGTTTTTATTTTAATTCATTCATGGGAAATTTTGCTTGTTGAGAATTTAAACAGTGCGGTGAGCTGAAGTCACTTAGTATTGGAAACAGAGAATCCTTACAGTGCAGGAGGAGGTCATTCGGCCCATCGAGTCTACACTGACTATTACTTGAAAGAGTATTGCATGAAACAATGTAATCTTTGAACGATTTTAAACTTTTTTTTTGTCCATTTAATGAGACATCGACCTTAAAGGCATATCCCAGGACTTGTTTAACAAACATTATTCAAAAGGAGCTTTTTGCCTAAGATGCAGTGTTAAAGCCGCATTTGATGAATGACTGCCTTGAACTTTTATGCTAATCAATGTTGGTGCCAGGGTTGCTTAAAAGCATCGGTATCCTGAGGAGAAGCTGTCACGTGAGGGAACCACCACACAGTGGAAGGAGGCACTCTGTTTACGTATTTACTAGCAATTACAACGAGGTCTAGTTTAACCCTTCAAGACTGGCATAAATAATTCAGAACCCAGAGACTCATTCACACTGAAGTTAAAAACCTTGTACGCAGGATGCTCTGTGTCGATTGTTTCAAGAAAATTATTTTTACAGCGATGCTTTTCAGTTTTAATATGTTGCCAGAGAAGGTAAGTGTGTGTTTTTATTACTCTACATCACAGTGGCAACGTACAAATAAAGCAATAAATGTCAGATTTATTGATTTTTAAAGAGAAGTTTTGATAAATGATTATCATTGCCACATATTTCATTATACGGAGCAAGTTTGTGTTTACTGAGTTCTTTTTAAACTCCGCCATTGGCCTGGTATGAAAAGAGTTCAGGTGCGATTAGCAAACCCGCCTCCAAAAGGAACCATGTCCCTGTGGAAGAACATTGCCTCTGAACCTGAGCATTGTGACCATGAACTACCTCTAAGAACAGAGTAAAGTTTTGTAGGTGTCAGCCATGGCTTAGCTGTGAAATTTGAGTCCATAACCTAGGTTCACACTTGAGTGCAGTAGAGGGAGTGCTGCATTGGCCAAGGTGCCATCTTTCAGAACAGGCATAAAGCTCAGGCCCAGATTGGCACCACAGGTAGTCCTTAAAGATCCCACAGTCACCAGCTCAAAGAGGAGCAGCAACATTCTCCTTGGCGTCTCGGCCAATTTTTAAACCTCAATCAACATCGGTAAAACAAACTGACTTGGTCATTGGGGAGGCGATGGCCTAGTGGTATTATCACTAGACTATTAATCCAGAAACTCAGCTAATGGTCTGCGGATGGTGAAATTTGAATTCAATAAAAAATATCTGGAATTAAGAATCTACTGATGACCATGAAGCCAGTGTCGATTGTTGGGAAAAAAAACCCATCTAATTCACTAATGTCTCTTAGGGAAGGAGATCTGCCATCCTTACTTTGGTCTGGCCTACATGTGACTCCAGATCCAGTGTTATGTGGTGACTCTCAACTGCCCTTGGGCAACTAAAGATGGGCATTAAATGCTGGCCAGCTAGTGATGCCCATGTCCCATAAATGCTTTTTGTGGGATCTTGCAAATTTTCTGCCACATTTCCCCATGTTACAATGCGAGCACACTTCCAAGATATTTCATTTGCTGTGAAGTCTTTTGGGATGTCCTGTGGCTTTGAGGGACACTGGAAGTTCTTACTTTACCTTTTAGGCAAAGCCACTTTGTGCTAAAACTTGTACCATCCTGGTGGAAGTGCTGAGGCTAAGCCAGTACATTTCTACTGTGGGCAGAACCCCAGATTGACTCTGATTGTGAAGGAGCTAATTGTGCCACTTAACAATAATTTTCCCCAGTAACATTTCTCACCAAGGACTTCAGTGTTCACCCAGGGATGACACAACAGCTTTCCAAGTACCTAACTGGGACTCCTGATGTGACAAAAAAAATGGCAGGTCAAGGAAAAGGATCACAGCATTGGGAAAAAGAGCATGAAAAGTGTCAACACTCTGACCTTGCTGCTATTTAGAGGCCAAAAGGCTTGATTTTACTGGGCATGTTTTCAGCGGGGGGGGACACTTAAAATATGTCAGGTAGCTGGCCTACCACCTTCCTGCCCACCCCCAAACCAGTCCCCATAATACATGGGGTAGCTAAGGTGCCCAGTAGCCCACTCCCCTTTGGCGTACTGAGATTATTGGGTGGCCAATTAGTGCCCACTTAAAGCTCGCAGTCCTCCCACGCTGCCATAATACTCTGGGTAGTGGCAGGTGGGTGAAAATGGGAAGGCATTTGTGAAACAACTTTGGTGAAAAAGCAGGATGAAAGGGGGGTATATCATTTGGCAGGATGTCCTGTGTGCATGGGGGACACCCCCCCAAGATGTTACCCCCCCCCCCACTCTGTGCCTCTTCCCTTGATCTCCAAAACCTATTTCCCCCATCCTCCTCACCCTTATGATACCCAATTCCATGCCCCCAGCTGCCACCCTAAGAACCTGGGACTTCTCTGGGCTTGGTGTCCATCTCGATCTCCATGGGCCTCCTTGCAATCCCAGCAGTGTCCACCACCGAGCCCTGGCGCTGCTGGAGCTGCCAGCCAATCTGATCATCCCGGGGCGAGGCTCCCTTCCACTGAGAGGCAGAAGTCCGACCCTCAGGATTTTCCATTGCCCCGGTACCTCCCACAGTGTGTTTGGCGGAGGTGGAGGTGGCCTGCCGTTGGCTGGCGGAGGGATTTTCCAGTCCCGCTGTTGTCAATGCTTTTTTTCGTTGTTCGCACCCTCTGTCGCTGGGGAACCTATGGCACGGGGAGGGGGGTTTGCCATCGGCAGAACCAACTGGAACATCTTAGTAGAATACTGCTGATTAAGGAAAACCCGAATCTTATATCAAGACATGTTATTACAGTAAAATAAACATGGGCATAAGTGAAATGAAAAGTTGACACTGCAGTTAAAAGGAGATAACTTATTTCTCCTTGCTCCAATATTACATCTACCACTGCAGACTGAAGCAGCTGATTATTCCCTGTCATTTAATTTAGAGTAATTGCCGCTCTGTGTACATTGTGCTGTTGTTACAAGTAAATTGTAAACAGTAGCTACTGACTTCAAAGCAAATGAATCCCCAATATGTCACTCAACAAAAGATGTGGCTGTAACTGGAGTGAATTCAGAGTCGTGTTCTGAAACAGCTTAAAATCCAGCCAGGGTTAACCCCTCCCACTCCCCACCCCCTCCCCCCCCCCCCCCCCCCCCACCCCGGTCCCCCCGCCAGCACAGCAGGAATGGACAAAGGGCCTATTGGAGAATTTTTTTTCCAAAACATCTGCCTTTCATCCTTTTTAATATTCTTGCACAGCCTCAGATCTGGGGTCACCTTAAAGCATTTGGTTGTTAAGTATCATATGCATGAGATTGGCAACCTTGGCACAAAACGGCAAAGTTATTGATTAACAGCATAAGATAATCATATCCTTAAATTGTACCACATTTAAATGACAAAGCGTTTTGCAGCTTTTTAAGCTTTCAAAAGTTCAAAAGGGCACCATAACATTTCCTGGTGGACCATGACCTCTAATGCAACATATAGTTTATGGCTCTGTCAGTGTTATTAATTCAATATAAAAGTATCATCTTTTATAGTGTCCTTCTCATGATTAAATGCTTCTCTGTGGTCTCGGGTACCTCTTTTTCTTGTTCCTTTTTTTGCTGCTTGCTGCAGCTGTGCCATTGGCAGTAACGAGCCAGAGTAATCAAGATTGGTGCAAGTTTCCTTGGAGATAAAGTTATCCTTTAGCTCCAGCAGCACTGATTGTGAGGCCAGAATAAAGCCCGTGCCACTGAAGGTGGGCGAGGTTCCATGATTGAACTGTAGTGGACTGCAATTTTCTTGTGTCTGCCCTTGTTCAGAGCAAGGAAGCTGGTTCAATATGTCAGGGTTCAAGTTAGAAACTCCAAAGTGTTTTATGAAGCCCGCCTGAATCATAATTTTTGCATCTTGAATTTGGCTAAGATAAGCATGCGACGTTCCACTTCAGGTGTGATTCAAAAGAGTCACGAGGGAGTTTTTATCAAACAAAGTTTATTTAGGAATATAGTTAACATGTACAGTAAGAAAATTAGCAATAACTTCTAACAATTACAAACAAAAACAAAACAACCACAATAATGTATAACCCTTAATGAATATATATAAGCTGTCCCAATCAAACCAACCACTATAAACAACCCTTTAAACAGATTCAATACAGCATAGACCAAGGCTCACATAATACTGGGATTGAGGCCGTTAGTTTGAATTCTGCAGTCAAATGCTCTTGAGACTCAGAACAGTTAGAAGACAAGACAGCTTCCCCAGACACCAAAGAGACTCGGGTCTAGCCTCCAACAACATTTGATTTTCACCCTTTAGAAAAACAAGATCTTGTTTTCAGCTAACCAACAGAATTTTCAAAAGCAACAGAGAGGGAAAACACTTCTTTTTAGCTTGCTGTCCCTTCTAAAACTGAAAACTCAAACCTGCAGCTCCAAATTGAAATTCCTGTCACCTGACCTGCCCACAACTTTGTTTTCTCCTCACAACAATGACAATAAGGCTGTGAGCATGAATTTTTTAAAAACTCTTAAAGGTACACTAACATCACAAATCCCACTAGCCTGCAGGGTACCATTCTCAGCTGATGGCAAAGTAACACTCAGCAAAAATGATTTGATTTATTAGCATACAGTGAAAAGTATTGTTTCTTGCGCGCTATACAGACAAAGCATACCATTCATAGAGAAGGAAACGAGAGAGTGCAGAATGTAGTGTTACAGTTGTAGCTAGGGTGTAGAGAAAGATCAACTTAATGCAGGGTATGTCCATCCAAAAGTCTGATGGCAGCAGGGAAGAAACTGTTCTTGAGTCGGTTGTTACGTGACCGCAGACTTTTGTATCTTTTTCCCGATGGAAGAAGGTGGAAGAGAGAATGTCCGGGGTGTGTGGGGTCCTTAATTATGCTGGCTGCTTTGCCGAGGCAGCGGGAAGTGTAGACAGAGTCAATGGATGGGTGACTGATTTGCGTGATGGATTGGGCTACATTCACGACCTTTTGA